>NC_142737.1:15562500-15891666 GCF_051943395.1 Hippocampus bargibanti | reverse complement strand
GGCCACATACGGCCCGTTAGGCTTTTTAATCCGGCCCGCCGAACTTTCCCAAATTACAGTACAGTGTCTAAAACTCATGACAAAAAGTTAGCGAACAACAGGGCAGATAACTGAAAAGTTGCCTGTCCCATTTTTCACAACTTGAAGCACAAAGAGACAACTAATCACATTAAAAAAACATTGTAACAAAGCATAAAGTTTTTTTTTAAATCAAGAATGCACCTACTACAAATGCTACCTTGCTTAATTTACGGGAAATGTGCATGGCTGTAGAATTTGCGGCAGTAGTTGACTGTCATTGCGGTGCACAATGCAACGTTTGCATTGCTTCCTACGAGCCACTAAGCCCCTTTCATAAGTGTCACGTACACTTTACAGTCACGGTTTAATGTTAATTTAGGTTTTTTAGCGTCACATATGTTGTTAGCTTCTTTTGAATCTTTCTTCTGGTCTGAGGTTCTGTGCATCTATTTTGGAAAATGACATGCAATTGCACGACTTTATAACGCTTGCGAAAGTCCGGAAGAAAGAAGCAGGCTTCTGATTGGCTGCCGTGCCGAGTATGCAAATTTCAACTGCAGGTAGTCTATGTTTGTGTGCTCGGCGACGGTACACGTGTTTTGTTTGTGCGTGTAGGAGAGGGCGTCAGTGAGGAGTTTGTTGAGCGCGCGGTCAGGACAAACCATCTATGATTTGGCGGAATTTAACACAAGTAGGTATTATTGAGCTTGAATATTTCGTTGTGTAATAATATGTTTTGAATTTTGATAAATGTTGATTTCTTTAACTTTGCCCCTTCGATGGAAACTTATTAAAAACAGACGCAATCTTGATAAATCACAGTGCATGTTATTTTAATCTATTTCCATTTCCTCCTCCAAGTATCTGCGAAATAGTATGTAAACGCCATATTTCTTGAGACAAATTTATTAACTGATCAGGGATATTTTTCACATTTGAAAGACAGTTAATAAATTGGGTTGTAGTGTTCTTACTGTGCTATGAGGTTTGTACATACTACATTTAAAGGACAACCGGCACCATTTTTGTTTTTGTTTCCCACTGACATCAGAAAAACGTTTTATAGCATCTAAAATACCCAAATCAGGCAGGCTGATATTTTTAGTTAAATGAAAAACACAAATAAAAATGACTTCAAATGAATCCGGAAATGGTCAGTTTCAGAAGGTCCCACCCCCCTGTTCGTGACGTCACGCCAAGACGTCTTGCCTTTGATCGAGAATCAAAACAATGGCTTCAGATTCGGAGAAGATGTTTTCTTGTTACTCATCCAGTTATGAATATGATTCAAATAGTTCTAAAGAGGAAAGCATAAATGTTTGCAATTGATTCAAGGAGTCCTCCCATATCAATTCGAGCCGTCAATGACAGCAATGTAGCACCCAGAAAATGCAGAAGATTGCGCCCAAGCTCCGTTGGAAATGGGCTGATTTGTCAGCTGGGAATTTATGTCAGCGAATATCAAATAGTTGTCTTGGTGCAACACACAACGATTCACCATCGCGTTATTTGTGTGTTTTCTTTCTAATTTCGCCATCAACACGGATCAACACGAAGTTTTCAGACCAAACAAAGTACCCAAAATGCATTGTATGTCGCTTTCTCGGTCAGGAGCGGTCCAAACGTGACGTCACATGGGGATCGTCATCAACTCGAAAACAAGACTTCATGAATATTCAGCGCAAGTCTTAAACCGTAAACTATAGCTATATGCTGTGGAATCTTTGTAAAATACGCTCAGTCGAAGTCATTTGAAGTGATTTTATAAATTATGGACGTAACTTGTTCAGAGTATTTCCGGCCCAAACACTCCCTCCAAATGCTCCTGGCCCGGCCCCTCTGTCAAATTTTAGAACCCAATGCGGCGGCCCGCGAGTCAAAAAGTTTGCCCACCCCTGAGTTAAACACACCTCTTAGTCTAATGCAGGGTGCTTTGAAACCACTCTGAAATTCAACAACATGAATAATTTATGGTTGCGTTAAATATTAGATCCTGTGTGCTGAAGCAGCCCTGTGAATTATTTTTTTTAATGATCAGCCCTGTAGCTGTCTCGCAAGACTTCAACACTTGAAAATAAATGGGATTTTTAAGGAAAATATCAGCTAATAGTCAGCACTAGTGTCCTATCTGGGGAGAAAATCTAATTGTTACAGTTGGTACATTTTCTTGTGGATTTTTTTTTTAAACTGTATCCCACATTATATCTTTATAGCCCTGTATAACCTTGATTTTCCAGTACTACAATAAGTTTCAAATCCCATATTTTCCAGTGTATAAGGCGCACCCAGTATTTTTTTCCCAGTATAAAATCAAACCGAATATTTGCCTTTAGACATTTTCTGGAATTTATAATAATAATAATAATAATAATAATAATAATAATAATAATTTCATCTGTGCTGTATGTCATGCATATTAGCATATTTGACAATAAAGCTGACTTTGACTTTGACTTTTTGACTTTAATAATAATACAGTAAAGTCTCGTTATATCGATATCGGTTATATCGATAGTCCCGCTTATTACGATACTATTTCTATGCACGCACGGAGAAAATTACATGCGCGCAGGGTCGGAAATATCGATAGTCCCGGTTATATCGATATTTTTCGGACTCCCTAGAATATCGATACAACGAGACTTTACTGTAATTCAAAACTCTCAAGGACACTTTACAGTCACAGGTTAAGTTTTTAAGCTGGTGAGCAGCGGCAGCCACATAAATCCTGGAGCTCACACAGAAAGGGTAAAATTTGAACCACTAACCTCAAATTGGTATAAATTACCCTTTTAAGGTAAAGGTAAACTGAATAAAATGCCTCAATTACTTACCCATAATCTACAGTTTGGGAGAACCAGCCCAGGACTGGGTGCCAGTGGGTGAGGTTTGATTTCTTTTGGGACACATATCTCTGGCAGTAGCACAGCATGTCAGTCAGGTCCTTCACAAAGCGATTGGTCTCCTCCTCTATGATTGGCTCATTAAGGAAGCCCAAGTGAATCAGGTTACCTAAATTGACATTGAGGGGGAGAGGAATTGCATGATTCCCTCACCTTAAAAAAGTCATCTGGTTGAGCACAATGCCTCAAATACCGTACCAAGTAGGCAGAGTGTGTGACTGCCCTCAAGACACACGCAGATATCAGAACACTGCTCCTCACGGCTGAGAAACAGGATAAACTTCTTTAAAAGGCCATGAGTCTGGATCAGAGTAATACACTGTTGCAAAAAGGGACAATGTTGAAACCTTCACCTATGAATATGTTATTCACGCGATTCATAGCTGGCTTCGTACCTCTGGAGTGAGCATACACAGGTGCGACGTCACAGCCGGAACTGACATGATGTGTATGAGGAATGATCTGAGCAGGTTGTCTGAGAAGTGAGCAGCGATGACTGGTCTGATATGAGAACAAAACATGTTAACAAACAGCGCAAAAACTGAATTATATCAATCATTGCTGAACAATTACCATATTTTCTGGTGTATAAGGCGTATCCCCAATGAATGTTGTATTTTCAAACTGTTTCCATATATAATGCACACCGGACTATAAGACACACCCACAATGAATGAAAAACGTTTTCCAAATATAATATATAGATAAAAAAATATAAAAATATAAGGCACACCACATTATAAGGCCCTACAGTATAGGCTGGGGTTACGTTTTATATATCCCTGCATGGGCCGCGCACAGCTTCTTCTACAGGGGGAAATTGAGGTGGTAGCTGCCGACAGTAGCTGTGAAACCTGTTGAGGTTCAATATTCACATATAAGGCACACCGGCGTATAAAGCGCAGGGTCATCTTCAATTGTGATCATAGTTTAAGCCACTAAAATTACATTAACCTGATCGCTAGTTTCTCAACCAGTAGTCAGCCAAATCAACAGCGTGAAAGTGTGATTAAAAATATAAACATTTTCACAGAACATAATAATACATTTTATTTCAAGCGCCTTTCAAAACACCCAAGGACACTTTACAATAAAAACAATAAAACAAAGCACATAACAATAAAACCATAAGTAAAATGATACATGACAATTATTTGTTATTAACAATGTGCATATCAATCTGTCATTTTCCCCCCACCATTTCAAATTTCAGCTAACTCCATATCACCTCACCCACCTTAGCGACAGGGTAAAAATAGCTGTTAAAGTGCCTTTTGAGAGAGCCGGTTTCGAACGAGCCAAGCCGCTGGTCAGCAAAATCTGGAAAGGAGAGAAACATGAGCAGAATTGGTACACTGGCACAAGACAATCCTCTTTAACCCGAATAAAACAACTACATTATTATTATTTAAAAAGGATCACACATACAGTTTTGATGGAGACAGATTAGAAAAGTATAAATGAAAAAAAATATTTAGCAACACTTTATCTTAAAGCTATTAGGGATGTACCGATTCACTCTAGCCCTAATTCATTCTTTTTTTTTATGTGAATGTACAAAGTAGTGGGGCAAAGCACTAAATTCTGCATGTGATACAGAACCTGGAGTGTGGAATAGAATCCCTTTTGATTGAGATAACCCATAATATTCTCACAGATTCTCATCAAAGCAGGTCGGAGAGCTTCTCCTAAAACAAAGAAGAGGAAACAATCTATTATGCTTGACAATACAGTAAAGTCTCGTTATATCGATATTCAAGGGAGTCCGAAAAAATATCGATATAACCGGGACTATCGATATATCCGACCCTGTTTGCATGTAATTTTCTCCGTGCGTGCATAGAAATAGTATCGATATATCCGATATTGATATAACGAGACTTTACTGTATTAGCAAAAAATAATGTGGCTCGTGTGACGTGAGACCTACCCTTTCCTCTCACAATTCGCCATGTTGATGTGTCCGTGAATGTGACCAGCATGGTGAGGTAAAGTGTGACCAATTTGTTGTCCTGCAGTATATCAGGCTGAGAATTACAAAACAAATGCATCATGTAACCTAATAGGTACAAAACTGCGCTTATCTATGTCTTCAAGTCTCAACTAACCTTTAAGTTTTTCAATAGTTGACAGCAGGTCCACAGCACATCTTTAATCTGTTTCAACCAAAGGATTGTGAGATCTTTGGAGAGTGCCAAAGACACATACCAGACCTGAGAACAAAAAGTGAAAATAATCAAGAGGACATAAAGTAATAAGACAAGAAACAAAGATAAAAAAAATCCTTACTTTAGGCTCATTTTCTACTTCCATGCTTGAAAGAATAGCCCTGCAGAGCTTTTCAAACCTCTGTTCAAAAGGCAAAATTACATATTAAAAACTGCCACAGTCGACCACAACTTGAATGAAAATTTGATAACAAAAAAAGACTGGACTAAAATGAGATTCATTGTAAGTTTCTGTTTTCAGGTGATATTTGCTTTTGACTGTGTAATTTGTATATTGTCGTAAAATTGCACAAAATAAAAAAATAGATCTATTTCATTAGTTTTCTTCTTACATGGCACAGTGAACAGGACATTGCGTTTGTGCAAGTGCAAGAATTGTAAAACTTTTATCGAGATGTAATTTTAAGCAGATTCTTTACTTACAGACAGTGACTACTTCCGGCGCCGAAACATGTCAGCTATTTGAACACCTACATTGTCTGTAAGTAAAGAATCTGCTTAAAATTAGATATCAAATAGACAGGATGAACTTAGTACAACGGTTTTATCGAGATGGTTATGTAATGCATGTTCTGTTTTGAGGTCCGGAAAAGATGATGTTCAATGTACTTAAACATGTGGCCATGTTTTCCCTTTTTATGACTGTTTAAAAAAAAAATCAATAACGAGTTTAATAACAAAAAAAAAATAATGAGGAGCAATGTCTAGTATTTGGAAAAATGATGTGATCAAAATATTGAAAACCAGCTTTATGATAATACATTGCAAGTCTACATTCCAAACTGCTATAGCAAATGGAAGGCAAAAGGACTTTCTTTCACTTATTTATATTTTTTCCCCCTCATGTCGAGGTACTCAAAAGCGCATGAACACTTCCTTCTCATTCACCTACTAGCGACCAAGCATCAGGAGCAACTGGGAGTTTAGAAAATTACTCAAGGGCATGGCCACAAGAGACAAGGGCTAAATCCTTTACCACTTGAGCAATGCCACCCTAGACTCAATCATATATTGCTCTAAATGTGTGTTATATGCCTACTTGTGTGGCTGGTCACTGTATAGATCAAATAATAATCATGAGGTTGACACAACACAAAGAAAAAAAACTAGAAAAAAAGAATCAACATTGTTCTTGGTTATACTCACCATCTTGTCCTCCGGGTGGAAAATGAATAGTAATTTGCGGGCAATTTTAAAAATTGAAAGTGCATTTCTTTTAGATGTTGCAGCAGAAGACTCGAAATAGTCATCAATATCTTTCCTGGTGAAACAACAAATATAAACATTGACTTAATGCATGGGATATCTTGGAGAACTAATGTTTGTTTTACAAGAACACAGCAGTGAAAGAGAACCTTATTTGTTTCTGGAGTCTGCAGCGACATAGAAATCGTCTGACCAGAGCTTGGATGATGATTGCTGCTCTCTCCTTCTCCTTCTGCCCTTTCCTCTCCTCTCTGGCCTGCCTCGCTTTATCCAGGAATTCGGACTTCGAGCTTTGCGGTACACCAAACATCGTGCACCCTAACTAGAGATCGTTGACATGTTGTGCGATATCAAACAAGGTAACGTAAAGTATAGACGCTGATATCTGCTCACAACACCTACCTGAAGTTCTCGTGGTAGGATCTTATATTTGCCAAGAAGGCTCACCTGGGGGCTACACCTCCATAATGATGTTGCAGCAGCAAAAGCTGAGTAACAGTGTGGACTAACTCGTCATCTCTTCATAAACGCGCGACATGCTGACAAATGATTTGAAATAGTTAGCATCCATGGCTAGTTCGAGATAAATGCCGTAAAATAATTACCGTCTCATCGTTGAGCTTCTCACTTTGTTTTGTAGGTAATTAGCATCATTTCCATATTACGGTTAATCTCTTTTCAGATGACAGTCTCAGAAATAGGAGCTGCATATTACTTTAATATGTAAACAATGAGAGGCGATCCGGACACGACTTTAAACCATTAATCCGCTGTGTCGCATTGAATTGTTTCCGGGTAGCACTCACCCGTCAATATGAATAATTTTGCAGTAGAATGTATATACTTGATAGTAATATTTATCTACTTGATCAGCGTGAACCAAAACATTCACACTCATATGATGGAAAATTCTACTCAGTTTATCTATCGGGTGGTTAATGAAGCCTTACGATTGGCGTGGTCGCGAGTGGCAGGATACATTTGTAGCGTTACTCCCCAATAGACGAATTACACCTAAATATATCAATTACTGAATCTTTTTGAGGCGGTATACAATGAATATGTTACTACTGATTAAACATTTGTCTTGGTTAAAAATGTAATGGTTTACGACGGTACAAAACCAAAATAATGTAACTGTGCCTTTAAGGAGTAAAATGGAATGATGACGTCATTTTCAAGTGAACAGCCATGGACCGGAAAAAGGTGATTGAAAGCTGACGTAGGTTAGCAAGCTACACATACCAAGTCTGCCTTGGCTTCTATGGTAAATATAATTATCTTTTTCATTTCCAATCTCGCGACGGCATCATTCGGTTTGGGTATAGGATGCTACATCAATTCCGATTGCCATAATGTTATTGTATTCTTGTTTGAGGACAAATATATAACTTAAATGATGTAGCTAGCGCGTTAGCCTTTCCTCCTAAATCAAATTACTTAATGCGCTCAATCTGTTCACTAAAAAAACAATCGACATATAATGCGTAATTGCCCGTGTTTCCCCTTCGTCGCTACATATTTTTAGTCGAAACTAAGATCAACCCGAACCGAAACATGAAAGGGGAAATGAAATAAGGGTAGACCAGTAGCCGTCAAACAAAATGAAGAAATGGACCCGTCATAATTGTATTTTACCGTTCACTTTAAATAAACGACTGATCAGAAACTAACGTTTAATTTGTAACGCGTTTAGAAATGATGTACTTTTGAATTAATAAACACAACTGAATTTCCAACAATTGATATAACCATCGACATAGAAAGAAAAACAATAATTGAACTGTAACGCATTTCTTCGTGTGATATTTGGATAAGTGACAACGTAAAACTGACTCGGTTACTCATTCTACGATGTCCTTGAGACCTTGACGATAATCCGAATTAAAGGAATAATACAATGAGTTGGGGAAGTAACAGGAAACACCATCGCATTTGACCATCATAATTATATAATTTCTGCCATTCGCCCCCGGAAGATGCTGTACCACTGTTTTTTCTCTCCGTGATTGTTTCTACCCCTTTTAATTGAATTTGATTGCATTGTCAATTTTTCAGATGCTCTTTGGCATCAGTTAATTTCAGGAATCTTTGTCTCCTGTTATCAAGCAATGTGGCAAGCATTTGGTATTCCCTTTGAAATGTAGTATATTTCTGTGCTTATAAAATGTAGCAGACATGCACATTTCACCATGACATCCCTGATCCACCAGAAGGGCACTCCAATCCTCTGCTCTTTCATTTAAAACTGTTTCGTTCAACAATGAGGGTGCAGAAAGTTCTTAAGATTGAATAACTGTCTGTGTCTTTTGTGTTGTCACATTATTTGTTAGTTTGTCTTTTTGTTCTTTTGATTTCAAGATAGTGGCTGCCTCTACAGCAGGGGTGTCAGTCATTTTTTGCCGCGGGCCACATTGTAGTTATGGTTTCCTCTCGAGGGCTGTTATGAATTTGGGGAACCCATTAGAATGTTTAAATCCATTCAAATATTACATATAGAGCACACAGCAAATTAATGAATAACTCGTTTTCAAATCTGAAGTCAAGAATAATGACTTTTATTGTGGTTGACATCCAAAAATATGAAATTTTGGCTCAGATTTTAGCAATCATCATGGAATTTAACAAGTTTGATTTGCTTTCGCGGGCCGAAAAAAAATGATGTGGCGGGCCGGATTTGGCCCGCGGGCCTTGACTTTGACACCTGTGCTCTACAGCAACCCCTGTACGTATTTTGTTTTTCTACTCATTTTCCTTTCCTCTTCCTTTCATAACTTGGCTGCTGTGAAATGTAAATGTCTCCACTGTGAGACTGATAAAGGCTAATCTAATCTATTACTTAGCATGATTTTTGTTAGTATTTTTATGGTTTATTTTCACTCAAAATTTCTGAAAAAACAATGAATTGTCATGTTATCATTGTGATTTAGAAGATCAGACCACATTTAATGGCCAATTTATGCAAAAATATAAGAAATTCCAAAGGGTTCACTTACATTTTCCTTCCATTGCATACGGCTCAGGGCACTACCAAGGCAGGAAGTAGCCTACGGAATGTAATCAGTGACGGCATTGTTGCTACTTGTTGTGTGTTCTTTTGTCTTCTGTTCATACAGTCTCTTAATGCAAAGGCTGAGTATTGCATAATTCTTGCTTTTGGTGATGTTTGCCTGTTAAAAACATGTTGTCAACATATAGACTGTAATCTTTTGTGGTGTAATGTAATGGCCTCTCTCTTTTTTTTTCGCCATTTTTATGCTATAGTTCCACTCAGATTCTTGTCAACATGCGCAAGTTAATAGAGGGACAGGGATGCTCGTCTTTCCTGGCTTATGAACAGGAATTTGGCTGACTGTTAACCCATTGAGACGGCAATATAACCACAATTGTTCTTTCTCGTGTTTCAGGAAGAGATGTCAGGAGAGAGTGCCGTGAGCCCGCCAGTGCCGGCAGCTACAACCCGGACCACATCGTTTAAAGGTTCCAGCCCCAGCTCAAAATATGTCAAGTTAAATGTGGGCGGGGCCCTATACTACACGACAATGCAGACTCTGACCAAGCAAGACACTATGCTGAAAGCCATGTTTAGTGGCAGGATGGAAGTCCTCACTGACAGTGAAGGTAAGCTGCTGGAAAAATGCACACCAACAAGTTAATAAAATAGCGCCCATTCAATATCAAAAAGTTAATTTGCTTCAAATAACCATTAACAAAAAGCATTTGTTTGAGGCAATGTAGATAGGCTGCCATTCTCAAAGTAAGTGCAATCTGTTCTGGCATGCATGTTGACAAAGTGAGTCAATCATAAAGTGTTATTGCCAAGGTTCTGAGCGGTGTTTCGGTCCAAACAACAATTGACTTTGTAAAACGCTCTTTCTTTTTTCTTTTCAAGGTTGGATTTTGATTGATCGCTGTGGCAAACATTTCGGAACCATCTTAAACTACCTAAGAGATGGAGCAGTCCCGCTGCCAGACAGCCGGCGGGAAACCGAGGAACTCCTTGCAGAAGCCAAGTATTATCTTGTCCAAGGTCTTGCCGATGAATGCACGGCTGCCTTGCAGGTACTTCCTATCATTGTCATCACTACGGATTAGATTAGTCATTATTAGTCTCGCAGTGGAGAAATTTACATTTTACAGCAGCAAAGTGATGAAAGTACGAGGAAAGGAAAGGAACAAGTAGAAAAACAAACTGCAGGACCTGCTGTAGAGGCACTGTCACGGCGCCATCTTAAAGTCAAAATAACAAATAATGTGACACAACACAGACACAGTCATGCAATTTTAAGCACTTTCTGTACCATCTTTGTTGTATGAAGCAGTCTAGATGAAAGAAGGGAGGATCTAAGCGTCCTTCTCACCAGTGGATTATGGACGTCATGGTGAAATGTGCACGTCTGCTACAAGCTAAACCTTGAAAGCAAACACAAAGCTGTAGCATCCATTGACGAAAAGAGACTATCCCGCGTAAATCCGCTTCAATTCCAAGCCGCGACAGTTCCACATATGCATTGCCGTTCCTGTCTTCTCATCGCGAGCTCCTCAAGCCATTTATCCAGACAGGCGCAGACTGTCCAACAGCACCGACCTTTCACATTGTCTCTGCCATGACTCGTGTATCTGAAATGGTTTGCATTTGACCAGGTGGCGCTCTAAACTTGTTCATGTTGTGCCGTTAACCAAAAGTTGTTGTTTTTTATTTAAACAAAGAAAATCCCTTGTCCTACAGAACAAAGAAACATATGAGCCTCTATGTAAAGTGCCTCTCATGACATCATCGAAAGAGGAGCAGAAGCTTATTGCAACTTCAAATAAGGTATCTCGTTAGCATAATGTTGTGACAAACCAAAACTGTTTTTCCAGTTGCTTAAAACACATTTATTATGTCTTCCCAGCCTACAGTCAAACTGCTGTATAACAGAAGCAATAACAAATATTCCTACACCAGGTGAGTCTTTCTCCAATCTGAAGCTCTTGACAATTGTTGAGGAGCACAATGATACAAACCGACATTATCTCATGAGCGTGCTTGTTTGTTTTTTTCTTCTTTCCCCTCAGCAACTCTGATGACAACATGCTGAAAAATATCGAGCTGTTTGACAAGCTGTCTTTGCGCTTCAACGGTCGTGTACTCTTCATCAAAGATGTGATCGGGGATGAAATTTGCTGCTGGTCCTTCTACGGGCAAGGGCGCAAGATAGCTGAAGTGTGCTGCACCTCCATCGTTTATGCCACCGAAAAGAAGCAGACCAAGGTGAGGAAAATGACTTTACATCCTTACAGAACACTTTCACCTTGGTGTCACGGAAAGAAATTAGGCTAAAAAGGTTTCGTTGATGACTTTAGCCTTCTTCTCTACTGTTGTATTTTAAAGGACAACCGACGTCTCCGGACAAGTTGTGTCCATAATTTGTAAAATGACTTGTACTGGGCGTATTTTAATAAGATTCCACCGCATATAGCTATATTTTACGTTTTAAGACTCACTCTGAATATTCAGGAAGTCTTGTTTTTGAGTTGGTGACGAGTCCGTACGCGATGTCATGAAAGGACCGCCCACTGACCGTAAAAAAGACGCATTGTAGCGTCCTTCCATCACCTCAATGTATTTTGCTGTACATGTTTGGTCTGAGAACCGTGTTGCACCCAAAAGCCGCCAAAAGAGGGCATCCAAGCTCCATATAAGGAATTTATCAGCCTGTGGAAGTGGAGGTGGCCACTGGAGGTCGCCATTTTGTGCCTCTTTTCTGATGATCCATTGTTGCCCCAATGTTGCCTCAAAATGGAATGGAATAAATTCTTTAATCGATTGCAAACATGTATGCTTTCCTCTTCAGAACTATTTGAATCATATTCATAACTGGATGTGTAACAAAAAAGCATAATCTCCCAATCTGAAGCCATTGTTCGGATTCTCCAGCAATGCAAGACGTCTTGGCGTGACGTCACGAACTGGGGGTGGGACTTTCTGAAAATGCCCAATTCGCAGCTCAATTTTTTGCAGATTTTGGACACTTTAAGTCATTTTTATTGGTGTTTTGCATTTGACTAAAAATATCATTTTGGGTATTTTAGATGCTATCAAACGTTTTTCTGATGTCAGTTAAAAAACAAAAAAGTGACGTCGGTTGTCCTTTAAGTATGAAATGTCAATTCAAAATGGGGGGTAAGTACAGTGTATGCCAAAGAACACTAATTGTAATATACATTTCAACTGTTAAGTTGATTCAAAAATAGATGTGAAAGTTTACACAAACATGATTATTGATAAAATGGCCCATTAACTCATTCACTGCCATTCCTGAATTTATTTGGGTATAAAAAATATGATGTGGAGCGCCATTCCCGAATTTGTTTGGGTTTTGTTTTTTCTTGCGGGTGGTCCCAATAAAGCACTGGTCAAACCTCTGGCAATGTTTTTCCCTCCCATGGGGGGGTCACAGTTTTGCCTTTTGTTTAGCCGCCCCCACATTCACCTCATGTTACTCCAGACCCATAAAATTAAGGAATGAACTCTGATTTTTCTGATGAAAGAAAAGAGTCTCATGTTTCTTACACTGCATTGACTGTTTATGTGGTCCTAAAACTCAATAGGCTGTGGGTACTGGAATTTGAGTAAAAATCACAAAAACCCTGGAACTGGAATGGACACATTTCTGCACATCGTCTGGCTGTGATAAAAGACAGACATACAGTCATACTTCTGCTTACGAACTGAATTGGTTACCAGAAAGTGTGTGTAAGGCGAAAAGTTCGTCTTCCAAACATTTATTTCCCATAAGAAACCATTAAAAATGAGAATAATCAATTCCCAGGTCCCCATAAAACATAATTCTTTACTAAATAAGCCTAAAAACTATGCAAAATATACCTTGTTTTATGTATAATAAATGTGCCATTGTATTGTAATTAAAGAAATAAACTGTACCGTGTAATAGTCATTTTATTTACCTTTGTGATGGTAGTTGTCAATGGATGGTAGCAATGGTCGATTTAGCGGAATGGTACTGGGACAGCTAAGTCACACAAATGCACACTTCATTTGTGTTTTTCGATGATTTCCTTCTGCTCGACCGTAATTTTCTTTTGTGTCCTCTTCGGCTTAACACTAGACTGTGGTGGGGTCTTTTTCGGTCCCATAATAGCAAAAGTACTCCACTTGATAACAAACCACGTCTGCACTCAAAGAAAGCGAGTGACGCAAACTAGTCCGCCATCCACCGTGGCGCTGTTCGACCGTGTGGTTTGGTGTGCATCTGCCGAAAAGTAGTCCGCCAGCCACCGTGGCGCTGAGTGGTTTGGTTCGTCCGCTGAAAACTAGTTCATATATGCTCGTGAATTTAAGTAAGCTGACGTATCACTGTACTTTCTTGAATGGGGAATGGATAGAATGTAGCATGTATCTGTTGTTAGCAGACAAGCTAGCTTTATTGTTTGAATCATGACTCAAAGAACCAACCACTTTAGCCAACATGTGACAAACAAAATGTCCACAAACCCTGTGGCGAAGATCTAGTCCGTCTTTTTCAAACTGGTTTCTCCACTTCTTCTCTGCTCTCACTAATTCTCTTAGAATAATAATAACAATACATTTCGTTTATAAGTGCCTTTCAAAACTACGTTTGCATGCCAGGTGGAGTTCCCTGAAGCCCGCATCTATGAGGAGACCCTCAATATCCTTCTATACGAATCCCACGATGGGAGGGGGCCGGACAACGCTCTCCTGGAGGCAACAGGGGGCGCCGCCGGACGATCCCACCATTTGGACGAAGATGATGAGCGTGAACGAATTGAGCGAGTTCGTCGGATCCATATCAAACGACCCGACGACCGTACACACCACCACCAGTGACCTTACACGCATCTTAGAATCAGAAAATCAGAATCAGAAAACCTTTATTCGTCCCACAATGGGGAAATTTGCAAAGCTTAGCTGAGGCATTGTACCGCACCCGTGCCTTACACTTCCCCTCGACAGCGCCTTTCACATCCATTACCAAGAAACTGTATTTGTGTGTAGCTGAGCAGTTATTATGCCCACTGTGTCTTTGTCGTGGTTTGACTGAGCGTTTGTATCATCTTCTCGCGCGCAGGAGCTTATATTCATAGTTGATTGTTCAAAAATGGTTTCATGTAACTTTGTGTGTTGTTTGTGTATTTATCACAAGTGGTCCTAAGGAGATCAACAATTATGATGTAAGCAGCTACAAATGTATTGTGTAATCTTTTCTCTCTTTGTGGCTTTTGAGTGCTTCACTGATTAGTCAGTGAATGACACAAATGGTGATCACGACAAGACCACAAGATGGCACTGTTTTATTCTTAGACTTTTTTTGTATTGGTAATTATGTTTTAATACACACAGGTGGATAAAATATTTCCACCGTATTTAGTTTGAAGACTGTCAATTTCTGTCGGCATCACAAAATTGTTATTTTGTATGGTGGCAACATGAGTCCTCACCCCAAGTGTTTTATGGACTTTTTGATGAATAGATACTGAGGGTGGAGTGAACCACTGTAACCAGATATCTTAGATTGTCATTCATCACATAAAGTTTTTGCACAGTTATAAATTGATATGTGTAACAATCACTCCTAGATTTATTGTACAAAAGTGAACATAGATGTTTTATATTTATACATCTCAAATAAATTTCTATCAATAAAATAATTGCATCCATTTTTATTTTGCACGTTCTAATTGCTCGGAAATATTGAAAGCTAATGTACACAATTCATGGAAGACGTAAGCACAATCTCATGAAGTCGATGCTTAAGTTACAATTGTACCTTGAAAGACAATGCTGGGCTTCTAATTTGTGCAATATTGTTCATATCTGAATTGTGTTTGTGTTTGTAGTAGCGCTGCATTCCGCTCTTTCTTACCTTCGACATGGCAATACGTATATTCGAGACAATTCTGCAATGCAACCACCACCATAAACAGTTATGTTAATACCTCTTGTAATCATAGATTGTGAAAAATATCCTGATGCACGCGAGTGGGTCAAAAAAAGTACATAAAAGTATCTGATGTATGAATGTAAAATTAAATCGTAAGAGGTGATATTTTTATCAAATAAGCCCATCCTAAAGTGCATAAAACTGAGGTCAGGTGTGTCTCCGGTGGCCATGGTGATACAGCCTATGGGGTCTCTGATGAAATAATGCAGGGGCCACTTGTGTGTCTCCTCGTCACTCGTGTTACCTCGGCCTGGCCCGAGGGGCAACCTGAAATGACAAATGATATGTTGCTGATTCCAGTAAATAATGCCCCTGCCGAAAACTCAAAACTTTCCATTTATATTTTATTTTCTAGTGTATAAGCTGCACCAGAGTGTGCCTCAAATGAATGTTGCATTTTCAAACTTTTTCCATTTATAAAGCGCACCTTCAATGAATAAAAAAAGTTTCCCAAATATAATATAGAAATATCTAAAAGTTTTCCAACTATAAGGCACACCACATTACAGTATGAGGCGCGACAGTAGAGGCTGGGGTTACGCACTACTTCAACAGGGGGAAATGCAGTCATGGCTGGTGACAGTATTTGTGAGACTTGTTGTGGCTCAATATTAGATAAGATTAGATTAGATTAGATTAAATGAGCCTTTATTTGTCTCACTCGTGCCCGGAGACAGCTGGGATAGGCTCCAGCACCCCCGGCGACTCTAATGAGGAATAAGCGGTACGGAAAATGGATGGATGGATGGATGGAGAAATTTACATTTCACAGCAGCAAAAACAAATGTTGTAAAGGCAGCCACTCTCGTGGCGCCATCTTGAAGTCAAAAACAAAATAACAAATAATGTGACAACACAAAAAACACAGACAGTCATTCAATCTTAAACACTTCACATATTCGTCTGTGTAAACTCTCAGTCGTACAGGAGTGGTCCATCGATGAAAAGGTTTCTTCAGCCGTCATCTGTACTTCTTTGAAGGTGTCGGACGTTTCACATATTCACATATTACTTTACATAAAAGGTGCACCAGTGTATAAGGCGCAGGGTCGTCTTTTACAGAAAATCAAGGCTTCTGTGTGCGCCTTAAACAGCAGGAAGTACGGTCGTTGAAAAGGTTGCAATGACAACATGAACGCACCACCATGAGATGTCCGTTCTTGGCCTTAAACACGTCTGGTTCCGGGCCTGTGCTGAATTCTATTGCGCTTTGTTTTCCAGCCTGAATTTCAATCTTGATGCTAAACACCAATGCAAACACAAACATTTTAATCAGCTCACCTATATGCTATCAACTTTATTGGCATCTACTCTTTATCTTTCCATTTTGTGTCTTACCTGCCATGAGCCACATTGACCGCGTTCTGTTTGTTAGCAATGATGCTAAGTTTGGTCACCAACTCAAACAAGTGGTTGCACTGCAGGACAAGATCTCCCTGAAAAACAATGGCCCTCGTTCAGCATGTTTGAAGAAGTTGGACGATTTTGATGTGAAGTGTAGTTTATTATCTTTGTAAAAAAAATAGCGTACAAAGTCGTGCTATGATATTCCGTACCTTTTCTTTGGGGTCCTCACACGCTACGTGTAACACAATCATACTGTCTGTCAAATTACTGACAGAAATCCCTACAATGGGACATGTTCCTAGACTTAATAGTTGAACAGAAAATGGCAATGGAAGGTGTGTAGGTGACAACAATTGCGACCTTTGAGAGTAGTGTACAAAATCCTCTGTTTGATCCTCGTGTCCTCCACCATGTAGGCCGCCGCCTGAGTGAAAATGAGCTGTCGCGGCCTCGTTTTGAAACCGTTCCTGTCGTATTTAATCATCGGGACGCTGTACTGCAGAAATATAAATCCCATCGCAAGAAGAATGGGTTTAATTATAGACAATCAGAAGGAAAAAAAAGCTTTTCAAAAAATGCAGTTGTTTACTTTGATGTGCTCATGGCGAATCACTTGCAGGACCCTTGCATTGATGTCTTGCTCACCTAAAGTGATTCGACAGAAGGTAACTGTTTAAATATAGAATATTAAATAAAGTGCGAAGAGTTTGATCCACACGTAAGAAAATAGTTTTCACAAGATCCATGATAGCTGTGCTTGTCTGATTATTATTATTATCATTATTTTTTTTTATTTGTATTTGTATTTTATCTGTATTTTTATTTGTATTTGTACTTGTAGTATTTGTATGTGTGTTTGTGTTTGTTTTTATTTGTATTTGTATTAGTATTTGTTCTTGTATTTTTATTTTTATTTTTATTTTTATTTTTATTTTTATTTTTATTTTTATTTTTTTGTATTTGTATTTTTATTTTTTTATTTTTTTGTATTTGTATTTTTTTTATTTTTATTTTTATTTTTATTTTTATTTTTTTGTATTTGTATTTGTATTAAAAGTCTGTCACTTACTGATTCTGGTTGCCGCAAAAGATTGAGCAACACTTTGCGGATAACTTTCCTTTTTCCCCTTGAACATGCAGCTGGCAATGAACTTCATTTGAAGCTTAAAAAAAGTAAATTGCAAGAAGTAAAAATAATAATGATGATGATAATGATAAAGAAATGGAAATTGCTTTCAACTCTTTGCTACCTGTGATTTTCTCTGGGGTGTGATCCCTCTTACATATTTTCGTACCATAAGGCGGTAATGCAGTTTACGAAGTATTTCTGATGTCTGGAACAGGAAGAACATACAAAAACGGACTGGCAATTGATTTGTATTATTATTTTTCTCATCGATGTTGTTTCAGTTTACCTCGACGAGCACTTGTGGTGGAGAGAGCCATGTGGTTTTATCCAAAACCGTTTTTGGCAAGTTGTCTTTGAGCCTGTTCAGGTAATTCTGCCTCACAAAGGCCAAATACTCAGAGTTGTCTGTGAATTTTGCTTGGCCTCTGGTCATATAACCTTTGATAAATCTGAAAATAAAATAGCATATAGAAAAATATTGTATAAATCTCTTGTGATGGGAGGCGTGGTATATTCTTGTTATGTGAATAATAAAGTTCTTCTCCTGGTTTGGTTCTTCACTTGTGTTGGTCTAAATATTTAATCAGCAGGAAGCAAGGTGATATACAAACATGATTATTTATTTCTCAGGCAGCTAGAGAATGATCTTCACGGGAGAGAAGGAAGCCAAAAAGAGAGAGAGAGAGAGAGAGAGAGAGAGAGAGAGAGAGAGAGAGAGAGAGAGAGAGAGAGAGAGAGAGAGAGAGAGAGAGAGAGAGAGAGAGAGAGAGAGAGAGAGAGAGAGAGAGAGAGAGAGAGCTGTCTCCAGGAGATATAGACCACAGGAGTGATGTCATTTCAAAAAGGACCTATCAGCTGCGAAATACAATGATGAATATTATCTAAGACTGAAACAAGATAGTTTAAAGGACAACTGACGTCACTTTTTTGTTTTTTAACTGACATCAGAAAAGCGTTTTATAGAATCTAAAATACCCAAAATATTATGTATAGTATATGTATAGTGGTCATATGTATAGTATAGTATGTATAGTATGATATTTTTAGTCAAATGCAAAACACCAATAAAAATGACTTAAAGTGTCCAAAATCTGCAAAAAATTGAGGTGCGAATTGGGCATTTTCAGACGTCTTGCATTGCTGGAGAATAAAAACAATGGCTTCAGATTCGGATAATATGCTTTCTTGTTACACATCCAGTTATGAATATGATTCAAATAGTTCTGAAGAGGAAAGCATACATGTTTGCCATCGATTAAAGAAGTCCTTCCGTGTCATTTTGAGGCATCTGGACTGCAATGTAACGTCCCACAAACTAGGCAGAAAAATGGTGACCAGCTCCTGTGAGGAATGAATCAGCAATCAGCAATTTCCACAGGCTGATACATTCCTTGCATGGAGCTTGGACTCCCTCTGCTGGCGGTTTTTGGATGTAACACAAGGGTTTAAAAAAAACAGTACAGCAAAATACATTGACGTGATGGAAAGACTACAATGCGTCTTTTTTACGGTCAGGAGGCGGTCCTTTTCTGACGTGACGTCAGGACTCGTCACCAACTCAAAAACAAGACTTCAAAAACAAGAATATTCAGTGCGAGTCCTAAAACGTAAAATATAGCTATATGCGGTGCAATCTTATTAAAATACGCCCAGTAGAAGTCATTTGAAGCCATTTTACAAATTATGGACACAACTTGTCCGGAGACGTCGGTTGTCCTTTAAGGTTTTAACGGAGCTACGTACATGTATACTAAACTAACCTATACAAATAACTAAACTATATCCATATATAGACTAACTAACTGATAAAAATAAGTAGAAATGAAATAACATTGGATGTTTTTAGGATGTGTATATAAACTGTAGTTCTAACAATTCTCATCCTGTTTTCTTACTGTTTAATAACTTTCACTGCCCACGCTCTCTTGTCTCTCTCCTTCCTTGCCTGCATTCCTCTCCAGCATGTCTCAATCTTTGTTGCTGTGGGCACAAAAAATAAAAAAAAAACAAGTGGAATAATATCCATGCGCCAAATCGCACATTACTTTAGGTAAATGTCATGCATGTACCAGCCTCCTTCTGTTTTCTGAACTCGCAATTTGCCCTGTAGCCCTTGTATTTGGCCTGGAGTCTGGTTGCTGAAATGTAAAGGGACATTCTTTGAATGTAGAAACTGCAAAAGCCTTGATTATGATGTACCTGATTGCATTTGTGCTCACCCAATTGATGTTTGCATTTTTCAAAAGCATCCTCTGTGGCATACAGGGTTCTTGGATGGCGGATGAATATTTTGGTTCTAATGAAATCAAACATTTGTGAAAGATATTCACCTTGAATTTCAATTTTCAAGTTATAATCTGCTGAATTAGAATGAAAGGGCTTCTATTTTTCTCCGCTAGGGTCTGCGAATCTGCAAGTAAGAGGGTCGATACTTTGTACCCTAGCAAAACAGTCCAAAAAATGAAAAATAACATGTAGCGTGTGACAGAAAAATTGCAGGATGAAGCACAATGAATGGTATCATCATCTTCATAGTGAAATAATGAGCTCTCAACATATTAAATTGTGTCACATTTTGATTTACGACCAACGGGTGGCATTGTCGGGCCCCGCCTGCAGCTGAACAGGTGTTGGTCGTTTTAATCAGTTAAAAGGACTCCCGGCACGACAATTCGGTGTCGGGTCAAGGTTTGTTTCATCTTGTGATGTTTTATTCCCGGTTTTGTTTGCTACTTTGGACCTTTTTGTTCTGATGACTTTGTTGTTTGAGATTTTTATTCCTGCTGACTTTATTTAATACAACTTGTCAAATACACCCTCCTTCTTCCTCCTGCTTGCTTTGTTGGGATCAAACAACATCACCTTGCAAATCGTGACAAGTTGAGCTTTGTAGGGCTAGAAAAAAAATCTATTGAGGTTTGCAGATGCCATTCAGTATTCCAGGATCACAAAGCAAGGGGAAAGGGGCTCAAAAACTGAAAGAACATTATTTTTGGGATGACGGCCAACAATAATGTGAACTCCAGTGAGAATCTTTGGAATATACTTGAAAATAAATTCTCTGACACTGTGAATATATTCCATCAACAATGTTGAATGACATATAAAGAAAATATTTTTCTGACCTTCCCATTTTGTACTCGTTTGGAAAATAGCCCAGATGTTGAACCAGCAACAACACGCCATCAGCAGGTTCTCCTCTCCAGTGTGGCCAAGTGGCTGGGCACAAAGCTTTATATCTGTTCAGTGTAACATGTATTTGCATCAGCATAATGTAATAATAATAATAATAATAATAATAATAATAATAATAATAATAATAATAATAATAATAATAATAATAATAATATGTAATACATTTCATTTATAAGCGCCTTTCAAAACTGTTAAGGTCGCAGGATGAGCTTTTCTGTGGGTGAGTAGCGGCAGTGTACCCTATACAACATTGGTGTTAAAGACAAGGCCCGGGGGCCAAATATGGCCCGCCAATCATTTTATTCAGCCCGCGAAAGCAAATCGAACTCCATGATGCTTGCTAAAGTCCAAACCAAAATTTCTAATTGTCAGATGTAAACCACAATAACAATCATTATTTTTTACTTCAAATTAGAAAACTAGTTATTCATTAACCCATTTACGACGAGTATTCATATGAACACATATAAATTCATTTTCAAATGCTTTAATGTTGTTTCTTGTCACATTAATTATTGTTAATTATATCTAGTTATATTATTGTTAAAGGACAACCAACGCCTCCGGACAAGTTGTGTCCATAATTTGTGAAATCACTTCAAATGACTTCTACTGAGTGTATTTTACAAAGATTCCACGGCACATAGCTATATTTTACGTTTTAAGACTTGCGCTGAATATTCAGGAAGTCTTGTTTTCGATTTGATGACGATGCCTGACGTGACGTCACGTCAGGAACGCCCATGACCGACACTTAATGCATTTTGAGTACTTTGTTTGGTCTGAAAACTTCGTGTTTATCCGTGTTGATGGCGAAATTCGAAGGAAAACACATACAACACACAATAACGCGATGGTGAATCGTTGTGTGTTGCAAGACTACTATTTGAAACTAGTTGACACAAATTCACAGCAGACAAATCAGCCCATTTCCAACGGAGCTTGGCGCCATCTTGTGCATTTTCTGGGCGCTACATTGGAGTCCAGACGCCTCAAAATGAGATGGAAGGACTTCTTTAATCGATTGCAAAAATGTATGCTTTCCTCTTCAGAACTATTTGAATCATATTCATAACTGGATGAGTAACAAGAAAGCATCTTCTCCAAATCTGAAGCCATTGTTTTGATTCTAGAGCAAGGCAAGACGTCCTGGTGTGATGTCACGAACAAGGGAACGGGACCTTCTGAAACTCACCATTTTGAAGTAGTTTTGGGACACTTTAATTCAATTTTAGTGGTGTTTTGCATTTGACTAAAAATATCAGCCTGCGTGTTTTGGGTATTTTAGATGCTATAAAACGTTTTTCTGATGTCAGGAAACAAAAAAAAATGGTGTCGGTTGTCCTTTAATTATATACTCCGTTTGAACCTATTTGATACTCTGTTTTGATTTTATTTAGATTTTTTAAAATTAATTTATCTGTGTTCATATGAACACGCTTTGCGTAAATGGGTTAATTTGTTGTACACTCTATATGTAATATGTAGAGGGGATTAAACATTGTAATGGATTCCCCAAATTTATAACGGCCCTCTAGATGAAACCATAACTGCAATGTGACCTGCGACAAAACTTGAGTTTGACACCCTTGCTGTACAAGGAATCTGAAGTTTGCAATCAGTATAATGTCCAAGTCTTCATACCGTTGTAAAAATACTTCATATTTCCTCCTGTAGGCGAAACCAGCACGTCTGACTATCAAGTGCTGCATCAGGCCCAAATATTTGATCTGGTGTCTGATCAGAGCTTCATCAAACTGTCCTGGGTTTGCAAAGGAAGCTACGTGAAAATTTGATTTTGCATCTCCTTTAAAAAATATATTTTTCATAAAAGTACCTGAGTTTCTGGACTCATTGGATTTCAGGCAACGTATGTACCAAGCGTCTTTGGCCACGAGGATCTCTGTCAGCTTCAGCAGGCTGCTCTTAAACTGGGTGGCCACCTACATACAGTACAGAATTCCCCTCATAATCCCGAGTCAACAGTTCATCTGTCAGGTGCACATGACTTGAAGATGAGATGTCACACAGTCAGCGGCAGTAGTTGCTGGGTGTGATTTTGCTTATCGCACACTGTTTTTGACAGTGTTGTGATAGGGAACTCACTGTTTCTGGTCTTCGCTTGCTGTCTGTGTCTGTGGAAGTGAAGGATTGCCGAACAATACTGTTTTTTGATTGCCGTATGAGCTGGGAAGAGGTGGGAGAACGCACAGAAAAAAATGCATCAGGAGGTTGACATGCTTCAGAGGAGAATTCAAATGATCAAAATATTTACTCAAATTGTAAAATAAAATCCTGAGTCATGGGGAAAAGGTTTCTTCAGCCATCATTTGTACTTCTTTGAAGGTGTTGGACGTTTCGCTACTCATCCAAAGAGCTTCGTCAGTGACCTAAAGTTGTGCTGGTCACTCTGGCCCTATGTACATCCCTATCGGACAGAAGTGGCGGTGCCAGACCTCTGCTCTGATAGGTCCTTGCTCTAAGGTTGGGAGAGAAGCAGACTACGCCCTGAAACCAATCTGATTACCTCTTTTGTTCTGTCTGATTACCTCTAATGTCCTATCCCTGGCTCTGATTGCCTCATTAGCTCTGGTATCATTCCATTAGCATGACTAAGCCTATGTGGTAACGACCTAATAAGTCTGTGGTAAGCACAGTCTTAATTAAACCTTAAACCACCATGGCGATTTAGTGAAGGGTTTTGCTGTTTTCCAGCAATTGTTTCTTTTACGCCTCTTTCAAACCATCTATTTTCTTTAGCTAAGATTTTAACCTCGCTGTCGTCGAATGAGTGGTTGCTAGCTTTTAGGTGCAGATGTACTGCAGATTGAGGCCCACTAGCCTTCTCTCGACAATGTTGATAATGTCTTTTTGATCATTTGTTAAGTTTCCCAATGTATTGCTCTTCGCAATTTTTATTTTTACAATGCATAGAAAAAATACATTACAGTGATATCTTGGCTTACGAACTTAATTGGTTCGCAGACAGAGTGTGTAAGGCGAAAAGGATGTATCCCAAAAATTATTTTCCCATTAGAAACCATTAAAATAAGAATAATTCGTTCCCAGGTCGCCATAAAACAATTTTCTAAGCCTTAAAACGACATAAAATATACCTTATTTAGGGTCCCTTGCTTGTCTTTTCATTTGAAATTGAAGTGATGGCTATCCATCCATCCATTTTCCGTACCGCTTATTCCTCATTAGGGTCGCTGGAGCTTATCCCAGCTGTCTTTGGGCACGAGGCGTGGGACACCCTGAATTGGTTGCCAGACAATCGCAGGGCACACAAAGACAAACAATAGTCACTCTCATACTCACACCTAGGGACAATTTGGAGTGTTCAATCTGCCTGCCATGCATGTTTTTGGAATGTGGGAGGTCCCGAAGAAAACCCATGTGGACCAGGGTAGAACATGCAAACTCCGCACAGGGAGGCCAGAGCGTGACGCGAACCGGCGACCTCTGCACTGTGAAGCCGGTGTGCTAACCATTCGACTACCGTGCTAACCATTCAACTACCGGGCCGCCCTAACTGATGGCTCGTGCTGGTTATTTGTGGAGCGTGATTGATGGGAATTTTAACCTTGCAGTCTACACTCTGCCTTTGAACTATCAAAGTTGAAACGAGTCACTGTTTTCTATCCATTTTGTCACTCTCTCGGTCGTCTGCCTGTCTCTTTAATGTTTAAACCACCTCCCCTCACTGCTGCGTTCTTGACCAATCATGTGGCTTTGACCGAAGACTGGGGGCGGGGAATAGAGAACCAAAACAAGCCGGCTGCCATTTTCTTAAAGGAGAACAGGCTCGTTCGCAAACGACACATCACTCATTGTGGCAGCTCCGTGTGTATCCCAAAAAATAGTTTGTATACCAAGGTAAAATGGTCATAAATTTAACGTTCGTAAACCGAAAAGTTCGTAAGCCCAGGGGTTCGTAAAATGAGGTACCACTGTACTTTGTTTTTCATTTGGCAGACTATCTTTTGGATGCACTAATTTTAAGGTATTTGTCGGTTTGAAATTGGTCGGAATTTTGTGTTGCCATAGGACCCTTTGTAGTTTTTCAGAAACCCAAGCAATATAAGGTATTGCAACTGCTCTCCAGGTTTACCAGAACCATTTTCGTTCACTGACGAAGCACTTTGGATGAGGAGTGAAACGTCCGACACCTTCAAAGAAGTACAGATGACGACTGAAGAAACCTTTTCCTTGATGTACTACAGAGAGCCTACACAGTCATATTGCGGAGTCATGAGTTTTCAATTACAAAAAAAATTATCGAAAATCAAGGGGCATACTTACATCTTTAATATTCTTATATAAGAGGTCATTATTTTTATCCAGAAAACCTACAAAATAAATATCACATCATATTAGGGTCCTTGATCAACACAACGTTTAACTCTTTGAGTGCTGACATGTAAGTTGAGCTTTAATTTACCCACAACACAATAAGTGACCTCTCCGGCATAATGCAAGAGACGAAAATCTCCTCTCTCCAACGTTCTGCGTGTCTTTTTGTCTGCCAGCTTGTGTCTACACTCCAAGGAGATAGAGGATGAGCGCAGATGAGGACAGATGAGGACTTTCTGCCAACCCACTCATGAGGCTCTTGGCAGCAGATGAAAATTGAAACAATAGATTTCAACAGCAACATTTCAGCATGATCTGAACTCACGAGACAAAGTGCGGGTGATTTCCCATTTTTTCCTCCAGTCTCTCCAGGAAAGTGAGATCCGTAGCCTCTCCTGGCCTCAGACACTCCTCATCCTGTAGGTTCAGAATCGATGTAATAATTGGCCCCCTCTCAGGGCATGATCGTATATTTATTCGAGCAAGCACATACCAGGACTGATATGATTCCCCTGTGTCTCTCCTCCACGAGGTCACAGATGATCTTGTTGTTGAAAAACTCCACCGGCTCCCACTGAGGAGAACCACATGTGAGTGGGACTCCATTCAACACCAAATCAGCATTAAAGCATTTTTTGTTTTGGATGTAGAATTGGCGTACCTCAATATCCTCCGCTTGGTATTCCTCCTGCTCGGCCTTGAGCGTCAGCTGGATGAAAAGTTGCTGCAGCTTCTCATTGCAGTAGTTTATGCAGAACTGCTCAAAACTGAAGAGGGGAAAGCCACAAGTAAGAGATCATAGTGGATGGTTGTGTTTTTGTTTCTCAATACTGTAACCGACAAATCACACATCAATCTCTTCAACAATGATAGCAAATATATGAGAGGTGAAAGACATGCATGACTAATTATTCTGATTCTATTTCGAAAGGTTAATCTTATTTGAGCTCTGATGCTGCATGGAAAAAACATCTCATGGCATCTAATTTAAAAACAACTTCAGATTGTTCAACTTTTAGGAACCGGTAATATTATAGTTGGCTTAAGAGTATTGGGATCAGTTGTACACAGTGGTGGACCGTCAGAGCCTGCAAAGCCTTCTCTGCTGCCCTAAAATCACAAAATCACAGACTGCTGTGAATTATATTTTGTCTATGAATTCTTATTGACTGGGTTCCAAATTGTCTTTCAGTTTCCTTTCATTGATTTTCCCCTGTTGTGCTGCTTTCAGATGTGTGTTTTCGTATTTAAGCATTTAACCAATTACATTTCAGCCATCATTTGTTGCCAGGGTCAGAAATCTACACTACCTGGATGCCTTCACAATCAGTTCTGCAGGCCCTGTCACACTAAATGTGTTGATCACACTGTGTTTTTTAACCAATCAGATTTCAAGTTGACAACCCAAAAGGGGTGCCAACGCCTTCTTGCAGGCGTTGGTATACTTCCGAATTTTTGCTAACTATGATTGACTAGTCCCAGTTTTAGAAACTAAGATTGGCTAGTGACTAGCCCATCATAGTATGTGAAAACTGCTCTCATCACTCGCCGCTAATGACAAGAGCAAACTGGCCAGAGCTAGTACACTATATCGATAACGATCTGCATAAGAAAATATTTTGTTGTGTTGATTTAATAGAGGTTTTGTCAACTCACAGTGGCTGAAGGAGGAGACGAAATTGATTTGGTTGTGGATTTACTGTTAAAGCCATTTTTAAGACGGATTTTTCAAGAAAAAATGGACATCATTAAGAAAGATTTTCTGGCTAATAGTACCCTGTAGTGAATTTATAGTAAATCACATCACACTTTTTACAGTAGCAGTTCTGGATTGATTCAGACATAGCACTACTAAAGGCCTTGCTATTAAATCCTCGGCTCACCACTGCTTTTAAAGAGCATTGAGGTAAATGAGACTTTGAGAGAGTTTTTTCAGGCATACACAAAAACTTATTGACATGCAAATGTCTATATGAATAATATTTATACTCGTGAAGCATAAGTAAGGCCAAAGTGGCCTACCTGTTAATATTAAAAACCTCAAAACCGTAGATGTCCAAAAGTCCAATGACAGTTTTTTGAGAAGAATCCTGCAAATAAATATAATAATGATAGTTATAAAATGCCGTCATGTTTGACAAAGATGTCACACTTTACACTAGCTCACAGTATTTTCCATGGACTCATTTATCCTGTTTACCAGCCAGGTAAAGGTATGTCCATATATGGCCTTGGCCAGGGCATCGCGCACAAAGACGGCATGATCCACAGTAAATGGACTGAGCACCTGGAGAAGAAGTCAAATATTGTATAACCAGTAAATCTTATGTTTAGATTGTGGGGCGTTTCAATTCCAAAAGTAATTTAAGAGTCACACCTGGTCTGTTTTGGCTTCAATCTTCCTGTATGTTAGTCCTTCTTGTAGACTGTGAGCATCAATTCCAAGAAGCTGCAATGATATGACACGAACCAGCTGAACCTTTTTTGGTTCTTGTTCTTAAAGTCATTCTTTTTTTAATTTTTGTTTATATTTCTTACATTTGAGACCCAGCGTAACTCAGCATTTTTGTTGTTGAGAATAGGATGACCTTTCCTGTCAGGCTCAAATTTAACGTTGCCCAAGTGAAGAACACTCGCAACAATCCCAAACAAGTGCTACAAACAATTTGGAAGGCCACTGAAATGATTCACTTGAAATTGAAAACATCAATAAACATCCTCACTTACATTAGTGTTTATTGGATCCATGTCAATAACTTGAAGTCCATTTTTGACAGTCTTCCAGTCATTTTTGTCATTGACACAAGGCACAATGGACCGCTCTCCCTGTCGGAGAGTTGACACAGTGACATTTGGCAAACATGCAAATACAATGTATCCATGTTGGAGATCATTTGCTCATACTTGTGTTAGATAGCTGTAATGCTGGCAGTCTCTCTCAAGGCCCAGTTGGTGCAGCAGGTCCTCTTCTGCTCCCTCTAGGAGCTGGTAGAAAATGTGAAAGTTTCTCTCCCCGTGGTTCTGATGCACCACCCTCGACTTTTCGAGCAGGTAGTTCAGGATGCGGCCGCCGACAGCATCCCCCTGTTGCACAGTTGCAACGGTTTCAGAAATGTATGTGTGAATGTCACATTTCAATTTTCAATTTCATCCAGTCACGTTTGTTTCAAGTCCGTCAAGTTTTACTCATGGTTTTGTTTGCTACTTTGGACCTTTTTGTTCTGATGACTTTTTTAATTTGAGATATTGTTCCTGCTGTCTTTATTTAATGCAATTTGTCAATTACACCCAGCTGCTCCCTCCTGCCTGCTTTTTTGGGTCCTCCACCACCACCACCTTGCAAATTGCGACAGTGAACACACTTGGGACAGGGACCCAGTTGAGTGACAAACAAAATGGAACCCTTCTTACCTCACTATCAAATTGAATATCCATATACTTTCCGAACCGACTCGAGTTGTCATTTTTCAGCGTTTTGGCATTCCCAAAAGCCTGCATGGAGACACAAAGTGTATAATACAAGCAAATCTGACCGGTTTTGTCATCACAGCATAGTAGAGCATTAAATAAGACCTCAAGGACAGGATTGGACATGAGCATCTTGTCCCTGACAGTGTTAAGCAGAGTGGTGCTTGGACAGCTGACTGCATAATACTGTAGAATCTTTTTCGAGGCTTCCGTCTTCCCTGCTCCGCTCTCTCCCGAGATGAGGATGAAGTGATTGTTGAACTCAGACCGCATGGTGTGGTAGGCGTTGTCGGCCAAAGCATAACTAGCCACGGGCAGTCGGGCACAAGGTTAAGTCAAGCATAAATCAAAATATAAATGCTAATTTTTGACTCACATATGAGGTGGAAGTTCAAAAAAGTTGACCCCCATGTACATATCCATCTGTTTCTTATTGTAGATGTCCAATTCTTTGTAGGGGTTTACAGACACCAGCAGCGTGCCAATGTAGGTCTGGGAGAGTGAGTTAAACATTTATGAGTAAAATACACCAAAAGTAGTTTAGTATCCCACTCACATAAATGAGATCCTTGCTGAAACGTTTCTTGAGGTTGTCGAGGAAAGCTGCTTCAGAGGTCTCATCCAGGAGAACAAAGTCTTGAATACCGACCTGGTCCCTCGCATTAAGAGCACCCTCCATGTCCATCTCTACCTGTGGAAACTGAGAATAATAATGTTGTGTTTGTTCTTAATTATGAACTAATTATTAACTGAAATAATCTGATTGCGCCCTAGACGGCGGTCAACACGACTTCCTCTTCTGTGTGTACTTTCATTAGTTCTGAAAATACATTTCTATTTTCAGTAAATATCATGAGTAGTATTTCGATATGTTATCCAGTTTTATGTGTTTTAGACTTTTTAGTAAGCATTAATAGAGAAGTAAACCTTTTGTCAGAAATACATAAACATTATTGAACTTCCTGGTTTCAACATTTGTTATTTCTGTCTAAAAACATAGTGCACCCATTCACCAATTAAGAAAATCCAAATTCCTTCCCACCAACAACCACTTTCAGCTTCTGTATTTTGCTCTTTGGGGTTGAAAAGGTTTTTGTTGGGTTTTTATCGTTCAACCTTTTGGTGCAACTCCTTGCAAAATGTACTCGTCCACTCCAACTCACATGGAAATAAAAATATTCAAAACTCAAATATACCAACTTTCCTCAAGCACATCCTAAAACTGCATTTAATACTTGAATGTTCAACTTGTGGATAAATTAAATCCAATGGTCAGCCGTGGATTTCATCGCTAGGCCTTCAGTAGTGCGACGGCTATAGTGTGATTCACTATAAGTCCACTAGAGGGTACCATTAGCCAGCAAATAACTGGCCGACCTTTCTTAATTATGCCCATTATTTAAACTGAAATCGCTTTAACAGTAAATCTCAAACCAAATCCATTTCTTCTCCTCCTTCAGCCATTTTGCCGTTAAATAAAAAAAAAACACACAGGCTATTTGCTTATGCAGCCTGCTCCCGATACAGAGTGATAGCTCTGGCTAGTATGCTCTTATCACTAGCGGCTAGTGATACTATGATTTGCTAGTGACTAGCCAATCATGTGACTAGCCAATCATGTGACTAGCCAATCATAGTTTGCGAAAACTCTGACGTTGACCAGCGCCTTCAATAAGATGTTAGTACTCCTTTTGTGTTGTCTACTTGAAATGTGATTGGTTAGAGCAACACTTTTGTTGCGACAGGACCAGCAGAACTAATTGTGAAGGCATTCAGGTAGATTTCTGAACCTGGTGATAAATGATAGCTGAAATATAATAATAATGTAAATAGAATAGAATAGAATAGAATAGAATAGAATAGAATGTATAATAATGTAAATTTCTCCACTGCGAGACTAATAAAGGCAAATCCAAATCCAAATATGATTGTTAACTGCTTAAATACGAAAACACCGATCTGGAAGCAGCACCACAGTGGAAAAGTAATGACAGGAGGCTGAAAGAAAAAAATGAATTATTTAATAAGAATTCATGGACAAAATATGATTAACATCAGTCCGTGATTCTGATATTTTTAGGCCAGCAGAGCAGGCATTGCAGGCCTTGTATTAAATCTCAAGAGCAAGTGTGCCTAAATCAAAATCACATATTTTGCCATATATTTGGAATTTGTCAGAGAATGTTTCAATAATTTTATGAAGGAGAATGGGAGCTGGGAGTCTCCCCCTCAAAAAAAGGCACAAACATAGTTTAAGTCAGTTCGATTGAGTGCACACGCCCAGAGGTCCGATTTGGCATTAAGGCAACATCGTTTGTGCACATGAGCAGACAGAAGCGAGGGTCATTTTGGCCCCTGGCCCGCCTGTTTCACCAGGGCTGATGCGCCAAGCAATCACAACACCCTGTTCAAATGGGACTACGGGGAGCCCCCCGAAAAACAGCGGCACATAAGCATAGTGGGAAAAATTCCACCAATCTGTTTTGCATTCTCAGCGCCAACACGAGGACCAAAGGTTTTCCCAGCTTTTGTTGGTTTTGTATTTTCTCCTCCTCTCTTTTGGAAGCACAAGTCCTTTGATACTCAATTCTCTCTGTAAAAACATTTAAAAAAAGATAATCCATTGGATCTAATTGACGCAAAGCCCTTCACTCCTCCCTACCCTACCCTCGATCCTTCGCCTATGGCCCTCATTTCTGCTGAGAAAGGCCAAGTGTTTTTGTCCTGTAAATACCACGAAGCAGAGACAAAAAAGATGTCTTTAAAATGCAGTCTACAATCCATTACACATATTCTCCCTGCATATCCATTCAGTAATTATTCATTAGAAAACATTTAACGTCACAATCAATTTCACACTAGGCAGTCGAAACACAATGGAGGAGATTTGGCCTATTTTGGGACGAGGACTTTGGGGGTGGGTGGGTGGGGGGGTGGTCCACAGGAAGGGTGAAGGCGAAGGCTGGAGAAAGAGGTGCTGGCGAGGGGGGGAGGCTGCACTATTTGTCTGATCTGAGAACCTCTGAAACAGGGCCGTCTTGAAACAACGGGGCAGACTAAATAGTGCAGTAACGGTCCGTGCCCCGTTGCTTGCTGTGACACTCATTTGGTGCGCCCTGAGGGGCAACAATAGAGGCTTGTTCTTCGTTATCCTGTGCTGTAATTTGGACTTCATTACTTTCCCGGGGGGCCCCACTGGAAGGAGAGAAGAGGCTAGTCAGATGTTTTTTTCCATGTCAACCCCTGCACCCTTATATGCTCTCGCCTCCTTCTCCTGGACAATAACCGTGAACCACCCCACCGGCCCTGTGTCCCCGCCATTAACCCTTAACCGCCCCACCCCACCCACTTTAAGCCAATGAGACAGGTGAACAATATCATTGAAGAAACCCTTTCTGGGACGTCAGAATCAATCTGGTGATGTGATGGGGGCAATGCAGTGTCTGCTTTCTTTGACACCCCCTTTATTTGTAGGAAGAAACATCTCTTGGGGCTGCACAAGCAGACAATATGGGGGGACAGCGTGACTTAGGAGTCTGCCATACAGTATTACAAGATAGAACGTGCACAGATAAGCTCCTGTCAAGAGGACGATTCATGAATTCAATAGACATCATCATGCTCATGTTTGGGATTTGAGTATTTTTAAGGGTTTTGGTGTTTTTCTTGGTGCCCCAAATACTGTCTTTCTCTGAGGGAATATAATTGTATCTTTTAAAAAAAAGTCATGTGTGTGTGCCTGCTTATATATATGTCTATCTATCTATCTATCACACACACACACACACACACACACATATATATATATATATATATATATATATATATATATATATATATATATATATATATATATATATATATATATATATATATATAGAGAGAGAGAGAGAGAGAGAGAGAGAGAGAGAGAGAGAGAGAGAGAGAGAGAGAGAGAGAGAGAGAGAGAGAGAGAGAGAGAGAGAGAGAGAGGGGTGCTGGTCATCCCGATCAGTGGCAGTCTGCCACGTTTGGATTGGCGACCAACGGGTAGCGCTGTCAGCCCTGCCTGCAGCCTCGCAGGTGCTGGTCGTTACAATCAGTGGCAGTCAAAAGGACTCTCGGCATGACCATTCGTTGTCGGGTCATTGTATGCTTTGTATGCATTGTGTATACATTGTATGCTGTGCATGTGTTTGTCACGTTACGAACGTGACAGGGGCAGGTGACTCGTCGGAACGTTAATGAATGGGAAGGATCCCTAAGCAGGCGGCAGAGACGTGGGTGCTGGCAGAGGATTTATTAACAAAAGTCGCGGGTCCGAGATAACGCGGACCTGGATAAACGTGATGAACAGAAAACCACAAAACAGAGCACAGTGAGTAGGTGGGCGGGGGTGATCCGTCCAGCCTAACAAGCTCGGTAAAAATAAAAGGCACACGAGGGTGCAAACAGCGCGCGATCCTGAAAAGTAGCAAACTTCCGCGATCGCAGCCAAATAAACACCTCGGGCGAAGCAAACACTCATACTGATAGAAGTTCAAGGCACGGGCGAGGCGCAAGACATTGTAATCATCCGACACTGGGTAAGTGCCAGCGATTGGTTTAAATATCTGATATGAGGGAATTGACAGCAGCTGGCGGAGGTCGGGAGCGGAGGCCCCGCCCCAGCTGCCAACTCGCACGTGACAGTGTTTTTTTCACCTTGGCGGACGTTTACTCTTGGTTTTCTTTTGGTACTTTGTATTTTTTCTATTCAGATGATTTTGCTGTTTTAAAATTTGTTTGTGTTGACTTTATTTTAATACAATTTGTCAAATAACCTCCTGCTCCCTCCTGCCTGCTTTTTGGGATCCACACCCGCCATCACCACCTTGCAAACCGTGACAGTTAGGACCACCCGTACTTACGACCAGAGCTTTATTTTTTTAATGTTACTTTTTTATCCACAGCCAGCAACGCGACAGAGACAGAGGTCCGTGCAGGATGATTTATTAAACTAGAACACAAAGCGCTGGTCCCAAAAAGAGGACCAGGGGAATAATCAAAAATAAAGAATACCAAAAACGACAATGGCGAGAAGCAACTCACACATGGTGGTGCAGAAACGGAACAATCCCGAAAGGATTACGGGATGTGGGGGGGGGGGAAAGAGCTCGGACGAAGATATAGAAAGCCCATCGTAATACAAAGTACAAATGCAAGTTGACAACGTCCCGTTTTCGTACCCGCTGTCCTGAAGAAGGGAGTGGTGGAAGCGGGGAGGCGTGGAACCGCCCCCAGCTGTCAATCCGAACATGATAATATCGAACAAGTAGGATGTTTATTTGCCAGCGGAGCATTGCACAAAATGACGATACAAAATAACTGTTTCTTAACAAACGCGTACGGCAATTTTCTCCACCATCACAGCATCTCACTCGCACAGCAATCGGGGGGACGGAAGTGTGTCTACCGATGGCGAGGCGGAGCGGGTGGGATCGCTACGACGCAAATACCGCGTCGGGCACCGCCGCCTCTTTGAGACAGATGACCTCTTCTGGCTTCACCGTTAGCAGGGAGAGCGATTTTTGGACAGCTCGCATGTGTGGGAAGCCATGCGTATTTGGGTCAGCAGAAAGCGTGTGCGCCGACACAGTAATAAAGATCGATAATACAAAATATAAAATGATTAAAATGACACTAAACATTATAAGATTTAGAAAAGAACTGTCAACATTGTGGTATATATTAGTATTCAATAGAAAATGTGGCTTAAAAACAACAGATTGACATCGTATACTATTTTGTCGTATAGGACAGAGGTCCCCAAGCCCGGGGCCGCGGACCGGTACATGGGTCATTTGGTACCAGGCCGCGCAGAAAGAATAAATAATTTACATAAAATGAAAAATGAAAAATTACCAGATTACATCCGTCGATGACACTTGTCTAGGTCACGTGATACATACCGCTAAAATTAGCCCACCGTAAGCTAGCAAAATGAGTAAAAAACAAATGTCTTATTTTGCTGTATTTATTCGCCGGTCCGTGAAAATATTGTGTGACATTAAACCGGTTCGTGGCGCAAAAAAAGGTTGGGGACCACTGACATAGGAGATGCCAGCGTGTCGACATTTGTTATGATCACGTGATCTTCATTTTGAATGCTTTTCGATTTCTCTCAGAGGAAGACAGTATTAGAGAAAACAAGAAAAACACCAAAGGCTTAAAAATATTCAATGAAAATCCCAAACATTAGTAACATTCTGGTTCAAGGCTCTTCACGGTGTTAGAAAATGGTAGCAAAATAGTAGGAACGCCCCTGACCGAAAAAAATGACACATTGTAGCAGTCCTTCCATCACGTCAATGCATTTTGCTGTACTTGTTTGGTCTGAAAACTTCGTGTTGCACCAAAAAGAGGCAGAAGAGGGCGACAAAGCTCCGTGTAAGGAATTAATCAGCCTGTGGAAACGGGCCGATTAATTACTTACACGGAGCTTTGTCACCATTTTCTGCCTCTTTTTTGTGCTACATTTCCCCCCTATTGCCTTAAAATGGCACAGAATAAATTCTTTAATCGATTGCAAACATGTATGCTTTCCTCTTCAGAACTATTTGAATCATATTAATAACTGGATGAGTAACAAGAAAGCATATTCTCCAAATCTGAAGCCATTGTTTTGATTCTCCAGCAAGGCAAGACGTCTTGGGGTGACGCCACGAACAAGGGGGCGGGACCTTCTGAAACTGGCCAATCGATATTACGAAGGTTGAGAGGAAGTGAGTTCCAAAGTTTGTGGGCAGAGCAGCTGAAGGATGTTTAAAGGACAACCGATATCGCTTTTTTGTTTCCTAACTGACATCAGAAAAACGTTTTATAGCATCGAAAATACCCAAAAATGCAGTATGATATTTTCAGTCAAATGCAAAACACCAATAAAAATGACTTAAAGTGTCCAAAATCTGCAAAAAAATGAACCCGGAAGTGGCCAGTTTCATAAGGTCCCGCCCCCTTCAGATTCGGAGAATATGCTTTCTTGTTACTCATCCAGTTATGAATATGATAAATATTTATTGACCTCATCTGAACAGTTGAATTGTATGTCATTTCATTGCATTATCATATCATATCAACATAATAATAATAATAATAATAATAATAATAATAATAATAATAATAATACATTTCATTTATAAGCGCCTTTCAAAACTCTCAAGGACACTTTACAGTCACATGATATTTTTTCTACGCGTGAGCAGCGGCAGACACACTTCTATTTGCCGTCACTGTTATGTGGTGGGATCACAAAACACAATAAGAGCCCTAAAATGAAAAGTGCAATATTTTTAACAGTCAATTTTGGAAATTGGATTATAAACCGCCCAAGAAAAATGCATTTTTATATAAGTGCAATGTGTTGGCCAATTTGGTGAGCAATGGAATGAACCGTCATGCACTAGCTATTTGTGCGGTTGCATCAGTGCTGCACAGCCCATTGTATCATAATTAAGAGACTTCCATGATCTTGTCTCTTGTGTCACTGTTGCCTAAGACTACATGATCTCATCCATGTGAGAAGCAGCTTTCAACGGAGGGTAGAGAGATGCAAGGTGTTATGCGAGAAATTTTCCAACAAGGAAGTTTCATCCACCTTCCATACTTATACTATATGTATTGTGTAGTAACAACAATGGAGTCATAACTGCAATTCAATTCTATCAAGAGTTTGAGGAGCACATCTTTTTTACATCTCTTTTAGAACGCCAAATTTACTAAATCCAATGTTAAGTTATTACAACAGGACTGACCCCCAGAGAGATTCAATGAATAATCTAACCTGCATCTCTGAAGTTGTCTGTTTTGCTGTCGTCAATCACGATCCAAACTTGCAAACACTTCCTTTCGCTAGAATCGCCCGTCCTCCTGTGTTTGCTTGCATTGGGTCACCCGGTGAAAGAGTTAACCAAGTCGAAGTGCCTCTGAATCTTCCCTATGTCAAAGCCGTGGAAGTGTTGCCGCTTGGAGGCCGATGCACACGTCCGTCCCATCCTGACCCACAATAAGGCTACAGTGCACCAGGTGCTTAATCATTCATGCCGTGGGTGGTGGAGGGACCAAGATATCTTATTCAGTTCTTACCTGAGTATCTACTTCGATGCTGAGTGTTGCATAACCATTCAGAAACTGGATCCAAAACACTCAGTTTCAGCCCCTTAACCTTTCCCCAGCTTCTTCCTTTTCCATACTTCTTCTTTTTCAATGTTAGTCCATCATACACTTAAAAATCCCCCAGCCCAAGTATTTCTTCTTCTCCTTGTGCGCGTCCTGATCTGGTTACTGATCTTTGATTAGATGGATACTATGGACACACTGGATAGTATGGACACACTTGACTCAGCATTATGGATTTGTGTCAGAGAACACTGTTGTTGTCATGAGAGGAATCATCTGTCAAAAAAAGACATTTTGCTTGGGTGAGAACTGCTCAGATTCGACCACCTTCAATTCTTCTCATCACGATGACATTCCTACGAATGATCTTGTGTGACTGATACAGGTTGACTGAGAGGCTCCAAAATTTCGTCTACCTCATTTATTCAAAACACTACCACATCCTGTCCCTGGAATAAAGTTACCAGTAATGATAATATGAAGTTGTTTGCCCTTGCAAGAAGAGACCAGGTGGGCGGAATTAACTGTTTACTGCTGTTACCCAGTAACGGCCATTAAGCAGGCACACACACAAACACGCACCACAGGTGTCTATTTTCTTTGTTCTATTGAGTCGTATACAGTATATAAAAGAAATGTATCTGTCCTGTTTATTGATGATTAACAATCAGAAAACTTTTTGTCAACTATAATATTGAGCAGTTGGGCTTGTTTGAAACAATCAAATCCAGAGAGGGAGAGGTTGTTAGGGTTGCCTTGGTTTACCCCACCTCTCCCCTGACTGAGTGCTACAGCAATGCTTGTCCAATCTTAACAAGCTTTGTGTTACCCACTGGGCTCTTATTCAGCATGAGACCTGGCAAATCCAATTACACAGGAGTCATAGAGGTTGATTTTTTCCATTTTAGATTCCATGCTGAGAATGAGAGCCGATGATAACACTCGCATCGCACAACGGCTGCGCCTGCGATCTACTCTCATTTTGTCCTCTTCGTTTTGTCCTGCCGATCTTCTTATCGTGATCAAATACCTCCTGTCATCTCTTTTCTTTCTTTCTAACGCAGATACTCTCATAGTCGATTATTCAAATTATTCAACAGCCCTGTAACAATCGTCATAACTTTGGTTTGAAAGAGATGGTTCAAAGAGGTGACTTGATGAAGTTGAAACACATTTCTACACATGCTTGATATACAGCAGGATAGATTGTTAATCATATGCTATGTACCCTTTTGATGTCAGTGATAATGTTGAAAGTTTTTAAAGCAGGTTTTAGTTTAAAAATACTAAACGCAAATCTCACAAATCAAAACTGCCTGGCGATGGAGCCTCTGGGACCCCTTTGACGACACCATGAGCCGACTACATGAAAAGTTACATCAGCTCTTTTCGAACCAATGTTATTTTCTACAAAGTCAGCACTCTGAAATAAACAGGACTTTTGCTCCAGAAGCACTGAACCAGACTGACCGCACCTCAGAGTAGAGGTCAACCAAATGTCCACACCATTGTCTGACCCCAGTAAACTGAACTGAAACAAATTTGTCTGTGAACTTCCAGGACACTGGATAATGGACCAATAGCATTGATGATGTGCTGACTGACCTACCCAGTGGCTGACTAACTCACTTTCTGATTGGCTATCTCACAATCCGACCACATTATTAACTTACTGACTGGCCAACCTGCTGTTTTATTTGCTGATGGCTGTGGAGCTGAGTGAGTGACTGACTCCCTGACTGCCTGCCTGCCTGCTTGCCTTACTGACTGACTTGGTAGGTTGACTAAGATCATAATTGCCTGACAAGACTGACAAAATAACATAACTCCTTCCTTGATTGAGAAAATAATAGACCCTGATTAACTGAGAGATGGAAAGGATGAGAAATTGGCCAACACATAGAATCACTGACACGACAGAGTAGATGAGCAACTGACCAACTCACATGTTGACGCTGACTAAATGGTTCTTCGTCTGCCTGATCGATGTAAGTAAAAGATGTTTGTGGCTTTTCAGCAGCCTTGAGCAGAACACTTGAGTCTCCAGTTCCATTTAAGCACAGTTGACAGCAGCTATTCCAGGGTGGGCAGAGGGTCACCCTGGGTGATACGGTCCTCTTTGCGGGTGGAGGGGTTTCTGCCCAGAGAGGAGATTAAAGTCGTGAGTTGACCTCATTCTCTGAAGTGCTGGTGTGTTTTGAGTAAACACTCGGTGCAAGACAAAAATATGGTCTACAAACACGGGCCAGCCCGCAGGCTGTGATCCCATTGTTTCCCCATTACTCCCGAACAGGCATGAGAAGGGAAAGCTGTCACTCTTGCGCTGGTGGCCTTGAATGTATCATACATAATCAACTCAAAGCAGCTTTATACATCACTGATGTTTTCAAGACCTGCAATTTTACGACCTGACTAAATGATGATCCCAGTTGCAAACCTGCAGTGCAACATATACTTATTGGATATTGCACTGCCTGTCCAATCTAACTAATGCAGTGATAGCCAACCACTGTGACCACTGCATTGGGGCCATCAGGTGAGAAGCGGTATGTATCTTTGTTCATTTACAGCAGGGGTGTCAAAGTAATTTTTTGCCGCGGGCCACATTGTAGTTATGGATTCCTCTCGAGGGCCGTTATGAATTTGGGGAAGCCATTAGAATGTTTAATCCCCTCCACATATTACATATAGAGCACACACAAAATTAATGAATAACTAGTTTTCAAATCTGAAGTCAAGAATAATGACTGTTATCGTGGTTTACATCCAAAAATATGAAATTTTGGTTCGGATTTTAGCAAGCATCATGAAATTTCACAAGTTTGATTTGCTTTCGTGGGCCGTAAAAAATGATGCGGCGGGCCGGATTTGGCCCGCGGGCCTTGACTTTGATACCTGTGATTTACAGAGTATGTGCTAGCAATCTCCTCTTCTTTTCCTCTCGGCTTTTCCCTTCAAGGGGTCGCCACAGCGAATCAGTAACCTCCATCTTCAGATTTATGATACGCATGTTTGTTTTGGCCAAGCTATTACGTCGGATGCCCTTCCTGACACAACCCTCTGTATTTATCAGTGCTTGGGACCGGCACAAGAAGACTTATGTCCCTTTGTGGCTACAGAACAAGCAACTCGTTCAGTAAAAGACTCCCAAACACAAAATGGTCATCAGCGTAGCAACAAAAGCAAAACTATACTCACCATTTGATGACAATTAACCTGGGTTTTTAATTTATACAACAGAATATTAGCAGCAGGAAAATTTTAAACTAAACAGGAGTCACTTTTACACAAGGTGAATCTATACATTATGTCAATAAAGATCATTATTTCAGTCAGAACCTTCTGTGACATTTTTGGATGGTGTAATGTGAGGTTCTGTAAAACATTGTGTGAGCCTTGGCTCAGTCAAAGTTGGGAAACACTGAAAATGAGACACTTGCTGTCTCAAAAATTCAACCTGAATATTTTGGTCAGCAAAATGAGAGATGCAAAATTTCATGAGCTCAACCTTCACAAAACAATCAACCACATCCACAATCAACCACATCCCTAAAAGTTTTGAAAGGCTGTATTTTAATCACTGACAAGAGATAAATATCCGATTCTATTGGAAGCTAGGAAAAACATTGTTTATTTTTATAGAAATAAAGTAATTGTTCACCCCTCAAGTGACGTATTGTGTTGTGAAAAAGCAATTCAAATTCTCCCAGTAGATGGCAGAAGTTTATGTAATTAACAATTGCATCTCTCTTAGGTGACATTTGAGTTTGTCTCAAACTCATTTTTTTGCCGTGGGCCATATTATAGTTAAAGTTTCCGCTCGGGGGCCGTTATGAACTTGAGGAAGCCATTAGAATGTTTCATCCCCTCCACATATTACATCCAGAGTGTACAATAAATTGATGAATAACGTGTTTTCAAATCTGACGTCAAAAACAATGACTGTTATTGTGGGTTACACGAGACAATTTGGAATTTTGGTTCGCAATTTAGTTAGCATCATGGAACTTGACATGCTGAATAAAATGATGTGGCCGAATAACATGATGTGGCAGGCCAGATTTGCCCCCCTGGCCTTGTCTTTGACACAGGTGGTGTAAAACATCAATGACACGAATTCATAAACTCCGCTGGTTTTAGGACCTTGGGTGTGCTCAGTGGGGTCTTATTTTTCGTCCGTTACATTCATGCATGCAATCATTGATTGTTCCTTTGTGACACCGCGACTTACCATCTGTGGGCTCTCATGGGGATGCTCACGTCCTGTCACTGCAGACTTTCGAAGAACCCACCCCCACCCCACGCTCGCTACACCACCATCTAGTATGATAGCAAATGACATACCATGCCCTTTCATTGGAGTGCTTCCACTTGAAAATGTGTTCTCCGGTAAAATACGTTCACTTTAAAAATGGGAAAAAAACATACCTCCGAATTGAACTATGCTCTGAAAAGAACCTGCTCATCTATCCCGTACCCCCTCCTCTTCACAAGCATCTACGGCTCTTTTTCCTTATTGCTGAAAGGAACAGAAAGCGGCCACTCCGGCGGGAAGCAAAGATCCTCAAGCACTTCCCTTCAGACAAAAAGAAAGAAAAAAACAGTGCACCATCACACACAGAGATGCCACCACAAGTAGCGACTCAAATCGTCTTAGACCTCTCATGGGGTAACCCGACAGAAGCATATTCGAGCAAATGAGGATATTTAATTTTGAATACGACTTGTGTTTTTGTCTACTAAAATTACGTGGCCTTGCTTAAACACTTATGTTTTGCGTTTTCAAAACTCTCGCATTTTAGGCTTGAATGTTTTATTTTTTTAACATATATTTTTGGTCGAACGCTTCCATAACGAAACTAAATATTCAGGAATGGAGTTTGGAGTAATTTTAGCTAGCTCGTCTACTCTCGTCTAGCTTGGTGTTTGACCACCGATGGTACTCTGGAAGCGTGCACCAGCGTTTGCGCCCTTCGCAAAAGACAGCAAGAAAATCCGAAAAGTGTCTTTCCGGCCCGATATTGCAGTGGAGTTAGTGAATGGGATTGTTGGAAGCAGCTGTCAAAGTCATGGGATCCTCCTGCCCCTGGGCCGCCTGGGAGCGTCTTTCAGCTCTCCACTGCGCATGAGCACGCTTTGGACAGCTCCAGAGAGGGAAATTTAAAAAACGGTTTTTTTGGGGGAGAATCAAGTGCTGCACAGTGGAATACAGTAGTAGATGGTCTCCCGGTGGATCCATCCACACACTCTTCCGATATCATCCAAAATAGGTACATTTTCTCATCCTTGGCACATTTTACCTTTGTTAAATGTTTGATTTATTGAGCGAATTGAATTTTTTAAAGTCTCGTGGCTGTGTTGTTACTGTCTTTGTTGTCATGGTAAACTGTGAGACATTTAAATCTCAGGGCTACCTTTAATGCCAACACTTCTCTAAATTAAAGTTAAAAATACTATTTTGATTATTTTAGAAACATGTTTGCCAGAGGAGCTGAATCATAATTTACACAGTCTACTTCCAAATAATAAAAACAGGTGAATAATACTTGAGACAATACTGTACCATATACCAACTTAGATGTGTTTCTTGTCATTGTAAATGGTTATGTGTATGTGAATTTTATTATTGATTTCAATATTTTCATTTCAAGTGAACTGTATCGCAACATACAATATTGATTTATATAGCGCTTTAACAACATGACCAATGTTGCGCTTTTTCAACACAAACATTACATCTCTTTAAAACATCGCCATGACGTGTATAAAATATGTTTATTTTATTTGTGTCACTGTTGAGGTATCAAATATCGCAGGAAATGATAGAAGGTGGAATTACATCCAGGATGTCAGGAATAATTGAGGATGCTGGCCATCATCCGTCTCCACAAGACTATAGGTAACTGAACTATTTAAAATGTGTTATGTTATCAACAGCGCTTCAATTTAAAGATTGCAATGAACCAACCGTGTCTGTGTGAGCATTAGCAAAGAGTTTGGAAGTAAAATGCCCAGTACACGTATGACAAATAATTCCATTGGGTCGATGGGGGAAGGGTAGTGTGATGCATGGAAAAAAATGAATGGAAAAAAAGAGAAGTAGAATAAATGATTTTCAGTCTGAATGGATCTGTCAGAACCCATCAGCTCTGTTTACACTCCTGCTGTCGGCACACGGAGAGCTTGAACCTCTCGGGCCTTCGGCTCAGGGGGAGATGGGGCGCTCTCTGGGTCACCCGCATGCACAAGTGGCTCCCAATTAGACAAGGACGAGAGGGGAGGGTAAAGTAACGGAGAGGGAGGGGGTTTGGGGTTCAATATTTTGTGTTGTTGAACCTCTGGGAAGACTTGGGTGATAAACTGAGACATCGGTTCAACATGTTATGCCTCAGTGAATTTCTATGCCTGCTGGTGGCACAAGTAGGGGGAGGGGTGAAAAGGCCCTTGTGTTTTTATTATTCTTTTTATTTTTTTATCTGTGTTTTGGACAGTTTAAGGCAAGAAAATACTGTATGCAGTGAGTCCAGGTACATAGTTTTTCTATTGTTTTCTATTACTTTGTAAATTTTCTTTATCTCTGTTTAGGACAGTTTGAGGTCAGAAAATACTGTATGCCGTGAGTCCAGGTACATGATTTTTCTATTATAATTGAGCAGTAACAAGCAATCCCATTTTTCATTCAAAACCACACAAAAAGAACAATCTTCAAATGTCAAAATGTGGTGCTATAATTAATTTTTTGGGGGGAACATTTATGTTATAATATCCTGATGTATTATATGATGATGATGTATTATTATTGTAATAAGATTGGAATGACACCATACTTTGGAAAAAAGTTGCAAATGGACCTACTTATTTTTTTGTAATATAACGCAATAATATTGTGAGATTAAAATTTGCAATCTTCACATATGACTTGAGTAATGTCGTTAAATGCGTGCATCAAAACAGTCCGAATCAATGGTAACGGTGCAGTCGACGCGTGCTGTCTGCAGTGACGTCACGTCACAACACACACAAGCCAAAGTCTGACCTCTAATTGCATTTGCACCCTCCTCTGGCCCTTAGCTGATTACCTCACGTAGGAAGACGAGCCACGGGGTGTACGTACGGTATGGATGTGGGGTGCTGGGCGCGGTTTTCCAGAGGCTGGAAAGGGACAGGGAAGCAGATGGTATCCTATTTGTGAGGTCTGTCATTCCGGCAGATTAATGCAAGGGCCCGAGGCAAAGAAAAGAACCGACAGAAACAATCAAGGAAGGGTCTGGCCAAGACAATAGAGCCACGTGCCATTGGGCAGATTTGTCGTTTGGGACACAATAGGTGATCATTTTTCAATAGACAAGGCCAACTGTTGCAGGCAGCATGTGCTGCTGTGCCGTGTTTCAAACGATCTCATGTGTTGTTTATTTATGATTCAGCCAATGGTGAGGGCTGGACCGCGGTCACCTGACACGGTTGATTTTCTTTAACAGGAGATTTGGATTGTACATGCGTGAGGGTGGGGTTTGAGGGCCAGGGGTAGCTGGGGGGGGGGGGGGTTCATTCACTGTCCCCACAAAGTGTATATGTTGCCATGGTGACCCCTTGTTACAAAACCTCCTGAACACTTAGTGTGTAGGGAAGACTGAAGAGGATTGAAGAGGGTTCTTCTCTTGTTATTCTCCCCAAAGCTGACCGTATAAAAGATGTCATGACTGCAAGTTTGCTGATGGAACCGAAATCCCCAAAACGCTGATCGTAAACGATTAAAAATAAATTTCTAAACCTCTGTCAGTTACGCTGTGCTATATTGAAGACCAACTAAAAAAATCCCCATTAACCCAAAATGAAATAGGGTATTTTCCATTGTATAAGGCGCACCCAAAAGTCTTGATTTTCTTCAAAATGAACCTGCACCTTATACGCAGGTGTGCTTTGTATGTGAAGTCATATTGAACCAAAACAGGTCTCACAACTCCTGTCAGCAGCCACCAACTCAATTACCCCCCCGTAGAATAGTCTGTAACCCCAGCCTGTAGTGTAGCGCCTTATAATGTCATGTACCTCATATTTGGGAAACTTTTATATTGGATTTGCCTTTATTAGTCTGGCAGTGTAGTAATTTACATTTCACAGCAGCAAAGTTATGAAATATATTGATGTATTTGGATAACTTTTTTCATTCATTAAAGGTGTGCCTTATACTTCGGTGCGCCTAATATATGGATTTTTTTAATACACCATTCATTGGGGGTGCGCCTTATACTGCGGTGCACCTTATACACCGGAAAATACTATAAATAAATAACCAAAACCTTGCAATGTACAACAGTAAATTTCCCAGTTTGATTAAAAAAAAAGTAAACACTACCACAAAGCACTTTCTAGTAAATAAGCTTCACCCCACACTGTTCCAACAACCATAAAATAGATAATTTCTTCTGAATAGGATTTGTTTAACCTCCTCATTGTTTATCAAAACACTGCCTCATGAATTAACGCCAGTAGCTAATCTTCTTATATGCTAAATCGTAGACGGCACCGTTTAATATACTTACATTAGAACCCAGCTGAGGCTTCTGACTCAGAGAGATAAAAATGGTCCCCCTTTGGAGTTTACATATAGATGCCACCTGTGCTCTTTGAGCCGGATCTGACAGCCACATTGCCCAACCCAGCATTTCTCCCTTTCTCCCTCTCAAGGCTTCTGACCACAGACCCCTCCCAACTCAGGGAGGAGGACCTCCCCGGGGATCTGCAGTCTCTATCATGGCTCACCTCGGTGGACGTGCCTCGATTACAGCAGATGGTGGATGGCTGTGGCCACAGTAATGGGGCCACCCAGGGCAGCTTGTTGCAGCAACAGACAGGTGAGGTGGCAAGTTGTGATGAAAAAATACAAAATCTACTCAAGAATCGCACCAGAACAAAAAAAATCATTAGGAAGTTCCCTCGTGGTATTTGGAAGATACTCAGTTATCGGTAACATGCAGAACATGGACACAACGTGACAACAGAGAGGCAGACATATTAACCGCTTTTCCCAAGTGTCATATCGATAAAAGAATAATTCGCTGTCAGAGATGTTTGTTCGGACACTACGAGCAAAGGCTCAAACACAGGAAGATTGTCTTTTACTGCCGGCAGGGGACGCAATCGTTCATGACCGACGCCCAACATCTGCAGCACAGCCTTTTTTATTTGAATACCACACCCCTAGATGTCCCATGATACAAGCACCAACATCCATAGACCACCATAACAGACATTTCCATGGCTTGTCTTTCCATGAACTGATAGATTTGTAACGTGGCTAATGAGCTCTTCCTGTGAAGGAGTTACCAAATCCTAAATTCCGCCCAAGGCCAGATCTGCTACCCGAGGATGATAGTTTAACAGGCTCTGTCTGTACACCAGATTTTCTGTGCTTCCATTGTGGACTTTGTGTTCGGCCAACTAAGCATACAACAGCATCAAACTTTTAAATATGATAATTTCTATTCTGTCTCTTCTCTATCATTCGTATACATCAACATGCCATTTTTCATTTAAAAACGCTCTACATTTTGCGCCTTCAAAGCCCAACTAAGCAGCATGGCCATGACTGGAAGTCAGCCCCCCATGCTTCACCTACAAAGCAGCATGCAGCACAGCCCATTGGGAATCAGCATCATTAACACCCACAGCGGAACAGTGAGTTTAAGAGCATAAATTTATGCCTCTTCTATGACACACATGTGGTGGCATTGTGTGCAATTACTTTTTTTCGGGTTCTCTTTTTGGGCCACACAGATGTCCCCGTTCTCCATGAATGGGATGCCCTCACCAGGGTACCAATGTCCTACCTCAGTTTACCAGTCCGCGCCACAGCAAGTGTACTCACTAACCCAAACTGGACAACAGGTAACACACATAAATGAATGAACCCTCAGTCACACATTTATTAAAATATGCAGAAATGCTGAAAACCCCAAGGACTGATTTGGATACATCTGAATAATATGCCGGCCTCAACACAATGACCATTTTGTTGGCTATATAAGGGAGGCCCGGTAGTCGAGTGGTTAGCACTGTGTGGACTTTGCATGTTCTCCCCGGGCCCGCGTGGGTTTTCTCCGGGTCCTCCGGTTTCCTCCCACATTCCAAAAACATGGATGGCAGGCTGATTGAACACTTGAAATTGTCCTTAGGTGTGAGTGTGAGCATGGATGGTTGTTTGTCTCTGTGTGCCCTGCGATCGGCTGGCAGCCAATTCAGGGATGCCACCCGCCTAGTGCCTGAAGACGACTGGGATAGGCTCCAGCATCCCCCGGTCTGGAAGATGAATGAATGAATGAATGAATGAATGAATGAATGAATGAATGAATGAATGGGATTGATGAGATTGGATGGATGGATGGACGAATGGATGCGATTAAGTGGATGATGGATGGATTGGATTATGGATGGGATGGGTGACAGATGCATGCATGGATGGATGGATGGATGGATGGATGGATGGAAGGATGGATGTAATGGGATTGGATGGATGATGGCTGGGTGGATGATGGATGGATGGGTTGGATGGAATTATATGGATGATGGATGGATGAATGGATGGATGGATGGATGGATGGGGGGATGGCGGATGGATGGTATTGGATGAATGATGGATGGATGGATGGATGAAATTAGATCGATAATGGATGGATTTATAGATGGATGGATGAATGGATGGGATGGATGATGGATGGATGGGTGATGAATGGATGGATGGATAAATGGATGGCTTGGATGATTAGATGGATTGGATAATGGATGGATGGATGGAATGGGATTGGATGGATGGATGATTCTATATGATTGGTTCAAACACGTGTGTATGGGTGTTATTTTATTGAGCAATCTCAAGTTATGAAATTTCATACTCTGTAAAAAAAAATCACACTCTGTAAAAGTAACCCAAAATGTAGGGAAATAGTTTATCCAGTGCAAAGGTCGAAAAGAGAATAAGCCAATGCTGGGTTATATACATTGGGTTGGCTCTTGGGTGAAGATTTCGATCAAACATACTGTATATTTAACAAATCAGTTTCGTGAAACCGAATGGTATCTGTTTTTGTTGCCGAGTGAATTTTAAATACAGTAAAGTCTCGTTATATCGATATTCAAGGGAGTCCAAAAAAATATCGATATAACCGGGACTATCGATATATCCGACCCTGTTTGCATGTAATTTTCTCCGTGCGTGCATAGAAATAGTATCGATATAACCGGGACTATCGATATATCCGATATCGATATAACGAGACTTTACTGTATCCACTTCAATGACCAACTATGATTCTGAAATAAGGTGTTACAAGTCTTGATGGTAATCAAAACATTTCTCCAATTCTCTTTTTCTCTTAGTGCTCCACCGGCGGGCTGTACAACGACGTCTCTTTCAACAACCAAAGTCTATTTTCACAATCTCGCCTGGCGCCACAAGAACAAGACCTGCAGCCAAAATGTTTCCCAAAACCCATCTACTCCTACAGGTTGGCTCTCATGCGTCACTTCTTGCTCTCCCGCTCTTCGCTTCATTCGCGACTTATTTCTCTCTTCAGCTGTTTGATTGCCATGGCTCTGAAGAACAGCAAAACGGGGAGTCTTCCAGTCAGTGAGATTTATGGCTTTATGAAGGAACACTTTCCTTATTTCAAGGTAAGAAAAGACATTTGCTTGATTTTGATCATGAATCATGAACAAAGGCCTGGCTCACACGTCTCTTCCCTGCAGACGGCCCCGGACGGATGGAAGAATTCTGTTCGTCACAACCTGTCTTTAAATAAATGCTTTGAGAAAGTGGAGAACAAGACGAGCAGCTCATCCCGAAAAGGTTGTCTGTGGGCGCTAAACCCAGCTAAAATTGACAAGATGGAGGAAGAGATGCAGAAGTGGAAACGCAAGGACCTTCCCGCCATCCGTCGAAGCATGGCGAATCCGGGTCAGGGACGAAATGACAATATTTTAAAAGCAGCTCTCGGCTTTGAGTTACTCATCCTTCTTCTGTCTTGTAGATGAGCTGGACAAACTGATCACAGACCGCCCAGAGAACTGCAGGCGGAAGCCAGTCGAACCAGTCATGACCCGGCTTCCCAGCTGTCCAACGGGCCTTTCACTGACAGCCCAGATGCAGCAACCTCAGCCCATCGTGACCCTCTCCCTGCCGTGTTTACCGATACACCAACACCATCAGATCCAAGCTCAGCTGCAGGCCCAAGCCCGCACAGCACCGATGTCCCCGGCCCCAGCCCAAACCCCTCCCCTCCACGCGGTGCCCGAACTCTCCCATAGTCCGCTAACTCAGCAAGCCAGCAAGCCCCCTGATGACTTTTACAGTGTTCACGTCGACAGCCACACAGAAGTGGACGCGCTGGATCCCAGCATCATGGATTTTGCCTTCCAAGGTAAACGTGCTGTTCGCTGCTATACAAGTCAAAATGACTTGAAAAGTAAATACGAGCATTGAGACGAACGACAATGAACAGGAATAAAATGATGAAAACAAAATTTCAGTCAAAATAAATAAACTCCTCTTAGATTCGTTAAATCCAGTGACAAGCCATGCATTTCACACCTAGGCCTTCAGTAATGCTATGTCTGAATCAATCCAACCCTTCACCCTATTTTATGACTATACAACCTTTACCGCAGCTACAGCTGCAACTGCGACTCATAAAAAGTGTGCTGTGATTTACTAGAAGTCCACTAGAGGGTACCGTTAGCCGGGAAATAAGGACTGTGAGAAGGCCTCGAAATCTGTTTGGTTCAAGAAACAGTTTTCATACCTGTCAAATTATATGTTTTCCCCATGTTTAATAAGTTTTTTAAAATCATTTTATAAAATGTACGGCATACTACAACTTTTATCCGGGAAAAAAAATCAAAAAGATGGTGAACCGATCTTACAAAGACCATGTTGGCTCAAATGCAGTTTATCTCAACTGCTGGTAGCCAAAAATAATGCTGTCGCCAATCACTTCTATTGGCACGGAAAACCTGCAAAAGTAATCCTCAATTGTTTATATTTTTTTATTGCTGTGTACGGTCGGATTGATAAAAGCACAACGTGTACATGGGCGGTGAGCTGTCTGCATTTCCACTTGTTCGCGTTTTAATTTTTATCATATCAAATAATGTGCGGCGTACTACAACTTTTATACAGGAATTGTAATCATTTATAAGGGCAGCTATTCGCCAAGGTTGACAGGTATGAGTTTTATCAGCAATTATTTTATACTCGAGGGCCCGCAGAACTGATTGTTAAGGCGTCCAGGTAGATTCCTGACCAGGGTAACAAATAATGGCTGAAATGTGATTGGTTAAAAACTTAAATATGAAAACACACATCTGGAAGCAGCATAACAGGGGGAAAGCAATTAAAGGAAGCTCAAAGACAATTTGGAATTATTTAATAAGAATTCATGCACAAAATAATAATCATCATAATAATAATCCGTAATATTGACTCCCTCCCTATTTTCAAATCCCACCGCAAAACCCATCAGTTTAAAATTGCTTTCAATGTCTAGTTCTATCTGCTATTTTATTATTTATCATTTTACTATGGTTTTATTGTTGTGTGCTTTGTTTTTATTGTAAAGTGTCCTTGGGTGTTTTGAAAGGCGCTTGAATATTGTATTATTGTTATTATTATTATTATTACAATTAACATCAGTCAGGAATTCAGATATTTTTAGGCTAGCAGAGAAGGCCTTGCAGGCCCTGACGGTCCACCCCTGGTTAAACCTGAATTGAAAAGGCGAGTCTTGAGTCTGCTCTTACAAAATATGACACTATCACCACAGACCTGAGGAACAGTATGAAACAGAAAAATTATTTAGTTCGGATAACTTGTGAGTTTGTGATAAGGAAATCACGTGGAGGCTTGAGACGCACTTTGGCAGTCTGTTCATTGCAGGAACGTTAAAAATGCTACTCCTAGTGCTCCAGAGTCAGTGTGCAGTAACACAAAAAAATACCGATATCAGTTATATCGATAGTACCGCTTATTACGATACTATTTCTATGACCGCAAGGAGAAAATTACATGCACGCAGGGTCGGATATATCGATAGTCCCGGTTATATCGATATTTTTCGGACTCCCGAGAATATTGATATAACGAGACTTTACTGTAATAGCAACACAAAAACACCAGTTTGCGGGCTACATACAGCAATAGTAATACAAAAGCAAGCCGGATTGATTGAGACGCAATAATAATCATAACTATGTACGTTTACATTTCATGCAAAGCCTTGACGTGATCGATCCTTCTGACCTCAGGTAACCTGTGGGAGGAAATGAAGGACGAAAGCTTTAACTTGGACGCATTGGGCACCTTCAGTAACTCCCCACTGCGACTATCAGACTGCGATTTGGCCACCAGTCTCCCTCCTCCTGCCTCCAGCGGAACAAACCTGCCGCTGTCAGACGTCCAAGTGACGGGCCTGTATACTTCGTACACATCACAGGATACCATCTCCTCCCAGTATATGGGCTCACCGGCCAGCAGCAAACCCATCATCCTTCTTTAAAGCAATACTACTCTTCAACGGACGTCAATTTTTAAGGATATCTACGGGATACCAACCGAAGAAGTTCTTTTGTATAATTCAACTGTGGACATTTCAGAAATAGGAGCATGTTTGTGAAGTCCACAAGAAAAAAAACAGGCAGCAGAAAAGCATTTAATACTTCACAATATCAATCTTTGCTAAGCAAAGCCTCCAAGATGCCCATGGAAGTACACACAATACTTTGTGGAGGAAATGCCGAGTTTTTATACTGCTGACTATTTGAAAGCCCTTTGATAGCTGTAGTTCCGTCCCTTGTTTGTTGTAATTGTGATAAACGTTATTGTTGTGCTGTTTTATTTATATTTATAAAAAAAAGGAAAGGAAAAAAAGGCAGCTGGGAAAATACGACTGCTTGTCAACCATTTGCTGTATATATTTGAATGTTCAAATGGCTGAGACCACGGAAAAGCTTTTTTTTTACTGCATTTATCCAACTCCATTCCAAAAGGCTAACATGTGCTATCACTTTTGAATTCTGATTTGACACGATTAATACATCATGAACATGTTGGATGGAGTATTAGATTTTTTTTTTTTTAATGGAACATAATACACACGTTTGTTTTGCCAAAAATAAATTGGTGGTATTTATTAACACATTTGTTGACAAGATGACAAAGGAGAGCTTATATACATTCATGTGAAATGATGGACCAGTAGATGGAGACAACTACATTAAGGCCCCGACATCCAAATATACCATCAAAAAAATTTGCGATGCCTGCATTCGGTACATTCGTCAATTTGAAGTGGAAACCGGACCAGTTACACCTTTTCATAGGGATGAAATTTGAAACGTTTTTTTTTAAATAAAACTTCAAATTGATGTTTCCACAATGGTTATTCTGATTATTTTCACACTTGTACAATGTACACTGTAATACGTACTACTTTTGTATCGTGCTAAATGTTAGCACGCTGAAATGAATGTTTACAGAATCAAATGAGTGGCTCTTTTTTACACTTCAAATATAAATACGAAGCTGTGTGTACGCTGAGAATCCAAAAAGTAATAGCGGTATTTATGGATAAAGAGAAGCAGCAGTGCAATGTGCATTACAGTGAGATTTTCAACTAAACGAGGCATCCTGGACTGAAATACACTTTTGCGATATAGCCTCAAATGTCCTTGCAGGATTGTTAAACTGTAGTGCAAATATTGGTAGACAAGTCACGTTCTGGTATTATTGTAGGGGAAGAAGGCTTCAAACACTGTTTTATATAAACTGGTTCGGAAATCCATTTTTTTACAAGACACCTTTAAGAGTGAGAGGAACATGAGAGAGTACTTCAAATGTTCTACAGTTCAGCTAGTGTTGCTGTTGTCCATGGTCGCAAGCAGATGGGAGAGCTTGGCCTTCTGTGACGCAGTAATGTTCTGGCTCATGTGGATGATGCAGTCCATGGCGACGTCGGGGTTGGACTCAACCAGACTTTGACATAAGGGCAAAGAAAATTTGTCAAACAAATGTTCAAGTCTAATGAAGAAGCTTCGAAAGACTTGTAGCGGCTTTGCAAATAAACATACAGTAGTTCCATAAAAGACGTAAAATGACCTGGGTCATCCAGGGTTCACATGTTACAATTTTGGCACGCCTACTCGAATTGCACATGGGCGAAGGGACGTTTCAGGGCTTTGAGTACCATTTCTGGTGAAAAGTAAGGCTGAAATACTTTGAAGAATTGCGTCAACAGGATGTACAGTGGTCCATCGTGACTTCGCGGTCACTTATCGCGGTTTCAGAGATTCGCAGATTTTTTTTTCCAGGAAAAAAAAAACGTTCAGAATAAAAAATAAAATACGGAATAATTCAGAGGTTTTGTACATGGCTTTAGCTTGATTGGTTCCCAGCGCTGACATCACCCAATGACAGCACGATATCTCATGGTTTACAGCCATGTGGATTGGCTGTGCATCTTCTCAGCACCTGTCCAGCCCCCCACCCTCTGTCTAATCATGTGGTTTATTATTATATAACTACTTCGCTGATTTTCGTCTCTCGCGGGCAGTCCTGGTCCCCAATAACCGTGAAAAACAAGGATCACACTGTATTCGAAAATGTTACTTCAAGCACTGTTGTATACAATTTAATTCTTTAAAATTGAAAATAAGTTCAACAACGTCTCTATTGGATATTTATGATTAAGTTTAGCCAAATTCATACAAACAATGGATAACTGCTTTTAATTTCATGCAATTTTATGGAAAATGCTATATTGGCAAAAAGGAAGGTGAGAAATGGGGCAAAGGTTCTTGAAGTCTTTGGGATCAGATCCAGGCTTTTTAAGAATTGCTGTGACAGCCGCCGTTTTGAGGCAGCCATTATTCACTCCTCGCTGTCCTCAGGAATCGTCCCTGTCCCCTTCAAAACAGCGGCTATCACACCAATTCTTTAAAAGCCTGGATTTGATCCCAATGACTTCAAGAACCTTCGCCCCATTTCTCACCTTCCTTTTATTTCCAAAATCCTAGAAAAAGTTGTGTCCTCTCAGCTCCACTCTCCCAGAATGATCTCTACGAACCATTCCAATCTGGTTTCCGCCCCCACCACAGTACAGAATCAGCTCTCTTAAAAGCCACGAATGATCTTCTTTTGGCAGCTGACGCCGGTTTACTCTCCATCCTCGTCCTTCTTGACCTCACTGCAGTTTATGACACCATTTCTCATCCCATCCTCCTTGACAGACTTTCCTCCATAGGGATCACCGACACGCCCCTACGCTGGTTCCATTCTTATCTCTCTGGCCGCTCTCAGTTCATCCAAATTAACTCCTTCACTTCACAGTCCTCTCCTGTGTCTTCTGGTGTGCCCCAAGGCTCTGTCCTGCGACCGCTCCTTTTTATCATTCTTCCCCTTGTCAATATTCTCCGCAAATTTGGTGTACAATTTCATTGCTTTGCGGATGACACCCAGCTCTATCTCTCCAGCAAACCCGACACCTCTCTTCCACCCTCTTCCCTTTCACTCTGCCTCTCTGAAATTAAATCCTGGTTTACCCATAACTTCCTCAAACTTAACTGCAAAAAAAATTGTAATTCTCCTCGTTGGTACCAAATCCACCTTGAGCAAAGATAACAGTTTCTCTCTCACTATTGACAATTCGACCGTTTCTCCCTTGCATCAAGTGAAAAGCCTTGGTGTCATTTTTGACAGCACACTATCTTTCCACTCCCATATAAATAACTTAACCCGGTCTGCGTACTTCCACCTACGCAATATCAATCGTCTTCGCCCATCTCTCACTCCTCACACCACTGCTATCCTCGTTCATAGTCTTGTCACCTCCCGGATTGACTATTGCAATTCACTTCTCTTTGGTGTCCCTCAGAAACATCTCCACAAACTTCAACTCGTACAGAATTCTTCAGCCCGGATCATCACCAGAACCTCATCCTTTCACCATATCAGCCCCGTCCTCCAAGAGCTCCACTGGCTCGCGGTCAAATATTGAATCAACTATAAGATTCTTCTTTATACATTTAAAGCTATTGATAACCTTGCTCACCCATACCTATCTGACCTTCAAATTTCTATTCCCTCTGGTTCCCTCAGATCCTCTTCCTCCCCCAGCCTCTGTGTGCCCCCCCTGCCCGTCTCAGCACGATGGGTGACAGAGCCTTCAGCTGCTCTGCCTCCAAACTTTGGAACTCACTTCCTCCCAACATTCGTAACATCAATTATCTTCCCACCTTCAAGTCCCAGCTCAAAACCCACCTATTTAAAATTGCATTTTTTTTGTAGCTCTCTCTCTTTTCTATTTATAATTGTATTTTATTTATTGCATTCAATTTGTGATTGTATTTTATTTATTAGAGTACCTATGCTTGTCTGTGACTGTAGTGTCCTTGAGAGCTTTGAAAGGCGCTTAAAATGAAATGTATCATTATTTTTATTATATATGCCTTTTTTAAAAAATGACTGGTCATTGGTTTAATAATTTTTTTATGCATCAGATATTTTGGTGGTTGTCAGTTACTTGATATGGGTATTTAACTAATTCACTGCCAGACGATGCGCAAAAATGTGTCCACTCCATTTGAATGATATTCATAACTGGATGTGTAACAAGTAAGCATATTCTCCGAATCTGAAGCCATTGTTTTGATTCTCCAGCAATGCAAGACGTCTTGGCGTGACGTCACGAACTGGGGGCGGTACGTTCTGAAAATGCCCAATTCGCAGCTCAATTTTTGGCAGATTTTGGACACAAAACGTTTTTCTGATATCAGTTAAGAAACAAAAAAGAGATTGAGTTAAGAGTTGACTACTCCTACTGGCAATGGTCTGGAAAAACAGTGGTCTTGGAAATCCTTGAAATTATACAAAATACCAATGGTAATCTGTGCAAGTTCCCATGGTGTGCATGTGCATACCTGCGGATATGTTTCAAGGCATTTTCCCTTTTGAGATACTTGATATTCTCTCGGATGGCAGATCGAGTGCCATCGTCTTTGGACCAGTGCCTTTCAAGCCACTCGACTACCGCTTGGTTATTATCCCAAAGGTATGCCTGTGGGGATCAAAAACCTTGAAACTTTGCATGCTTGGATGATATTTTGTAGTTTAAAACATTTTAATTCATTTGTGTGTGTGTGTGTGTGTGTGTGTGTGTGTGTGTGTGTGTGTGTGTGTGTGTGTGTGTGTGTGTGTGTGTGTGTGTGTGTGTGTGTGTGTGTTGTGTGTGTGTGTGTGTGTGTGTGTGGAAATGCTCCGAAATACAGACGCTGCAGTCACCAACCTTGACCGTTCCCTCTGTTTCAACAAACCATCGGCGCAGCATGGACTGCATATGTCCATCACTGAGATCTTTGTTGGCTTGGAGAATCTCATACTTCACCACCTGCTCCAAAAGGAGACGCCTCAAACGCCAGTAGAAGAAAGGACGTGCATTCTTCCAATCCAAAATATCCTGAAAGAGAAAATTTCTTCTGAATAAGCATCAACTCATTTAATCAGGTACAATCGATTAGCATCCAGTACAATAGCTGAATGATAGAGTCTGCTAAGTTTTTTTTTATTCATTGGCAGACAATATTATTATGACTGCCATAGAACCTCTCTTGCTCAGAATGAGGTGTATTAATATGTTGGTGTCTTTACAGAGTACCATTTTGTCATGTATTGGAGTAACTCTTTCATGCTCCCTGTCACCTGATAACAAGGTAAAATGTCCATTGTAGTAACTGCTGTCTCTGAAAGGATTAAAACAGGAATGGACAAAAGTCTCTGCACATTTAGTAATCCATATTTTGCTTAAATTAATATTTCCATTTGTAGATTCTTTTATTGTGTAAATGTAAATTAAATACTATGTTTGCTTTCCTTGCTTTTAATGCTAGCTAGCTATTAGGTAGCTATTAGTATTAGTATTAGTATTAGTATTAGTATTAGTATTAGTATTAGTATGATGATGATGCTTGTTGGGAAGTGGCGGGTTGCAAGAACAAAACAAAATCTATTGGTCCGGAACCTGGAAGAGGTTTGAATCGCTTCATTAGCCTGTGCAGGTGTCACTAAAGTTTCAGTAAATGTACTCACAGTGATGACACCTTTCTCCTGCATCCTACCAGGAGTGTCATGAAGATCCACAAACTGCACTGCCACCTGGTGGTAGATGGGCAACAGGAATTCTTCTCTCGCTTTGAGCTTCGCTTCCAGTTCTCTGCACTCCTTCTCAGGAAGATCCAGAGAAGCTTCAAGGTGTGCACATAAATATCAGGAATTCATCAAAATATGTATTTATGTATTACTAACTCTGGGGAGAAAAAAAAGATCACTCACCAAGCTTCTCAACCAGACCAGCATAGACAATGTCCAGTCTTCTCATGGCTTTTAACAGGTCCTTTTTCCTGAATTTGATCTCCACAGTACCTTCAGCTTCCAGCACACCACCTCTGGACAAAAACAAGGACATTTCATGTGAAACAGACAATTGATAAGCATTAATTCGGTATGCAAGTTCATTTCACACATCTTCCAACCAATTGTATCACAAACCTGCTCTCTCTGTCAGCATACAGCTCCATACACAATGGGTTAATGGTGGGGTCAATGACAACCCAGGACCCTCCTCTCAATTCGGCATGTGGTGGAATGTACACCAGCACAGGCTGATGGAAACCACGAAGGGCATCCACGATGTAAGCCCCAAACTTTAATACCTGATCATACATATCTGGGGGAAGGAATGGAAACAATGCTCAATGGCGGATGATTCAATTATTTCAAGAAGAATCATTACAATGAGAAGAATGTAATTCCCCCTTTGCAATGTTCAGCCCCCACCTTTCATTCCACCAGAGAAGCCCCTCCAATTGGCAAACAGCATGAGAGGCAGACGCTCACGGTTGAAGTCGGAAATGGCCTGAGCTGTTTTAAAAGCAGAATCCGGAAACCACACTTGTCCAGCCTGTTGAAGGACCTGAAATTCAACATACATAGCATCGTATGAATATCCTCTATGTTAAATTGGATTCATCATTGACAAAACTGTATTTGTCTTGGTTGAATCAGTGGCGTATTATGAAAAAAAAAAAGTGTGCATTGTGTTAAAGCACCTTTAAAGATGATCATAATGCAACAACAGTTTTTAAATAATTGATTCAATCTATTATTCAATGAATCTGATTATGTTTAAAATGCTTCATTTGCATCTGTTCATTAAAAACAGGACATTATCTCAAATTGGCATCATACAAAATGCACGTATGTTAATTAATTATTATTTGGTTGCAGTTTTGGCTCCAAACATCAGAAAAGCCGCAAAATAATTGAGTCTTTTTTTCCAAAATGCTTTGTTTTTATTCAATGCAAATACCCTCACTGCCCATCTTTAAAACACACCTCAAAACTCACGTATACTCTTTGGAATTTGACTCAGCATGATTCAGACCTGATCTTAGTTTTACTCCCCGGTGCTTTCTACTGTCTTTGTGACTGCTTTGTTTCATGTATATCAGGGGTGTCAAAGTCATTTTTTGCCGCGGGCCACATTGTAGTTATGGTTTCCTCTCGAGGGCCATTATGAATTTGGGGAACCCATTAGAATGTTTAAATCCCTTCAAATATTACATATGGCGCACACAGCAAATTAATGAATAACTCGTTTTCAAATCTGAAGTCAAGAATAATGACTTTTATTGTGGTTGACATCCAAAAATCTGAAATTTTGGGTCAGATTTTAGCAATCATCCTGGAATTTAACAAGTTTGATTTGCTTTTGCGGGCCGAAAAAAATGATGTGGCGGGCCGGATTTGGCCCGCAGGCCCTGACTTTGACACCTGTGATGTATATGATAGTTGTCCATGTTAAGCGCTTTGTTACAGCTTCTGCACAATAAAAATGAATATGTATTGTATTGTAATAATCGGTCTGCTTTCGAGGAGGAATGCAGACATCTCACTATATTTACTGCTGAGATGCTTAAATATGAATGATTTTAAATGAAAGAAAAAGGGTCTTACGAATGAACCAATTCTCAGATGGCAGATCAAGCGCACCTATAATACTTATTATGACAAATGAAGAATTAAACACCAACCAAATGCACTTCGTAGAATCAAAACAGAGCATTATTGACACTTTATCTGGTGAGTTGGACCTATTCGATACATGGCACCATGAAATACTCACTTTTGATTCTGAATCCAAATTGGCTGGATCAGCTGGTACAGTTAACTCAACAGTCCGAGTTTCCACAGCAATGACACCAAGCGGGATGCCTCCTAACCTGTTTGATTTTAGCCAGCAATGGACGGTTCACATATATTCTACAGTACAGTACTTTAAACAAATGGCGCCAATAATAAAAAAGATTTACCGTGCTCTGCCCACGACGACAGTTTGAGCCCAAGAGCCCATTATCTCCATAAAGGAGCCATGGTCAAAGAATCCACTCTGCCAGGCACCTTTCACCGCTTGGATTAATTATGAAAAAATAGATATACTGTAACTAACAACAACAAAAAGCCAATTAGCAAAGACAGTTTGAGTTTCTGATTGTGGTACTCACTTGGGTGTGGTCTCCCAACCAGCATCCAGCGGGGGTCATACGGTCCTTTTGTGGGAGTGAAGTCGATCTCTCGATCAACTGGATCTGTGATTGGTACGACGGGCACAGCGGAGGAGTTGTTCTGTCAGAGGCAGAGTCAATCTCTCATTAGTGACATTGGATTGGATTGGATTGGATATGCCTTTATTAGTCTCACAGTGGAGACATAAAAGGTTAGCAAGGATACAGAAGCCTTTAGAACATTTAGAACGTTCGGCTGAACCTTGGGCATGTAGGAGAGCCACTGGAGAATAGTGACAACTCCTTCAAAATCATCTGGCACAGTCGTGTGTGTAACTCCATTGTTGTGCATAATCTGGATGCCGCCCAACTGGTTGTTGGAGGTGTATACCTCTCTTCCTAGAACCTGCAAACACCAAAGTGTACTTGAACCTCTCACAATGGAAACAAATAGGTAGAATTTAAGATTCTTTTAAAAGGAATAATAGCTGGCTCCAAAACGACAAGAAACAGGAGGTGCTCTGACAGTTCTACACAGCAATCATCGAATCATTCCTGTGTTCTTCTATCACGGTTTGGTTCGCGGCCGCCATAAAAATAGACAAAATACGACTTCAACGAAGAGTTAGGAAGGTGGAAAAAAAAATCATTGGCAATGCCCTTCCCACTCTCGAGGACTTGGACACTGCAAGAACCAAGACAAGGGCACGAAAAATCCTACTGGACCCTTCACAGACAAAGTGTTCTACATACTTGGCGAATAATGATGATTTTGATAAATAAAAAAAACAAACCTTGTTCAGTGCACTTGCTCCAGTCAGGATAATGTGAGAGTTCTCCACCTGGATCACTCTTTGGCCCAAACGTACCAAATAAGCCCCTATTCCTATAGCGCGGCAGGTAACCTGAAACAGCACAAATGAAATCAAAATAGGGCCAAAATACGAGTTGATCATTCTCATGACACGCTTTGCATCCTTACCATACTGATTGTAATGATTTCTTCATAGGCCCGAGACGATTCTCCAGCAATGGTGCCTGAACCTCGCAGGTTCTCTACCCCAAGACCTTCATCCTTCCCAATAATGTCTGTGATGATGTACCTGGTTGTAAAAAAAAATATCATGAGCGAGGTGCACAAAGAATTACACATGTTTTTAAGTTTGTTTCTTATACCTTGACTCCCCTCCTTCTTCCACATGGTGACAATGCACAGAATTGGTGGCGCTGATGCGTGTATAGTCTTGTGGTGTTAGGTAAAGGTACTTAAAACCCTAAAGAGACATACAGTAAACACGCCACATGTTCAGAATTTATTCTCGACTTTTTATTTTCAGGGATCCCAGCCAAGGGAAATTAAAATAGAGGAAAAGGAAACAGATCAGCCGGGGGTCAAGGGGGCCGTAAATTTAAGAATGCAAGATTGCATATTAAATATCTGCTACATCCATCCATCCATCTTCTGCCGCTTATCCGGGGTCGGGTCGCGGGGGCAGCAGCTTCAGTAGGGAAGCCCAGATGTCCCTCTCCCCAGACACTTCTTCAAGCTCGTCCTGGCGGATCCCGAGGCGTTCCCAGGCCAGCTGGGAGACGTAGTCTCTCCAGCGTATCCTGGGTCGTCCCCAGGGTCTCCTGCCATGCTCGGAACACCTCACCAGGGAGGTGTCCTGGGGGCATCCTAATCAGATGCCGGAGCCACCTCATCTGGCTCCACTCGATGTGGAGGCTCCCGGATGACCGAGCTTTTCACCTTATCGCTAAGGGAGAGCCCGGACACCCTACGGAGAAAGCTCATTTCGGCCACTTGCATCCGGGATCTCGTTCTTTCGGACACAACCCATAGCTTGTGACCATAGATGAGGGTTGGGACGTAAATCGACCGGTAGATTGAGAGCTTTGCTTTTTGGTTCAGCTCCTTCTTTACCACGACAGATCGGTAGAAAGTCCACATCACAGCAGACACCGCACCGATCCGCCTGTCGACCTCTCGCTCCCTTAAACCCTCATTCGTGAACAAGACTCTCAGATACTTAAACTCCTCCACTTGAGGCAAAATCTCCGCCCCGACCCGGAGAGGGCTCTCCACCCTGTTCCGATGTCTCAGATTTGGAGGTGCTGATTCTCATCCCAGCCGCTTTACATTCGGCTGTGAAACGCTCAAGAGAGAGTTGGAGAGCTCCACTTGAAGGCCCCAACAGTACCACATCATCTGCAAAAAGCAGAGATGCTATACCGAGGCCACCAAAACGGAAACCTTCAACGCTTCGGCTGCGCCTAGAAATTCTGTCCCTAAAGGTTATGAACAGAATCGGTGACAAAGGGCAGCCTTGGCGGAGCCCAACCCTCATTGGAAACGATTCCGACTTATTGCCGGCAATGCGAACCAGACTCTGACATCGGTCGTATAGGGACCGAACAGCCCGTATCAGGCGTTCCTGTACCTCATACTCCCGAAGCACCCTCCACAGAACTCCACGAGCGACACGGTCAAACGCTTTCTCCAAGTCCACAAAGCACATGTAGACTGGTTGGGCGAATTCTCATGCACCCTCGAGGACCCTGCTAAGGGTGTATAGGTGGTCCACTGTTACGCGGCCGGGACGAAAACCACACTCTTCCTCTTCAATCAGAGGCTCGACTTTCCGACGGACCCGCCCTTCTAGAACCCCTGAAAAGACCTTTCCAGGGAGGCTGAGGAGTGTGATCCCTCTGTAGTTGGAACACACCCTCCGATCCCCCTTTTTAAAAACCGGGACCACCACCCCGGTCTGCCAATCCAGAGGCACTCTCCCCAATGACCATGCAATGTTGCAGAGGCGTGTCAGCCAGGACAGCCCGACAACATCCAGAGCCTTTAGGAACTCCGGTCGGATCTCATCCAGCCCCGGGGCCTTGCCACCGAGGAGCTTTTTAACCACCTCGGTGACTTCAGCCACAGAGATCGGAGAGCCCACCTCGGAGTCCCCAGACACTGCTTCCTCCAAAGAGTTGGTGGAGTTGAGGAGGTCTTCGAATTACTTTGCCCACCGGTTCACGAAGTCTCGAGCTGAGGTCAGCAGCGCCCCATCCTCACTGTGCACAGTGTTAGTGGTGCACTGCTTTCCCCCCTGAGACGCCGGATGGTGGACCAGAACTTCCTCGAAGCGGTCCGGAAGGCGGCTTGCATGAACTCACCGAACTCTTCCCATGCCCGTGTTTTTGCCTCGGCGACCACACAGGCTGAATTCCACTTGGCTAATCGATACCTGTCAGCTGTCTCAGGGGTCCCACAGGCCATATAGGCCCGGTAGGACTCCTTCTTGAGCTTTACAGCATCCCTTACTACAGGTGTCCACCAGCGACTACGGGGCTTGCCGCCACGACAGGCAGCAACCACTTTACGGCCACAACTCCGATTTGCCGCCTCAGCAAGGGAGGTACGGAACATGGTCCATTCGGACCCCCACCTCCCCCGGGACATGTGTAAAGTTCTGCCGGATGTGGGAGTTAAAACTCCTTCTGACAGGGGATTCCGCCAGACGTTCCCAACAAACCCTCATAACATGTTTGGGTCTGCCAGGTCGGACTGGCATCTTCCCCCACCAACGGTGCCTACTCACCACCAGGTGGTGATCAGTTGACAGCTCTGCCCCTCTCTTCACTCGAGTGTCCAAAACATGAGACCGCAAATCCGATGATACAACTATAAAGTAAATCATCGAACTGCGACCAAGGGTGTCCTGGTGGCACGTGCACATATGGATACCCTTATGTTTGAATAAAGTGTTTGTTATAGACAATCCGTGTCGAGCACAGAAGTCCAATAACAAAACACCACTCCTGTTCTGTTCGGGGGGGCCGTTTATCCCAATCACGCCCCTCCAGGTCTCACTGTCAATGCCCACATAAGCATTGAAATCGCCCAGCAGAACAAGGGAGTCCCCAGGGGGAGCGCTCTCCAGCACACCCCCTAAGGTCTCCAAAAAGGATGGGTACACTGAACTGCTGTTTGGTGCATATGCACAGACAACAGTCTACCGGGGTGAATCCCAACGTACAGGCGGCGAGCCGGGGGGCAATAAGTATGCCGACACCTGCTCTCACCGTGGGCAACTCCAGAGTGGAAGAGAGTCGACCCCTTTCGAGAGGGCTGGTACCGGAACCCAGGCTGTGTGTGGAGGCAAGCCCAACTCTGTCTAGTCGTAACTTTTCGACCTCGTGCACCAGCTCGGGCTCCTTCCCTGTAAGAGAGGTGACATTCCACGTCCCAAGAGCTAGCTTCTGCAGTCAAGGGTCGGACCGCCAATGTGAAAAGTGTGCTCTCCCAAGCGAGCCATCACACGGAACACGTGCACGTAAGCTTTACATCAAAACAAAATCTATATAAATCTAACCTACACTGTCTATACTATTAACACATTAAACATACAAGTACCAAAAATGCGATGATGTTTAGCGCAAGTTTACTGGCGAAAAGCAGGGTAAGGGAGCTGCCATATTTGTTTTCTCGTTTCAGCGTGCAGTCTTGTGGTATTTTACTCGCGAGCGATCCCGATTGTCAACGGAAGCAACCGACATCGACCAAAACACACGAACGCATGGCGACTCAAGCACTACGCATTCTGATCATCATATCACCCTACAAAACAAATGTTTTAGCGGTTGTATACGGAAATAAAAGAACTTTTATATGAAAATAGAAAATATCACTTTGACGGAAAAAATAGCGGAATTCCCGACGTCTGGGATCCCTGTATTTTTTTAGGGGCCGGGAGGTCCTCAATAGGTACCCAGGGAAAAAAGTAAATGCAGAACATCACCTTGTAAGGGTCAGTGGGGTCAATCCAGGCCACCTGGAACATGTGTCTGACCTCCTCAGCGAGACCAATGCGTGCTCCACTGTTGGCAGCAATGTAAATCCGTGGGATTCCCTCAGCTCTCGCCAACTCGGAGGCCCTGAGGAACAGCTCATCTTCCTGAGGTCCAAATGACCCAATCATGTGGGTAATGTCGTTACAGATAACAACTATGTCTCGACCTTCAGGATATTCCGGCGTCTTCATTTTCATTTTGAAAGCAACTATTCCCACCTGGTGAAGACAAGTAGGTAGAAATAATCACACCGATGTAATGCATTCGGCCTGACGTGTATCTTACGTCATTGTCTCCGGGCAGGCGGTTCAGTTGCACCAGACGTCCTTGGGGGTCCAGAACCAGCTCGGTGCACATCAGCATATCTTTAGGGTATTGGTCCCCTGGACCCCACTGCTTAAATAGAGCCTATAGAAAGATTTAAATGAGAGAGACCTTATTCAAAATGGGATTTCCGAATGACTGCATTTAAATTGAGAAATTCAGTGTTAAAAAAGGACCTGCTTGAACATTTCTGGGAAGTCATAGACGTATGTTGTGCCAAGAGTTTGAGCCTGGAAACGCTTGGCCTGCAGCAAGTCTTTGGTCACATAAGGAGTGTTGATTAACATGCCTTGCAGAGGTCCCTGTTTGTCTCCATAAGACTGGAACATGATCTGGAGGGGGGGGGGGGGGGGGGGGGGGGGGAGGAATAAAAGACAGCAAATCAATGAAAAATGAATGAAGATTTAGCAACATACCTCTGTGTAGGCTCTCAGTCGTACAGGAGTGGTCCATCAATCAAAAGGTTTCTTCAGCCGTCTTCTAAACTTCTTTGAAGGTGTCGGTGTAAAAGAAACAATTTTTGAAAAACAGAAAAACCCTTCACTAAATCGCCATGTTGGTTTAAGGTTTAATTTAGACCGTGCTTACAACAGACTTCTTAGGTCGTTACCATGTAGGCTTAGCCATGCTGATGAGTTGATACTAGAGAGAATGGGGCAATCAGAGCCAGTCATAGAACATAATCAGACAGAACAAAAGAAGTAATTAGATTAGCTTCAGGGAGTAGTGTACTGTTCCCTGAAGTCCAAGATGGCGCCCGAGTAGGCAGCCTCAGCAAGTGCTCTCATGAGCCTTGCTTTTTTTGGTTGTTTTCTTTTGTCACTTTGTGTTGTTGTGCATCGTGTGGAATGGATACAGATTGTTTTTCAGCATTTTTGACCACGACATTCATCAAGGAGGAGACTGTGCTGAGCGGTTGTGCTTTTTCGGCAGCATGAATATGCCAGTACTGTTTTTGAATGGGAGGAATGTCAGAGCCATTCGACTGCCATCGCTGGACACCAAAGGGGCCATTGTGCTTTTTTGCGCCTGTAATGGGCAGCATCTTCACAGCCCCGCTTTGTTTAGCGGAAAGGTCAGTGCTGTTGGACAGTCTGCGGCTAGATGGATGCATGGCATGGGGAACCCGCGATAAGAAGAAAGGAGCGTCAGCGCAGAGCGCCGATGCGTATGTGGAACTGTTGCGGCTTGGAATTGAAGCAGATTTATGTGGAACAGGAGATGTGAGACAATCTCTTTTCGTCAATGGATGCTACAGCTGCGTGTTTGCTTTCAACATTTAGCTTGTAGTCGACGTGCACATTCCACCATGATGTCCCTGATCCACTGGTGGAAAGACGCTTTGATCCTCTCCTCTTTCATCTCGAACTGCTTCAGTCATCACAAAGAGGGTACAGCAAGTCCTGAAGAATGAATGTCTCTCTGTGTCTTTGTTTTGTCATATTGTCTCTATGCTGTCATATTATTTGTTATTTACTTTTTTTTTGTTCTTTTGACTTCAAGAAGGCGCCGCGAGAGTGGCTGCCTTTCCAGCAGCTCATGTATTTTGTTTTTCTACTTTCATTCCTTTCATCACTTTGCTGCTGTGAAATGTAAATTTCTCCACTGTGAGACTAATAAAGGCATATCCAATCCCCTAACCTTAGAGCAGGGACCTATCAGAGCAGAGGTCTGGCACCGCCACCTCTGTCCATGAGGGATATATATAGGGCCAGAGTTAGCAGCACAACTTTAGTTTGCTGACAAAGCTCTTCGGATGAAGACCGGAATATTCTGACACCTTCAAAGAAATACAGATGACCGCTGAAGAAACATTTTCATCGATTTATCAACATAATCACTAAATTGACGTCAATAGCACCATGAAGTGGTAAACTGAAATGAATACTGTAGCTACTCAAGTCACATATTTTCACCTGTCCGGAACCTGGTTCTGTAACCTCCTTGTACAGACTGATGTCCAAGTAATAGCCGGACTCGTTGGTCAAAAAAAGACGAATAGGAATGGCGAGCCCAGTGGGAGTCAGGCGAATGTTGATTTTTAGCTCGGCTTGCAAGACGCGCAGCTTCCAAAGTCGACTTCCGTAGCGCATCACCATGAAACGGACAGACTCTTCAATCTGACAAACAAAAGCAAATAAGATTTAAGAAATAGTCATCACAAGGGTACCAAAGGGTTGTACGATGGCAATCTGTAAAATGTGTTGGCTACTCATGCTCCAATCACAGCATCACAGCTGGAGAGCTGCGGCACACTCACTTTTGATGGATCCATAATGACCGTAGGGACAAAGTTGAGGAAGATGTGGTTGCAGTCTGTACGAACGTTTGTGTTACTGAAGGCCACCTCCAACTCATCCATGGCCTCTAGCAGAAGACGTTCTCCCTCATTCTGAAGATACTCAAAAGAGGCTTCCTGTTTTGCACACCAACATAATCCAAATATTTCATTTGAAAAGTCAGTTGGAAAAGAAAGTCAAACTGGTTTGGGCTTGTCTTGCCTTTGTAATCAGATCAGAGTGACGAATAATAGCTCGGATGAAGAATCTGTAATCGGTAACTTCGGCTCCCTCCTGAACACGAGCGGCTCCCAGGTAGAGGTGCATTTTGTGGTTGGCACAGGGAACGGCAGTCAGATCAAAGTTCCTCATGCGGTTCAATTCGAGCTGAAACGCTAAAGCCGGCTCCAGATTACGGTAGATCCGATCTTCCTGGAACTATGCAGAGTAACAGACAACGGGTTAACCACCTCTTCAGACAGCAGGCCAATTGATTATGTTTAATCTTCCAATTCACCTAAAGGACAACCGACACCTATGGACAAGTTGCGTCCATAATTTGTAAAATCACTTCAAATAACTTCTACTGAGCGCATTTCACAAAGACTCCACCGCATATAGCTATATTTTACGTTTTAAGACTCGCGCTGAATATTCATGAAGTCGTGTTTTCGAGTTGATGACGATGCCCAAAGTGACGTCACATTTGGAACACCCCTGACCGAGAAAGCGACACACAATGCATTTTGGGTACTTTTTTTCATCTGGAAACACCGTGTTGATCGCGAAATTAGAAGGAAAACTACATAAATAACGCGATGGTGAATCATTGTGTATCGCATAAAGAAGGTGTAAGTTTACACAAATGCCCAGCGGGCAAATCAGCCCATTTCCAACGGAGCAAAGCAGTCGAGTACCAGCGGAGGCGAATGAGGGAGCTAACCAGAGTTAGCGATTCGGTGCTTGGATAGCGGAAGTTTGATGCATGTTTACCCGTTTAGTCACACTGCATGCTAAATGTGAGCTCACCTGGTGAAAGAGAACAATCGCCATATTAGTGAATTAGTGAAACCGTTCGGACAAACAGCCACTTTCCACCGTGTCAATTCTTACTCTGGAGCGCTGTCGAGAGAGTAGGTCTCTCTCGCCGCAACATCTGATGTTCGTGTGGCGGTCTCCTTTGTGTGTGTGCGTAAAACCCACCCCTCTTCTACCACGGATTTTAACCGATCACGGGTGGCTTTACGGCTCTGATAATCGGCTTTATATACTGGACGAAACGCAGCTTGTGCGCCATTTTGTGCATTTTCTGGGCGCTACATCGGTGTCCAGATCTTCACCGGTTTCATCGCTTTCAGACGGCTCGAATTGAGACGGAAGGACTTCTTTAATCGATTGCAAACATTTATGCTTTCCTCTTCAGAACCATTTGAATCATATTCATAACTGGATGAGTAACAAGAAAGCATCTTCTCCGGATCTGAACTCTGTGAAGCCATTGTTTTGATTCTGGAGCAAGGCAGTTTCTGAAGCAGTATCCTGACATGATGTCACGAACAAGGGGGTGGGACTTTCTGAATCTCCCCAGTCTCGAGCTCATTTGTGGCAGTTTTGGGACACTTTAAGTCATTTTTGCATTTGACTAAAAATATCAGCATGCGTGTTTTGGTTATTTTAGATGCTATGAAACGTTTTTCTGATGTCAGTTGGGAAACAAAAAAATGGTGTCGTTTGTCCTTTAAAAGAGTAAAGAAACAAAAACTAAAATACCCCATCTCGTGCTCTGAAAGTGAAGAACTTGGGGAACTCCCTCTGTTGAAAAGAAAGAGAATGATGCACTAGTAGATCTTGTACAGTGTCAGGGCTGAGCTGGAGCTGACATTGGTCAAAAGGCAGGACATGACCTGGTTGACAAGCAACCATTCACACTGGCATTAACTAAGAGTCTCCAGGTAACCTAGCATTCAAGCTTGGGGAATATGGGAGGAAACAGGGGTATTTGGACCTCCACACAGAAAGTTCAAAACCAAGATTCAAACAAAGAACCTTTGACTATGCGGTAAAGCTGTTATTTTTTTACTTCATGATGGTGCTTTTACAGCGAAAGTGTCTGCCTTTACAACAGCTCCTGTATTTTGTTTTTCTACTTCTTCCTTTCCTTTCCTCTTACTTTCTTAAATTTGCTGCTGTGAAATGTAAATTTCTCCACTGCAAGACTAATAAATACTAATCCAATTCAATCAAATATAAACAATAAACTACATGATGGCGCCGTAAAAGAGGGTGCCTTTACAACAGCTCCTATTTGTTTTTCTAGTGATTATTTTTCCTCTCCTCTGTCTTTCATAACTTTGCTGCTGTGAATTGGGAATTTCTCCAATATGAGAAAAATAAAGGTAATCTCATCCCATCTCTCATCTGAATTTGAGCATCTTTGAAAAACATCTCATAATTACAGATTAATTATGGAATAGCTGTTTATCATGATAGTTCGTCAGAAAAAAAATATCCTGTGACTGTGTCCTTGAGAGTTTTGAAAGGCGCTTAAAAATCAAATTAATTATTATTATTATTGTTGTTGTTGTTGTTAAGTGAAATTACCTTCTGCGCAACCAAAAATGTGATTCTTCTAATGCCAGATTCAAAGAGGGATGATCTCTGAGGGAGAAAAAAAACTATATTTGAGACATTTGGTATTCATATAAAATGACTCTTTCAGAGCCACTACAGAATATGAGCTGACCTTTGACTGGGCGAAGGAAGTGAAAGCAATAACTAAGGCATCATCATCCTCAATGTCAGTTCTTTTGATTGAGACATTAATGATGTGGATTGGATTTTCCCGGTTGTTCTGTCAGAAAGAGGAAGATGTAAGCCGGGGCACAAAGAATAAATGAATGGATGAATGAGAACACAGAGATTCACCTTAAAGTTGTCTTCTTCATAAAAACTGGAGCACGATTCTAAAAAGGTCTGGTTCTCCAACAGAGGTTCAGCAAAACTGCAGAGCACTTCGTCAAAGTTCCTACCAAAAGAAACAATATCAAGTTAATGACCTTAAACCCTCATGAATGTGGAATGAGATAGAGTGGAAGAATAAACACGGGATTGACCTTTTGAAATCGTCAAAACACTGGAAGGCTACCATAGCGCCCATGCGTTGACAAGGTGGAGAGAGAGCTCCCTCCAGGAAAAGGTCACTGCTCTGCCGCCGCATTTTTAACTGGCCTGAAGCATTCACTGGCACAGGAACCCTAAAAAATAACACATAGCACTACTGAAGTATCACTGCGGGGATGTGCGCCATGTCAAAAAAAATAAATTAAAAAAATAAGAAATACGTTGACAGCCGAGTCCGCAATTATTTGAGATAATTGCAGCTGCATTTTAGGATATTAACTCATTCACTGCCATTCACAAATGTATACGGGAATTGAAGATACGACGTAGACCGCCATTCCCGAATTTGTTCTGGTTTAGTTTTTTCTTGCTTGGGTGCCAATAAAGCGCTGGCCATACTTCTGGCAACGATTTCCCTTCCACAAGGGCGCAGCATTTCCTATCTTTTTCTATGTTAGCGCTTTGTTACAGCGTCAGCAGTTGCGAAAGCGCTATATAAACCAATATGTATGTATTGCATTGTATTGTATTTCGGACAGCCATCCTCATTTCAAGCTCATATAATTCCAGACCCATATAATTAAGGAATTAACTTTTTTTTCTAATGAAAGAAGAGAGTCTAAAAAATATTAGCTCATTCGATGCCATTCCCGAATTTATTTGGGAATTGAAGTGTGAGGTGGAGCGCCATGATAGAATTTGTATTCTATTTTGTACAGCTGCCCCCATTTCATGATCAGATAACTGCCGACCCATACAATTTAGGAATCAACTCTTCTTTTCTGATGAAAGAAGAAAGTCTAAGGTTTCTTACGCTGCAGTGAATGTTTATTTCGACCTAAAACTGAATATTCTGTGGGTCCTGCAATTTGAGTGACAATGACAAAAACCCTGGCACTGGAATGGACATATTTTTGCACATCGTCTGACAGTGAATGAGTTAAATAAAAGGAATTATGTGCATTAAGAATTACATATACAGTGGGGCCTCGGTTTACGAACGCCTTGCCTTGTGAACTTTTCGGTTTACGAACGTTAAATTTATGAAAATTAAATCTTGGATTACGCACTACTTTTCGCGATACACACCCCCCACAATGGCTGCCGGAGAACACCAAAGCACATGACCGAACAGCTCCCCAGCCGGCCTGCCTTCCACACCCCCTTTCTCTGAATGCACAAGTCGATCCAGAGCAAGCGAGAGAGTGAGAGACAGAGAGAGAGAGAGAGAGAGAGAGAGAGAGAGAGAGAGAGAGAGAGAGAGAGAGAGAGAGAGAGAGAGAGAGAGAGAGAGAGAGAAACTTTGATCGCCTCCAAGGAGTTTTTTTACAGATACTTTTGCTTTTTTGCAACCGAAAAAGACACCACAGGCTCGTGTTCAGCCTCAGAAGACACAAAAGAAAATTACAGTCGAGGAGAAGAAGGAGATCATTGAGAAACACGAACGAGGTGTGCGTTTGTCTGATTTAGCCGCTTAGCGGATACGCGAAGTGGATCCAGATGACATCGAAGAGCTTGTTGCTGACCATAATGAGGTCCTCAACACACAGGATTTGATTTGATGAGTGGAATGATGTGCAGGCTTTTATTGAACAGTTCCATCCAGAAAAGACTGTGGCAATGAGAATCATCAATATGATGAATGATAATGTGATGCCTCAGTTTCGTAAGACCTTACAAGTCAGAAAGCAACAGGTGTCAATTAAGAGCCATCAACGACCATCACAAATGTAAAGTGACTTTATTATACAGTACAGTGTATTTCTTTCATTACAATACAGTAGCACGTTTATTATACATAGAATAAGGTAGGTTGTGTGTAGTTTTAAGGCTTATTTAGTTGAAAATTATATTTTATGGAGACCTGGGAACGGATTATTCTCATTTTAATGGTTTCCTATGGGAATTTTTTTGGGGGGATACACACTTTTCGCCTTACACACTTTGTCTGGGAACCAATTAAGTTCGTAAGCCAAGGTCTCACTGTACTGTAGTTCAACATCAGCGTTTCATTAATTCAAAGAAAAGGTGATTTGTTATCAAGATGAGAATTGCGGCTCCAAAGCTGAAGACGACATCTTAGGCAGGAGATTTTTCAGTAGAACTTGAGCAAACAAAGGACATGACAGTTGTATCTCTTTTAAAAAAAAAGTTCTGTATCGATGTACAGATGTCGAGAAGTATTGCATACGGAGAAGTTTGGCTTAAAAGGTGAATTATTGGAAGGACATGTTATTTAGTAGCAGTCGTGGAAACATTTTTCTGGAATCACGTGAATGGGAGAAATGAAAATACAATGTAATTGGCATGCTTAGCAGTGAGACATACATGCCATCACGTGGTAGTTGGCTAGGAGGAGCTTTACTCTACCTGTTCAGAGTAGGGCTGCTCCCTCTGAAATAAGATGATTGACAGGTGAATATTAGCAGTGGAGGATCAACATCCTCCTCCACCTCTAAGCATTCCCATTTTATACTGCGCATTCCAGTTCAGTGGGTTAAACTATTTGATGAAGACAAGGTTAGGCATAAAAAACATTTGACATCATTTGTTATCGACATTGATGACATTGAAAGTTAGCTGGGTGTTGCCTTAGTACAACCACAGGTGACTCCAGGGGCAGGCCCAACCTAACCTACAGTAATCTGCCACTATTTTGACAGAAAAGCATTTGTGGGATACAGTTTGGTTTTGCGGTTTCAACAGCAGAGCAGTTTGATACGTTTGGGCTAATACCAAAATGTTACCTGTTGGGATGCGATGATGGCAGCATAAACTGGAAATCGACAGCACAGGTTCCGTCCCGCAGCTGGTGATGCTGGATACTGTTGAGCTCATAAGCGATGTAAGCTCGACGCACGTACACCTAAAAAAACGTCATGCCATTAGTAGTGAATTACAAAATAACCAGGATACCTATGAGTTCACTTTGCACATACCTCCAACGCAGCCATGCAAACGACTTGATTGGAATGGTAGAAGAAATTGGGAAGCACATCAAAAATGGAGGTCTCAGAGAGGATGAGTTTCTGGTGGAAGTAAAACAAAAAGCACAAATGTTTTGATGTCTGAAGTGGTAAAAGTGCTTCTGATACTAACCTTGAGATTTTCAGGGCAAAACTGATGACCGTACATGTCAATGGCAGAGAGGAAGATGGACTCCACCTGGTTGTGCCTCAGTTCGTATGATGGTAAATGTGAGGCAATGAGCACCTATGTCAAAAAACGTGTGACACAGAATGAGTTGTGTGGGTTAGTTGATAAAACAAACTAAATGCTAAATGATCACTGGCTAAAAATTGACTCAGCCTTACCTGTCGGGCTCTTAAGGCGACCTTTGAATTCTCCATTTTACTGAGCTGGGTGAGTTCATTGAGAATCACCATGAGCTCGTCTGCCAGAGTTGGATCCCTTCCACACAGTTGATCCTAAAAAATAAAACGCAAACAATAACAATGAAAAAAAATCTAAATATTTTCTCCAGTCCTACAACAATTAACTTATGATGAATATGATGAAGGCCTTACGATGAGCATTGTGACCAGGATGTTTTTCTTAAAGACCTGGGCATGAGAAAATATGTATTCCAGCACAGGACTCATGTCGGGCTTATGTTGTTCCCTCAAGTTGATGACACATTTGTCATAATGAGCTGTTTGTGGAAATGTATAAAATACAATACGCGATTTAGTTATGCTAAAAACAATTTGAAAACAGTTATGCTCATGCATTGTGGTCACCTTGTTGAAATTGTATCTCAACTTGAAGGTATCGCTTCAGTAGATCCAGAACCACAGATTTCATGTAACCGCGAATTCCACTGCGGTACCTGTAAAACAACGTTTGAAAAAGAATTAATCAATGCAGTCACAATTTTTTTCAACTGATAAGAAGTAATCCAAACAAACTAACCTCTGAACCAGCTGAACAATACTCTGAGTGTTAATGAAGAACACTTCCCGATCAGCTTTCCTCTGTAGAGTGGCTGCATGGCTGTCGAGAATATTTGCAATCTGGATTAAAAAGAAATGTTAAATTCTGCGGTTAGATAATTTGTTTATAAATTCACAAAAATCAGCATTAATAAGTCCAATTCTATCCTTATAATATTCATTAAGTCTGGAATTTGGACCTGCAACCTCTGCACTGTGAAGTCTATGTGCTAACCACCCAACCAACGGGCCCCCCGATTTATAATACTTCAAAAATAATAATAATACAAAAATATCTGCATAAAATGAGTTTTTATCCTTGATTTCTGAATAATCAATTTTCTATTGAATAATAATTCAATAAGAAAGATCAAGAACGAATGATTAGTTAAGCCAATAATTTTCACTAGCGCTTGTCTTCATTTGGTTTAAGGGTGAGCTGTAGTCTATTCTGGCTGACTTTGACTAAAAAAAGAATCAAACATAATCAACATCAATTGAGTTGATCCTGACCACAGTCTTATTATATTCACCTTAACTTCAATCGAAAGGAAAATAAATGTTTTTTTTGGAGATTGTACCTATTTATGCTGAGCACTGCTTTAAAAATAGTTTAGGTCTTGTACCCTTTGGCTTGGGAATTGGCACAGGACAGAGGTGATGTTGCTGGCATATTGAGCCATGACTTTACGGATATCTTTCTCAACGCCAAGCGGGATCCGTCCGGCCACGCTAGTCATGATTTCCTGCAATTCCAGCAGTGGCAGGGATGGGTCCCTCAGAGTCTTCATGAGGGTTGCTACCCATTGTTTCAACTGGAGAGATGGAAAAAATACACTTTTTTTAAGTCGATAGAAATTCTGAAGCAGGTAAAGTCGCTGAGATGTACCTTGGTGCTAAAGTAGGGTTCTTCGAGGCAATAGCCATCCATTACTTTAACCAGGTTTTCAAGGACGCTGTGGAACACCTGGTGGAGCTTTTCCCCAACAATGGGCAATGGGTGCTGTGGTGGTAGGGTGGCTGTATTAAGTTCCACCTATATAATGACAGAATAGTATGGTTAGACTTTTATTCACCATAACACATAATAAGTCTTTCCGTTGCTGGTCCCACTCTTTGGAATGACCTGGCACTGAACATTTGACAAGCCCTCTCGTTACCCATCTTTAAAACCCACCTCATAACTCACTTGTGCTCTTTGGCATTTGACTCCACAGGATTCAGGCTTCATCTTAATTTACTCCCTGGTGCTTTCTACTATCTTTGTGACTGATTTATTTCCTGTATAAGATAGTTGTCCGTGATGAGCACTTTGTTACAGCTTCAGCTGTTGTTAAAGCGCTATAGAAATCAATATGTGTTGTATAACATTTCCTCATCTTAACAGGAGAGTGCAGGAACACTTGCATTTTTGTAAGGAAGAGGAATTTGAGGAAACTGACCCGGTGTATACAGCCAGGGTCATCCAAGTCCATATGTGCAATCACACAGCCGGACTCCAAAACTGCACCGGGCCTCTTGATAAAATGTACATGTCCGGCTTGCTGTACAGTCAGAGTCATCACCATCTTCATCACCTGAGTCAACATGGCAAACAATCAGTCATATAAAATGCTGTTATGTAAAGTATTAGTTTCAGTGCGGTCAGTAAAAATTATCCTCAAATTCACCTCGATCTCTGCATAGGTCTCGCCTGAGCAAATATGAGCTCCGTCGGCAACATCATATTGCAGTAGTTTACCAGCAGAAGGTGATCTCAGCATGGAGGGATCACATTCTTTATCAAACACGCAAGTCTTGTTGCCAACAGTGATGCGGTAGCTGCAGAATTAAAGTAGCACATGTTTTTTTTTTGAATGAATTCAGTCTGAATCTTGAAAGTGAAATACAGCTTGCCTGTCCAGCTCCTCTTTCATGTAGGTGGTATGGCTGCTGCCATCATAGGAGAGCAGAAGTCCACCGTCACTGAGCCGATGGACATCAATTTCAATGTTGGAGCCATTCATTATGATGACGTATGTCGTTGGGGATTGGCGAGCGACCTTATGTCAACAATAGAAGATACAATAGAAACAATACAAACAATAGAAGAAGCCCATGTTGGCACCCGAGTAGGCAGCCATCAGCAAGTGCTTCATGAGCCTTGCTTTTTTTTGTTGTTTTTGTCTTGTTTTTGTGTTTTCTTTTGTCACTTTGTATTGTTGTCCGTCGAATGGAATGGATATGGATTGTTTTTCTGCATTTTTGGCCACAACATTCATCAAGGAGGAGACTGTACTGAGCGGTAGCGCCTTTTCGGCAGCATGAGTATTCCAGCAATGTTTTTGATTGGAGGAATGTCAGTGCCATTTGACTTTCATTGCTGGACAGCTTTGGGGCGATTGTGCTTTTTTGTGCCTGTAATGTGCAGCATTTTCACAGCCCCGCTTTGTTCAGCGGAAAGGTCGGTGCTGTTGGACAGAATGCGGCTCGATGGATGCATGGCTTGAGGAGCACGCGACGGCAATTCGGAACGGTCGCTGTTGGGGTAATTCGCCAAACAAACATCTCTAATGATCGCTCTGTAATCTTTGTTTACATTTTGGACTTCCTGATACGTCATATCCTGCCTTCCCTTACATGATGTCGCATTTACATTACATCACATCCTTTCGCGTCACACACTGCGCGCCGTATCAAATGCTCTCCCTTCTCGTCTCTCTCTCTCGCCATGCTTCCTCCTTAAGCCGACACCGCGATGTCTCGCTCTCTTCAAGATTAAACCAACTTTCTGTTCTACACCTGGATTCCTGATGATTTAACCATCCTCTTCCATCAACACCCGTCGAAGCAATGAATCAGGGACGAACGATCAAAATAAACCCATTAGTCGTGGCTTGGAATTGAAGCGGATTTAGGTGGGGCAGGAGATGTCTTTTCGTCAATGGATGCAACAGCTTCATGTTTGCTTTTAACATTTAGCTTGTAGAAGACGTGCATTCCACCATAACGCCCCTGATCCACTGGTGAAAAGAACGCTTTGATCCTATCCTCTTTCATTTAGAACTGCTTCATGCAACAAAGAAGGAACAGAAAGTGCTTAGAAAGATTTAATGACTGTCTATGGCTTTGTGTTGTCATATTATTTTTTATTTGTTTTGTTCTTTTGACTTCAAGATGGCACCGCGAGAGTGGCTGCCTTTCCAGCACCTTCTGTCTTTCCTTTCCTCTTCCTTTCAAATTTGCTACTGTGAAATGTCAATTTCTCCACTGCAAGACTAATAAAGGCTAATCCAATCCAATCTAATATGTGCTTGAGAATAAAAACAGTATAATCACGATGCAGTGGGAAGATACCTTTAAACAAAATTTGACTCCTTCATAGACGAGATCTACACTGACAGAGTTGAGGAGGCTGGCTGCCGGCAGAACCTGGCCTCTGGAGGGAGGGATAAAAGAATTTAGTCACACATTTATGATTCTTCTTCTTCTTATTGTGTCCAGATGTTGGTAGTTTTGTACTGACCTTTCTAGCGAGTGAAGAAAGTCAGACATGCTCTTTCTGAAGCTTGCATCTGCGACATGCAAAGCCCCACAGACGACCCCTAACATGGTGTCTGGTCTCTCTGCCTGCAGAAAGGTCGCATGGCATCTTGTCATGAAATTCACCAGCCCAACGCGTCGAGACAGCTACCAAATGACTCCCTACCTGCACTTTCTCTGCAATGAGGTGATCCAGCCAGCTAGTGTCTATGTCATTGTTTCGGAAGCTCTCTGTTTCGAGTAACTTAATGAGGTATTCAACAGTGGTCCTGAAATCCCCTCTGATGGACAGCTCCTTCATAGCCACCACCATGTTCCTGAAGCAGATAACAACCAAAGGCTGACACCAGACAAGACGGGGATTGATTTACTGGGTGAGTCAATAAAAAAAGACTCACGAAATGGCCTCCTCTCGGTTCTCCCCCCAAGAGAAACAGTGTCCAAACTGTGAGTCAGCAAATTCATGCAGACCACCGGTTGCTCCGACACTAAAGTAACCCCAAACATTTTTACTGCTGCGGAAGTTCAGCTCCTGCACAGTTCCCGAGCTGGGTTTGAACCCCTATTAACAATAAGACAGAAATGACCTTTTGAGGGAAAGAACGGAAGATTGAAAGCATTGGTGAGACTGAGCTTTACCTCGTCTGGGTTCTCGCTGGTGATCCGAGCTGCGATGACATGCCCCCTTGGATTTGGCGGGCATTCTCTTGTCTCAAAATTAATAATGTTGTCACCCCATGCAGTTTCTCCATACAGTAAACGAATGTCTTTGATTCTATAAAGGGGGATGCCCATGGCAATCTGCCATAGAAGACAAAGAGAGTGAAAATTATTTCATTTGTTGCCGAAAGATACAACTCAAGCAATCAAACTACACTTGGTCTCAAGCACTTAATGTCTGCGAAATATTAATATTTCAGTATCCCCAACTCTGTTCCGGGGTTACCCGGAACAGAGTTGGGGGATCACCGGTGAATAAGGTGCACCGGAGTATCAGGCCCACCTGCAATGAATGGTGTATTTTCAAACGTTTTCCATATACAAGGTGCACTGGACTATAAGGCGCACCTTTAATGAATAAAAAAACAATTCCAAAAATAATATGTAAATAAATAAAAGTTTTCCAAATATAGGGCACACCACATTATAAGGCCCTACAGTAGCGACTGGGGTTATGCACTGGGGAAAATGGAGTCGGTGGCTGCTCACAGTAGTTGCGAGACCTGTTGTTGCTCAATATGACTTCACATATAAGGCACACTTGCGTATAAGACGCAGGGTCATCTTTTCAAAAAAATTAAGGCTTTTGGGTGCGCCTTAGAGACCTGAAAATACAGTATGTAAACTACTTGAAGCAGGTCCATTATTGTCCTAGCATCACTGTGCCCAAGTGCAATCTGGTTGAGATCAACCAAGCACCTTGGGTACAAACGCGAATTCAGGTTGGGAGCCCGAAAGGTGTGGATGACCAGAAAAGCAGTTCTGACACCTAATAATCCATAAAAGTGGGGTCCACTACAATGCAACAGTTCACCAGATGGATATTGTCTTGTCATTTCACTTCTTTGTAGGCCACCAGTCCAAATACCTTTCTCCATGTTATATCTTCTCCAAGTACTTTTTGGATGGTCCGGTAATGATTTTACCTGAAGTTGTGCAGCAGGGAGGTTTACATCTGCAATCATCTCTGTGCAGGGATGTTCTACCTGCAGACGAGGGTTCAACTCCAAAAAATGGAAATTCCCATCCTCAGAGAAAAGATATTCCACTGTTCCAGCACTGACATAACCCACCATTTTAGCTAACCTAACAGCATACTAAATCAGGAAGAGGAAACAAAATGTCATCATGTAGGCCAAGTTGGAACGAATATGTACAAAAAACATCCATGACGAAATCTAGTAACTGACATGTTCCATCTGCTCAAACGTCGAGGGTGCAGCTATGGTTGCAGGGGCTTCTTCTATGATCTTCTGGTGCCTTCTTTGGATGGAGCAATCTCGACCAAACAGAGAGATGGCGTTTCCATATTCATCAGCCAATATCTGAACCTCAAGATGCCTCGCATGCTGGGCCATTTGCATGATGAAAATGGGCGAGCCGGGGACTTCGGTCTGAACCTGCACCCAAACATATTTGTTTGTCACAACCACTGCAAAGGTAGGACTGTATTCCACAAAATTTACATATGTTAAAAAAAATTCACATACATGTCTAAAAGAGCTTGGAAAGTCATCAGCACTTTCTACTTTACGGATACCTTTCCCGCCTCCACCCTCCGAAGCTTTGATAACAACTGGATAACCAATTCTCTCAGCTTCCTGTTCCAACACACATGAATGCCAACTAATGAATGCCGCTTCTTTTGAAAAATGCCAAATACTTTTGTTGAACACGCCTACCGCCAAACCATGATCGATATCTACCACACAGCCTTGTGTATAGATCTCAGGAGGAACGCTGATTACGTTGCCGGGACTTTGGTCAGTCTCCCTCCAGTCCATTCTCAACCCTGAAAGAGGACAAGATTGATTTTCGTGGTGCACAAATATTCTGTGGCAGTCTGGTTTTTAGTATTTCAATTAGGTTTAAATCTTGGTTCTGGAGATCTCATTTCCCATTTTTCAGGCCACTTAATCCTCATTAGGGATGCAGGGTGCGCTGGAGCCTGTCTTCGGGCACTCGGCGAGGAACACCCTGAATTGGTTGCCAGCCAATCGCAGGGCACAAAGCGACAAACAACCAGTCACTGTCACACTCACACCGAGGGACAATTTGGAGTGTTCAATCAGCATGCCATGCATGTTTTTGCAATGTGGGCGGAAACCGGAGGACCTGGAGAAAACCCACACAGGCCCGGGGAGAACATGCAAACACCACACAGGGACTGGGTCTTGAATTTGCGACCTCTGCACTGTGATCTCGGCGTACTAACCATTTGACTACCAAGGTTCCTGGTTCTGGAGTTATGATGGCTAAATTACAAAAAATGTGCAGATGAGATTTTTTGGGAAGCTGACTAGCCTCTAACGTCAGACAAAATTCCTTGCATGACATGATGGGCAACCTCACTAAATCTCCAGACTTTATTTCAGCAAGCATCAAAGAATTAATGTTTTTTCCCCCTTTTTTGTCTAAGACTTACTCCAACAGACAGGCCAGCATAGAGACTAGCTGCTCAGACAAGAAGACTTTGTGATTAAAAGAACACTGTATAAACCAAATCCAGCGTAAAATTGGGTAAAATTAAACAAACGAAAGAGGTCAAACCTGAACCGCTCCAAGGTAACGTGGGAATGTCTGCACTTTGTGCCACGATCGAGGATGCAACCTTATCTCCAAGAGCCCACATAGCCTTGCTGGATGGACCTAAAATAAAAATCACTTGGAAAAAGAGCACCAACATGAAAAAGAGGTCTTTCAAAGTTTGTATTTACCCAAGAATGAAATGCCCGCTTTGTTCAACAACTCGGGTAGCTTGGGATTTTCTGAGGCATGACCCCAGCCGGCCCACACTGCCTGTCGACAGAGATGCAAATCTTTGGTTACACACAAAAAGGTTTTATCACAGACGACAAACGGGGGAGCTGCAAAGGTATTATTTACCTGCACCGGTATTCTTTTGGCAATGTCCACAATCAACTCCACATTGGCGTAATTGTTATTATTTGGCCCACCAGGAACAGGTACATAGTGATCAGCCATTTTGATGTATTCTAAAAACAAAGCCAAACAGTGATTCATTTAGTGGCGTGATGACAAGGCGTTTATAAATGTTGTACCCGCGTTCGCTTTCAAGTCTTCCGGGGTGACCATGACCACAAAGCGGATGGTCCTCTCATTTCGAAACATCTCATAGGACCAGCGTCGAATGGAGCGCATGCATTTAACTGCAGCAATGCCGTTGTTGGCGATCAGCACCTGCCAAAGAGGCAACTGAATGAATTTTGAACAACAGAAAAATAAATAGAACAGCATCAATCAACCCATAGTCAGCAATAAAATAAGCAGGGTCTTAAATGGCAAAGAGGAGAAAAAACTTCATCCAGAACCACACTTTTTGATTATGAACAGACTGATGGTGGCATTGTGATAGTGGGGCGTAGTCGGTTACATTGATGCCAAAGTCACTGAAATTGTGAACATAACTGCATGTAAGAAGTCCAAAATGGCTGCCGGGTTGTTTTCCAGCATTTTTAGCCAAAACATTCATCAATGAGGAGACTTATCAAAGGCTGAGCAGCTGTGCCTTTTCGGCAGCACAAATATGCCAGCGCTGTTTTTGATTTGGGAGGAATGTCTGTGCCATTTGACTGTTATCGCTGGACAGCTCTGGGGCGATTGTGTTTTTTGCGATGCATATGTTGAACTGTCGTGGCTAGAAATTGAAGCGGATTTACGTGGGACAGGAGATGTGAGACAATCTCTTTTTGTCAATGGATGCTACAGATTCGTGTTTGCTTTCAACATTTAGCTTGTAGTAGACATGCATATTTCACCATGACGTCCCTGATCCACCGGTGAAAAGGATGCTTTGATCCTTTCCTATTTCATCTCGAACTGCTTCATACGGCAAAGAGGGTGCAGAAAGTGTTTAGGATTGAATGGCTTTCTGTGTTTTTTGTGTTGTGTCACATTATTTGTTATTGCTTTGACAGCAGCGCCTGTATTTTGTTTTACTACCCCTTTTCCTTTTAACCCTTTGCTGCTGTGAAATGTAAATACTATCTCCAGTGTGAGACTAATAAAGGCTAATCTAATGTAATCTAATCTAGTGTACCAGATGTGCATTCATCCAAACTCTCACCAAAACAGAGTTCTTCATTGAACCGTGTGCCACTGTTCCAAAAGGTTTAGAACACGTGTCAAAGTCAAGGCCCAGGGGCCAAATCTGGCCCACCACATCATTTTATTCAGCCCTCGAAAGCAAATCAAACTTGTGAAATTACATGATGCCTACGGAAGTCTCTTCTTTTCCTTGCACCTTTTCCCTTCAAGGGGTGGTCACAGCGAATCAGTGTCCTCCATATTAAGAGGTTTGATTCGCGTGTTTGTTTTGGCCAAGCTTTGACCTCGGATGCCCTTCCTGACACAACACTCTGTATTTATCCGGGCTTGGGACCGGTAAAAGGAGACAGTGTCTTATGTTCCCTTGTGGCTACAGAACAAGCAACTCTATGAACTTAATAAAGATGAAGATGCTCAGTAAAAGGCTCTCAAACACCATAACAGTCATTATTCTTGACTTCAGATTTGAAAACTATCCATCCATCCATCCATTTTCCGTACGGCTTATTCCTCATTAGGGTCGCGGGGGTTGCTGGACCCAATCCCAGCTGTATTTGGGCACGAGGTGGGGGTCACCCTGAATTGGTTGCCAGCCAATCACAGGGCACACAAAGACAAACAACAGTCACTCTCACACCTCGGGACAATTTAGAGTCTTCAATCTGCCTGCCATGCATGTTTTTGGAATGTGGGAGGAAACCAGAGGACCCGGAGAAAACCCACGCGGGCCCACGGAGAACATGCAAACTCCACACAGGGAGGCCGGACCGGGATGCGAACCGGCGACCTCTGCACTGTAAAGCCGGTGTGCTGATTTGAAAACTAGTTATCCATTAATCTGGTGTGCATTCTGTATGTAAAATGTGGAGGAGATGAAACATTCTGATGGTTTACCCAAATTCATAACTGGCCCCAATTGGAAACCTTAAATACAATGTGGCCTGCGGCAAAAAAAAATAGTTTGACACCCCTGGTTTAGAAAAACATCGTTAAACCCATGCCGATAAGAAGAACGAGAGTTTTTTTTTCCTCCGCTTACTTTTTCAATGACACGATTTCCACCGAAGCGAGTGACAAACTCGGCAGGTGAGGCCACAGTGAAGTCTCGATGAAGGTCCATCTTTCTGTGTTCTCGTCCTTTTTTCACCAAGTGGGGACCAGACATGCTGGGTCTGGAACAGGAAAACTTCAAGAGTTATCTGTCAGTCCTGGCTCACATGCCCCCTTTCATATCGTCGTAGACGGGTAGTTCCAGAGAGCCTCGACTTCAACACAAGCACGCAAAGAAACAGCATGCCAAGCAGTTAGAAGACAACAAGCTGTGGAAAGCAAAAGCCAAAGTCAAAGTTCAGGTTCTGTAAGGCAGCAACCAATCTACAGGACTATGTTCTTATCTTCTTTTCTGCTGTTGCACATAAACCCTATTATTACGGCAATTTCCATAGGAAGAGCTCACAAAGTTTTGTTAAAACAAGTAAAAAATGACTTCATTGAAATGCGGCGTGACATTCAAGCAATAGTTGCTTTGTCATAAATATGTTTAAGCGGAAAGCCTCACAGATAAAAGTTTCATCAGGACCAAAATGTGCAGGGCAGACAGATTTTAAACCCAGTGGTGATAAGATATGATTTATTACTAAAAGATTGGAAAAACACACAATATAGACTCAACAGCCCCGTTTGGCATTCTAATATCCATAATGGCGTCCAGAACAAGAACTGTATCATGCTGACTTTATAATAATGCTGTTTTTTTTAATCGTAGCATATGCAGTAAGCTGTTTTATATATTTTTTGGTTCGCTTACGGTGTCTTGTGGGAGGGACAAACAAATTCCCAAAGCATCTGTGAAGAAGGGCCATTAGTGACTTGAAACGTTTGTCAATGTTAGGAAGGAAATCTATATGACCCATAAATATATTGTACTTGTAAAAATTTTAATATCATTATCTCTCTGTTTCTAACTATCGCTTTCTATCCATCTCTTCATATTAATATCTAGCAACTTACCTATCTTATATACAGTAAAATGGGACGTGCACCTAACAAAAAAAAGAGTTGTGAAAGTTGGTGACGATATCATACTACATATTGAAACAACTGTTAATCCACTTCCCTCATTCTCTTCAGCAGTTGTTGTACACATGAGATGTTACATAACCACAGCCTTCAGGTTTAAACAAACGCGCAGCCGCATTTATTTGGAACCGCCGCGTTCATAAACAGAACCAAAGAACTTAAAACTAAACACATATCCACACGCAATGGTGTCAAATGACAACCTCTGACCTTTGAAGATCCAGTAAGTAGGCGGCACTTTGTAAAACATCTTCCTCCATTGCGTGCATTTGAAAAGTGAAATGAAAACTACAATAAAATAATTAGACTTCCTCTCAAACTGCCTCTTTTCGTCATCCCTCCCACAAGTGCAGATAAGGCAGACGACAAGCTGCCCACTAAAGTTTAAACACAACAGACTCAAGAATTGCGGACAAAGTGTTCCGTCAACTGAATGCAGAGGAAGCTACTTTATTATTACAAGTGCACATTTTGGTTGGATTGGATTGACCTTTATTAGTCTCGCAGTGGAGACATTTACATTTCAGAGGAGCAAAGTTCAGAAAGGAAGATGAAAGGAATGAAAGAAGTAGAATTTTAAACATATATGCAGTCTATTCCAAAATATTGAAACCGCATATGGTCAATTCGTTAGTTTTTGCTGAGTACTAATGACGTTTAGTTTTCACAGCAAAAGTTGAATATCAGAGTTCAGAAGTCCAATTTTTCGTTCAAGGTCTAGATGTGGTAAACAACGCCAGACACAGTAGCTTTTGCTTCCCAGTTGTCAAGTAAAAATCAGTCATTATTAAATTGCATAATCTTATCGAATAATAAATGGGATAGCCCTTTCTTGCAATATCGGCATGAACTCAGGGACTTCACCAGACTGTCGCTCTTTTTTAATACCTTCCCACGCCTACTACAGTCTGTTTCAGTTCCTGTTTGTTCCTGGGACCGGGGGAGGGGCCGGTAATCACTGTGGATGGGACAAAGAGAGGCGCCATAAATGACGCTCGTCTGTCACATGTGCCTGAAATGGGGAACATTTTCACAGCCCCGCTTAGTTCTGCGGAAAGGTTGGTGCTGTTGGACAGTCTCCGGCTGGGTGGATGCATGGCTTGAAGAGCCGACGATGAGAAAAAAGGAGTGTCAGCACACAGCGCCGATGCGTATGTGGAACTGTGAGTCGCGGCTTGGAATTAAAGCGGATTTATACAGGACAGGACATGAGAGCCAATCTCTTTTTTATTAATGGACGCTACAACTTCCTGTTGATTTCCCACTTAGCTTGTAGCAGACGTGTGCACATTTTCAGCAAGACGTCCCAGATCCACTGGTGAGAAGGATACTTTGATCCTCTCCTCTTTCATTTAGAACTGCTTCGATGCAGGAAAAATAGTTACGATTTCACGACTGTCTGTGTCTTTTATGTTGTTTTGTATTTTTTGTCATTTTTGTGTGAACTGTTCTACGCCTGTTCTTTGGTTGAGAGGGTACAAATTCCATCTGTGCTGTATTTTTCATAAACAGCAGATTTGACAATAAAGTTGCACTTCACTTCACTTCACATGAACCAGAGCGTAAACAACTTTGAAATGAGGCCACGGACACATTTAAAATTGTTATTCATATGTCTGTGTAAGCTCTCAGTCGTACAGGAGTGGTCCATCGATGAAAAGGTTTCTTCAGCCGTCATCTGTACTTCTTTGAAGTACAGATGCGATAGTTCCTATTGTTCCGACTAACGACTGGCCTAATTGCCCCACTTCCACCGGTATCAGCTCATCAGTATTGCTAATCCTATTTTGCATAAGTAGGCTGTTGTACGAACAATCCAAATTGACCCTCACACCACCTTATCTGTTTAGTGAAGGATTTAGCTGTTTTATGAAAATAGCTTATTTTACTCCCCTTTCAAACCATCTATATTCTTTCACTAAGATTTTAACCTTATTGTCGTCAAATGAGTGGTGGCTAGCTTTTAGGTGCATAAGTACTGCCGATTGATTGATAATAGGAACTATCAGTGGAGCTGCAGGAAGTAGTCCTATGCTCCCCCCAACCTGAGAGCAGGGACCTATCATAGCATAGTCCGGCACTGCCATGTTTGGACAGTAGGGATATATATAGGGCCTAAACTACCAGTAAAACTTTAGTTTGCTGACGAAGTTTCTTGGATAAGAAGCAAAACATCCGACACCTTCAAAGAAGTACAGATGACGGCTGAAGGAACCTTGTCATCGATGTTATTCATATGATATATGTTCACATGGTAAGATGCCACATTAAAAAGCAATACATAATGGAAACTTACTTCATGCCTGAGGAGTTGGGCCGTGGCACTTCAGGAGATATCTGTTGACGAAATGATTTGGCCGCAGAGGTTGATGGCTGCGAAGCACCACTCGGTGGTTTAGCTGACAATGGCTCCTCGTCTGAGGAATTGTCCTCTGATGCTCCCAAAATGAATTTGAGACGTTCCCTCGCTCTGGGACCAGTTCTGAGCACTGGCTCATTGCTAGTAGAAGGTTTTTGTGTGGTGAGGGGCTGTTGCTTTTTAACATGAAGTGCCGCAGAGGAACTGTGATCTTGAAGGGTGTTCTCCCCAGGCTGTGTTGATGTACACTGTTGGCCTTGAAGAGAGGAGTGAACTGCAGGCACATCCTCCTGAAGTACCGAGGGGCTGTCGCCTGACGGAGATTCCTCTCCTTTCTCGGGCATCGCTACTTTCGTGCTATTATTCCTCCGTAGGTAAAAAAGAATCGATAGGATTAATCCCAACAATGCAAACACGAACATTCGCAGACATCCTCATGACACTGTGGAAGATAGGGGGGAAAACAGTTTATTAAGTTAAGTAACATTTTCATGAAAAATGGGACTTTGACTCAACGTTCTTTATTGATTATCAGGTCATATTATTATGACCATGTTTCGTGGGTGTGGGAGAATCACTCTAAATGTTCTTAACAGCTGCTTCTTTTGGTTTCCTGTTTGTAATTGATTGGATGTACCTTTATTCGTCTCGCAGTGGAGAAATTTACATTTCACAGCAGCAAAGTTATGAAAGAACAGAATAATGCTGACATGTGAAGTGTCACCATGCAGATGTGTGTGTCCGTAATTAAATTTCCCAGATTCAACATCATGCTTTTTGTCTTTATATCACAAAATATTTGAGACAGAATCAAAATGTTAATTGTGACAGCTCACCCACAGACTCCATTTTGTATCAAATCAGAATCAGAATCAGAATCATCTTTACTGCCAAGTATGTAGAACACACAAGGAATTTGTTTCCGGTAGAACACGCTGCACTAGTATGTAAATGTGAATGTAAATGTAAATGTAAATGTAAATGTGTTAACAAATTATTCCTCATTAAAGCTTACCATGTTGATATAACGAAAATAGTTTTCTTTCGAATCATAATGTCAATTGTAATTTATTGTGACTTAAACTACATTTCTTTGTCATTGCCCTTTTATTAAGGTCAATCTGTTTCCTCCACCAGGAGGCACAGCACTGTCGCGGAGTACAGCAGTTTATTCTTGTCATGGGACATTAAAGTGTGAGGAGGTCAGCTGAAGGTGTTCAGAGGTTATATGTGTCAGGACAAAGGCATGCTTGGTAATTGTGATTAACGTGCTACAGACATGAATTAGACTAATGTGTAGACGGCAAAACTGCCCGAGAAATCAATTATTATCTCTCCAAGGTTTCAACTACAATGTAGGTTCGTTCAAATCATATGCTCGGTGTTGTTTTTCTCAGTTTACAATGACACTTGTTTATCAGCATCAAATGCGGAAGTAACTTTCCCCCTGGGTAGTAAAAGTTACACTTTTTTTCCGAGCGTGAGGAAACCTGCATGCAACCTTTCCCAGGCAGTGTCTGGTAAACAAAACGGACACTCTGCAACAGCTGACAGCAGCTCGCAGAGGCGCTACTTGTTATTTGGCTACAAACGGAGGAAAGGTCGGTAGCGAAGATTTGAAAACAGACGATAGAGAAGGTACAGCTAACCACAGCAATAAATTCAATGTACAAATGAAGCACTCTATATTTCATAAAACTGAAAATCTATGTGTCGATGTAAATTTACTGATGCTGGCACATTTCGGCCCAAATGCCTTTAAAGGCATGTCTAACATATTTCTAAAGTCTTACGGGTGTTTTTCAGTCGAAAACATGTCAACACCAGGTTAATTTACCAAGATTATTCGCTGCACACTTTAATAGCAATGAGGATCATTACTTCAAGCAAGAAGAAAAAAAGTTTGTTTCAGCCCATATGAAAACGCATTTGCTTTTCGCACTGTCCCGATTTTTGTTGCGATAATAATTCGGATATTTTTAAGACGCAGACTACATTGAATGTGACAAATAATAATTTCATTTGGGTGTTACTGATGCTAGCAAGATAGCTAACAGACAAGAAAAAGTTTTTTCTAGCAACCTGCATTGACACCGTTCATAAAGCTGACCCTCGCATTACTAGTGCCTTTGGTAAATTCACTTTCGTCAAGTGACCTTTTTCAATCCAACCTTGTGTCATGTGCGCGTACCTGCAGTTAATTTTCAGTCACTCCCCAGTGTAGCAGCTCCTCTCTCCCCAATATAGTAAACATGTGTAAAGGTTTAAACTCCTCCCACCCCCCAGAACGGAAACTCCTTCATAGATCGTTTCTATAATTTAGCTGTTTTCTCAGGGGGCAACAGTCGTGACGATTCTACATCGAGTTCTAAATGCTGTACAGCAAAACAGTCTTTACTTCAGTGTTATTTTATTCGCTTAATGTCTTTTGACCTGTTTTTCAACGTGTTACAAACGTCAACGAATCTTTATTGTATTTGTTTTTTGTATTTTTAGTGATTTATTTATTCATTTCCCATTCGGTAACATGGAAATTAATGAATTGTAAGACACAAAATGAAAATATTTAACTTGGGAATGTAAATAGACATTTTCCATTTTTTGATATGAATATAAAATGAAAAAAATCACATAATTCTCTGGAAAAAAAAACACAGAAAATGAATGTTGTGCCCGGTGACGCGTTGAGTCCGTTTATATATTTTTTCAACGGACAGTTAGGACGGCGGAAAAAATCATTGGCACCGCCCTACCCACCCTCGAGGACTTGCACACTGCAAGAATCCAAACTAGGGCGCGGAAAATCCTACTGGACCCTCCGCACCCTGCCCACCACCTTTTCCAGCTACTCCCCTCAGGCAGGCGCTACCGATCCATGCGCACCAAATCCAGCAGACATTTAAACAGCTTCTTCCCCCAAGCCATTAACTCTTTGAACTCTTTCAACAGTAGCCAAAATGGAACTGTATAGTGCCACTTAGCAGTTTTTTTTTTTGACAACGATACTAGTGCAGCGTGTTCTACCGGAAACAAATTCCTTGTGTGTTCTACATACTTGGCAATAAAGATGATTCTGATTCTGATTCTGATTCTGATATAGTAGTACGTATTACAGAAGTCAATCTGTACTTAATAAACGATCTTTGGGACTATTGATGGCGGTGTTGATCTCGCGGTAAATTGGAGAACGCGCCAAAGTAAGAATACACAAAGTTTGTAGCTGTCAGACGAACTGCGTAGCAGTTTGGCAATAGCTCCAAATATTTACCAAATGCGGAATCTGTTGCGTACACAACAGTAAATCTGAGCCTTACAACTACTTTGACTGGCCTGTCGTCGGCCCAGCACGCAAAATGGTATTACAAAATAGTGGAAGATTCAAGTCGGACCAGGGTAAAAGTGGAGAGCAGGAGAACCAGTAAGTTATTTCGCTCTGAGTTTGCTTTAAAAGGGATATAGGGCTGGTTTACATGGATGGCATTAAATGTTATACAATAACGGAGAGCAATATTTTTGAACCAGGGACGATGGCTCCTCTATGTCGGCCATCAAAAGGCTGGAGCGCAGCCACTTTACGGATGAGATGGATAGCCGCTTCGGCTTCGAAAGAATGAAAGAACCCGGAGAGAAAACTGGCTGGTTGATCAACATGCATCCAGTCGGTTAACGCTCACTGACTCGCAATGTTTTCATTTTCTGTGACTACAAAATACAAATGTGTGCCCCTTTGTACTTCCAGGCTGAGATCTTGGATGAAGACAAAAGGATGGTCAGTGTTGTGGATTATTATTTTATCCAAGAGGATGGGAGCAGGTTTAAGGTATGTTAGGCAAAATTATTTGGAATATTGATAGTCACCTGGAAACAATATTATATCATTCAGAATATGCAGCATGAAATGAAATATTTATTCTGTCAATAGGTTGCGCTCCCTTTCAAGCCTTATTTTTATATTGCCACAAAAAAGGTAAATCTGACTGTCAAATTTCAATCTTGTGAGGCGTCAAACAATATCAATGCTCATAAGATTTGCAATTTCCTTTTAGAACTGCGAAAGGGAAGTTATCTCATATTTGTCACGAAAGTTCCAAGGCAAGGTGTCTAAGCTTGAAATTGTCTCAAAAGAAGATCTGGATCTGGTGAGTTTTTATTGATTTATTTTGTGTGTGTGTGTGTGTGTGTGTGCGTGTGCGTGTGCGTGTGCGCGTGTGTGTGTGTATTTACAGGGAATAATGTCTGCTTGACCCTCAGGCTTGCAAATAACTTGAAATCATATTCTCTTGTTTCTCAGCCCAACCACCTTGTTGGACTGAAGAGAGGCTACATTAAGCTGTCTTTCAACACAGTGGATGACCTCATCAAGGTCAAGCGCGACATTTCCCCAACAGTACGCAAAAACAGGGAAAGAGAGCGGTCTAATGACGTCTACACATCAATGTTATCAAGGTATATTTTGTTTAATGCAACCAAAATTTTGGTTGCATTAGGGGTTTCCATTCGTTTTTTTACATGCAAATGTGCAAATGCTTGGTTGAATTATTTTATATCGACTACTGTGCTATTACAATATTGAACATAATCCTGCTTGCATGCTCCAATGTTTATTAGATATTTTTTTTCTGGGTTGAGGTAACTTAATGATCTTAATGTTTGCTGTGCAGTGCCTTATCAGGCGGGAGTGTCACTTCAGCAGAAGAAGATGGGACATCCAAGAGTTTTTCTGACCAACTAGAAAACATTGTGGACATGAGGGAGTATGACGTGCCCTACCACGTGCGAGTGTCCATTGACCTCAAGATCCATGTGGTGAATTTAATTGACAACTACTGGAGAAAATATGCCAGAGGGCTTATATCTGTTACTCCTATAATATTTAAATGTTTATTTTCCTTGCAGGCTCACTGGTATAATATTCGATACAGAGGTAGTGCTTACCCTCCAGAGATTGTTCGTCGAGATGATCTTGTTGAACGACCAGTATGACGATTTTCTCATTGGAAATTCAATGTCTCTTGTGTTTTGCATTGATAAATCACATCATCCACTTTTCTTTCTTATTTTTAGGACCCTGTTGTTTTGGCTTTTGACATTGAGACCACCAAACTTCCACTGAAATTCCCAGATGCAGAGACTGATCAGATTATGATGATCTCATATATGATAGATGGACAGGTGAGTTTTATGTCTCCTTTTTGCTCACCTTGTGCTATTGTAACTTTTTTTGCTTCCTCCTTATAGGGATTTCTAATCACAAACAGAGAGATTGTCTCTGAAAACATAGAAGACTTTGAGTTCACACCCAAACCCGAGTATGAAGGTCCCTTTACTGTTTTTAACGAGGACAATGAGGTAAATATGAGAAATGGTATACCACAGCTATAGCTCCTGTGTGTGTAAATGGTCGTGTGCGACTATTGAGCAATGTTGTAATAGTGGTATGACTTTAGGTGGCACTCATTCAGAGGTTCTTTGATCACATTCAAGAGACGAAACCCAACATCATCGTGACCTATAACGGAGATTTCTTTGATTGGTAAAGTAAAGTAATTCTTTTAATGTTCCTGTGTTTAGTCATCTCACCCTCATGTTGTTAATATCCTTTTTTTTTTACATTTCTTTAATTCATATAGGCCTTTTGTTGAGACACGCGCTTCAATGCACGGACTGAGCATGCACAGGGAGATTGGATTCCAGAAGGACAACCAGGGAGAGTACAAGTCCAGTCAGGCCATCCACATGGACAGTTTTAGGTTAGACACCAATGAATCAGATACCACTTTCAAAACATAGAAAAACAATATTAATATTAAAAATATGACAATTAGATAAATTTTGAGTGACCTGTGATATTCAGAATCATATTGGACATCACCACTCTTATAGTGTTTTCACGATTGTTTGAAAGTAGACTATTTTAAGGAAAATACTGTTTTGCTGGTTTGTTTTCGCCATTGTTTTTTAGAAAGCAAAATATTTCAATTTCACAAAGATACCACCACTATTTTTTAAATGGATTCCTAACACATTTATTTTCCATCAATATTGTGCTTATTGGGCATATTTTTTATATTTTAATTTTGGCACGCTGCTGCATTAAATTTACAAGCATTTTCAAATATATCATGATAAACATAATTTCTGCTATAATGTTGCCTTTTTAAATAAAATAATGTACAGTTATATTCGAATATTTCAGAATGTATATGTATCTTACATTTTATGGAAGGATTGATTTTTCTTTCATCCTCTAGGTGGGTTAAGAGAGACAGCTACCTGCCAGTGGGTAGCCATAATCTCAAGGCTGCAGCCAAGGCAAAACTGGGCTATGACCCTGTGGAGCTTGACCCAGAGGAAATGTGCCGCATGGCAACGGAGGAACCACAGGTATGTTTTTCTGTATTATTATTTGTTTTTTGTAAAGGCTGTCTCATTCATTTGAAAAAAAAACTTTTTGCCAGACATTAGCAACCTACTCCGTGTCAGATGCCGTGGCCACATACTACCTTTACATGAAGTATGTTCACCCCTTCATCTTTGCTTTGTGCACGATCATCCCTATGGAACCCGATGAGGTTTGTATGCAGTACAATATACTTCAAAGTATAAATGCTGTGTGTGTCTGTTAGACACTTTTTTTGTGTTCCGCTCTGTACAGGTGCTGCGTAAAGGCTCTGGGACTCTATGTGAAGCTCTGCTCATGGTGCAGGCCTTCCACGCCAACATTGTCTTCCCAAATAAGCAGGAACAAGTTTTCAACAAGATGACAGACGACGGCCACGTCTTGGATTCTGAGACTTACGTGGGCGGCCACGTGGAGGCGCTGGAGTCTGGAGTGTTTAGAAGTGACATTCCTTGCCGTTTCAAAATGGTAATATTGTACTTTGGCGCTCCAATGTTATGTTTGCTTATGTACAGTCAAACCTCGGTTTTCAACCATAATCTGTTCCAGAAGCCTAATTTGTAACAGATTTTTTTATTACAGAAAGTGGTGTTATAAATTGTTTAATTACCTGACATGTTTCGGCGTATACTTCCACTTTCATCAGAGTCTCACTAATGTTGTGACGTGCTTATATCCGTGACAAATTAGATAATAAGGAGACAGTATGAACTTAACACCACGTTCCAGAAACCTGCCCGGATCATGACTAGAAGCCCCTCCTTCTCCTTTCTCCACTGTGAGACTAATAAAGGCAAATCCAATCCTTTCACCACATCACCCCTGTCCTCCAGCAGCTCCACTGGCTCCCTGTTAAACATCGAATCAAATTCAAAATACTTCTGATTACATTCATCCATGTAAGCCATCCATAACCTTGCACCTCTCTATCTTTCTGACGTGCTTCAAATCTCCGTTCCCTCTCGGTCCCTCAGATCCTAATCCTCCCTTCACCTCTATGTGCCCTCTGCCAGTCTCAGCACGATGGGATGCAGAGCTTTCAGCCGCTCTGCTCCCAAACTCAGAAATTCACTTCCACCCAACATCCGTAATATTGACTCCCTCCCTATTTTCAACTCCCACCTCAAAACCCATCTGTTTAAAATTGCTTTCAATGTCTAGTTCAATCTCTATTTTATTATTTGTCATTTTACTTTTGGTTTTATTGTTATGTGCTTTGTTTTATTGTTTTTATTGTAAAGTGTCCTGGGTTGTTTTGAAAAGCGCTTGAAATTAAATGTATTATTATTATTATTATTATTATTATTATTATTATTATTATTATGGTGTTATAAGTTGTTTAATTACCTAACATGTTTCGGCGTGTACTTCCACTTTCATCAGAGTCTCACTAATGTTCTTGTGACACGCTTTTATCTGTTACAAATCAGATAACAAGGAGACAGTATGAACTTAACACGACCTTCCAGAAACCTGTTCGAAAACCGCTTTGGTCAAAATCCGAAACATTTTCCATTATGATCAATGTAATCAATGTCTATTTGTTTTTAATTGTGATTGAACAACGGAAACACGCCTGCTCACAATAGGACACTACATGAGGATAATACGTCAGTCACAATGAGACGCGATACAAGGTAGTGACGTACAAGTAATCGGAGGGGAGTCAAGTGGTGCATTCAGATCCTCTCAGTTTGGTCGAGAACCGATATTTGGTTGTAAACCGAGGCATAGAAAAATGATGAAATTTTTGGTCAAAAAACGAATTCATTGAGAACCGAGATGTTCAAAGACCAAGGTTTGACTGTACTGTCAGTGATTATCTTATCTCATTTTACTCATAAATGTATATAGATTTGTGATAGATTGATATCACAACTCCAATTCAAGAATTACCTTTTTTGGATTTCAGTCATAATTTTATGACCGGTTAAGTGAAACTGCATAATTTTCCGCTGCACAACTGTTGGCTTATTTTATCTATTTGATTTTGAATGTTGATTGGTTTGCTGACAGAATCCAGCTGCTTTTGACTTCCTATGCCAAAGAGTTGAGCAAACGATACGTCATGCCATTGAGGAGGAGGAAAAAATCCCTTTGGAGCAAGTCACCAACTTCAGTGAAGTGTGTCCATTTTTTAAAGTTAAATCTCATTGTTGTTGGTTTTTTTCCCTGCCTGGTGCGAAGTAAAGGACACATTATTTTCTGGTAATAGGTCTGCGACGATATCAAAAAGAAGCTGACTTCCCTGAAAGAGGTTCCAAACAGGATCGAATGTCCCCTCATATACCATCTTGACGTTGGAGCAATGTACCCCAACATCATCCTCACCAATCGTCTACAGGTTGAACCAAAAACAAATTTACCATAATTTGATGATGAGAGCATGAGAGACAAAGATCATATTAGAAATATTTACTTTCATTTCTATTATTCCCACCCAGCCATCTGCAATGGTCGATGAAGCCACTTGTGCTGCCTGCGACTTCAATAAACCAGGCGCCACTTGTCAAAGGAGGATGGCTTGGCACTGGAGAGGAGAAATCAGTAAGTTTGTTTGTTACGCGCCTTGTGTTATTAAAAACGTTAAAATTGAATCGGGGAGCAAACAAAGAGGCGTCCAAGAAATGTCACACACCTTCTTCGGCTCTCCCACAGTGCCTGCCACCCGCAGTGAATTCCACCGCATCCAGCAGCAACTCGAGTCTGAGAAATTCCCTCCATTTTTCCCAAATGGTCCACCTCGGGCTTTCCACACACTCAACAGGGAGGAACAGGCTAAACATGAGAAAAAACGTCTTGCAGGTGTACTATCTTTCAAAAGTTTTTTGTCTTCATCGTTTCCGAGTTAAAGACGGTTCTGACGTATGTTCTTGTGTCAGATTACTGCAAGAAGGCTTATAAGAAGATTCACGTCACCAAGCTGGAGGAGCGAGTCACCACCATCTGTCAGAGAGAAAACTCATTCTATGTGGATACTGTTCGAGCTTTCAGGGATCGACGTTATGAGTTTAAAGGGCTACACAAGGTACCTTCCTTCGAGACAGCTTGTGCGTTCTGTATGCAATATGTGGAGGAGGTAAAACATCCTAATGGTTTCCTCAAATGTATGTCCCTGGAGAGGAAACCGTAACGACAAAGTGGCCCACGGCAAAAAATGAGTTTGACACCCGTGCTTCACATGATGTCTTTTAAGGTGTGGAAAAAGAAACTGTCCGCAGCTCAGGATAGCGGAGACGCTGCTGAGGTCAAGCGCTGCAAGAACATGGAGATCCTATACGAGTCTCTTCAGCTGGCTCACAAGTGTATCCTAAACTCTTTTTATGGCTATGTCATGAGAAAAGGGTACACATTCTTTCTCTTCAACACACTAAATTCAGTAAACATCCCCTAAATAAATCTGTGTTGCTAAACAACCACACTTTTCATCCACCAGGGCTCGCTGGTACTCAATGGAGATGGCCGGCATTGTGTGCTTCACTGGTGCCAATATCATCACTCAAGCAAGGGAGCTCATTGAACAAATAGGGTGAGTAACAAACAGTTAGAATTGATGTGTCACAGAACGATGGATTTGCACAGGAAAAAAAAGAATCTGTTTCTTGACAACTTTGCCTGTGACTTAGGAGACCACTTGAGTTGGATACTGATGGTATCTGGTGCGTCCTCCCAAACACTTTCCCGGAGAACTTTGTTGTGAAGACTAGCAATGAGAAGAAGCCAAAGGTGACCATTTCCTATCCCGGTGCCATGCTGAATATCTTGGTGAAGGAAGGTTTCACCAATAGCCAGTATCACGAACTGGTAGACCCCTCGTCGCTCACTTACAACATCAGGGCAGAGAACAGCATCTTCTTCGAAGTGGATGGGCCGTATCTAGCCATGATTCTCCCCGCCTCGAAAGAAGAAGGCAAAAAGTTAAAGAAAAGGTACAGCGAAGTAGCATTTTTCCTTCTAATAATTCCTTCTTCCGCTATAGAGGTCATACCACTTTTAACTCATTCATGCCATTCCCGGGAATTGAAAATAAGACGTGAAGCGATATTCCCGAATTTGTTCGGGTTTTGTTTTTTCTTGCATGGGGATGCCGATAAAGCGCTGGTCAGACCTCTGGCAATGTTTTCCCTCCAACAAAGGGGCAGCATTTTCCTTTTCTACAGCCAATGTTTATGTAGTCCTAAAACGCAATATTCTGTGGGTCCTGGAATTTGAATGAAAATGATAAAACCCTGGCACTGGAATTCACACATTTTTGCACATCTGGCATTGAATGAGTTAATAAGCATGTGGCCATTTACATGTAGCTGCATTTTATTGAATTATATTTCAATAATGGCCCAGAAATAATGGATGATTACTTAAAAATGTCTACCATAACTTATTCACTGCCATTTACGAATTTATTTTGGAATTGAAAATATAGTGCGCCAATTCCCGAATTTGTTTGGGTTTTGTTTTTTGTTTTTTCATGCTTGGGTGCCATAAACGTGCTGGCCATGGCCTCTGACGATGTTTGTTCCTTTCCACAAGGGGCAGCATTTTCTCTTTTATCCATGTTAGCGCTTTGTTCCAGCTTCAGCTGTTGTTAAAGCGCTATATAAACCAATATGTATGTATTGCATTGTGTTTTGGACAGCCACCCTCATTTTAAGATCATATAGCTCCAGACCCATATAATTTATGAATTAACTCTGACGAAAGAGGAGAATCCAAGGTTTCTAACGCTGTATTGAATGTTTTTGTAGTCCTAATACTCAATATTATTTGGGTCCTGGAATTTGACTGACATTGACAAAAGTCCTGGCACTGGAGTGGACACATTTTTACACATCTGGCAGTGAATGAGTGAAGAAAATTACGTACCTTGGTGAAGGGATGAAAAACTCACTGAGAAGAACTTTTTACAATACATTTATTCCATGTGATACAGACACAATCAAGTGGTATTCAATGTAACATAACAAATGAAAGATAACGAACCGATCTCCCTTACAGTGATTTGAGTAATTCCCTTCCTCACCATTGTACTGTGTAAATTTCATTTCATTTTCTTTTTTTTAATTTCCCTTAACTAGATTAAAAATAATAATTGAGAATTGAAAAGTCTTTGGCAAGAGTGACTTGATGAAGAGAGAAGCAACTACAGAGTTACAAAAATATAAAACAAAACAACAGCCATAAGCAGTAAACACATACTCCACAATACGGTACAAAATGTATTCAATTAAATGTAACCGTTGGAAGTGGTTGGATTAGCCAATCCAATCCATTTATTGTTAATACAATAATAATAAATGTTTTGTTAAATGAATCCCTTTCTATTAGTGTAAGTAAAAAATGAGCAAAATGAGCATGAATATTTTTATAAAGGTAATTTTTTTTTACACTTGTGTTTTATGTGAACAGAAAGCACATTTACAGTGAGTTCCTTTCACAAATTTCTATTTTAATAAAAACGCTGGCACAGTGGATGATTTGGATTTGGCCTTTGATTTTAGGTATGCTGTATTCAATGAGGACGGCTCTCTGGCCGAGCTGAAAGGTTTTGAAGTGAAGAGAAGAGGGGAGCTACAACTCATTAAGATCTTCCAGTCTTCCGTGTTTGAAGCTTTCCTCAAAGGCAGCACCCTGGAAGAGGTCTACGCCTCGGTTGCCAAAGTGGCTGACTACTGGCTGGATGTGCTGTATAGCAAGGTAACAGCGGTTTGACACTTGTATGTGAAAGTTATCAGGTTACTTGTCAAACGACTTTAAGTCCTGATAATGATGGTCCATTTTATTAATCTTCCAGGCTGCCAATATGCCGGATGCTGAGCTGTTTGACCTGATATCAGAAAATCGCTCCATGTCTAAAAAATTGGAGGACTACGGAGAGCAAAAGTCCACTTCCATTAGCACAGCCAAGAGATTGGCAGAGTTCCTCGGAGACCAAATGGTGAAAGACGCCGGTCTCAGCTGTCGTTACGTCATCTCACGAAAGCCAGAAGGATCACCTGTCACCGAGAGGTGGGATCACGGAACGTGTGGCTCCTCAACGCTCGATTGATGATGATGATGATGATGATGATGATGATCGTCTGTAAAAATGAAGCGAGAGTTCCCCGGTTCATATGTGTCTCCTCCATCAGAGCTATTCCTTTGGCCATCTTCCAAGCCGAGCCAAGCGTGACCAAACATTTTTTGCGCAAATGGCTGAAAATGCCCAGCCTGCATGACTTTGACATCCGCACGGTGAGGATTTGGACTAAAAGAGCTTCCAAATGAGTTTTTTTAACCTCCCTATTAGGCTTCTTTTACATCAAATTGTGTTTTTTGTTCACCTTGCAGATCCTTGATTGGAGTTACTACATTGAGAGGTTAGGGAGCGCAATCCAGAAAATTATCACCATCCCTGCAGCTCTTCAACAGGTAACTGAAAAATCAACATTGCTGATACACATGGGGTGGTGTTCCAGTGGTTATAATGTCAGCCGTGCAGAGGCCGTGGGTTCGATCCCGGCCCCGGCTTTCCTACATGGAGTTTGCTTGTTCTTCGGGACCTGCATGGGTTTTTATAGTAAGAGAGCTCATTTTTCTTTTTGGGGTAGTACCGTATTTCCCAGTGAATCATGTACTCCCAAAAGTCTTAATTTTTTTTCAAAAGATGACCCTACGCCTTATACGCTGATACGCCTTATATGTGAAGTAATACTGAGCCACAACAGGTTTCGCAACAACTGACAGCAGCCACCCATTTCCACCTGTAGAACAAGTAGTATGTAACCCCAGCCTCTACTGTAGCACCTTATAATGCGGTGTGCCATATGTTCAGAAAATGTTTATATATTCTGTCGTGCGGCGCGACAGCAAGTAGGTGGAAAGATGATAAAAGTTCACTCAGCCAGATGCAGGAAGGGTATTGTGAGTTTTCTTTATTTGAAGTCGTGGTGGATATCAGTTTTCGGCTGACCACAGGTAACACTGCTCTCCAGGCTGTCCTTCCTCCCTCTTCTTCCCCCTCGTAGTGACTGGCACAGTCTGGTTTTAAAGTTGCCTCACCTGAGCTTCTGGCCAATCAGGTCCCAGCGGCAATTGGCCATTCCCAGGTGGTTGCAATCACCTTCTCAGAGTCAATTAGTGGTTGCCCAACTCGACTGTTTTGGATGGGGAGAAATGCGCACCTTTCTCCCATCCAAAATCCAGAAAACACAAAATTATTTAACATTTATTTTGGCATCATGACATATTCATAAATGATATTTGGAAAACTCATTTCATTCATTGAAGGTGCATCTTATATATGGAAAAAGTTTGAAAATACACCGATCATTCGGGGTGCGCCTTATACTCCGGTGCGCCTTACACACCAGAAAATACGGTCAATTAAAATTCATAATACTACAGTAACAGTCACGGCCGTGAATTCCAACATACTGTACCAATATTATATTTTCAATTATCTTGATGTCCAGGTAAAGAATCCAGTCCCTCGAGTCCGACATCCTGACTGGCTTCACAAGAAACTTCTTGAGAAAAATGACATCTACAAGCAAAAGAAAATCAGCGAGATATTCACCAGCGAGGGCAAAAGACAGGTTGGTTACCTCGGGGCAAAATGTTGAAATTGGGCAAGGAATAATTGTTCATTTGATTCATTATATTCCCCCAGATTTCATCAAGGAAATGATGAAATGATGATGTTTGATGTTTATCCTGAATAGAAGGGTTTAATTATCGAGAAATTCAGCGAGCGTGCCTGAAAAAGATCATTTCTTTTAAAACACAAAATTATCACGTCGTTGGTGGAAGTCATTTAATCATGATCCTAAATCGCCAGGCAATATTTGATTGTTTTAAATCCCTCTTTAAACAGACGATATCTGATTTTTCTTCAGATAGCTCATCAGGTCCCCGAGGGCCATCCAGTTCCTGATATGGAGGACTTTGGGATGCCAGCAAAACCTCTGCAACCGGCCATCCTCATCAGCACCAAGAGGAAGAGAGCATCTCAAGGGGAGGACAGTCAGGTAGAGTCTCAGGATCTTGAGCTTACCCAGTCGTGGAGAGAACTTTTGGGACCGCCGCCACCAATGGGCAAGACCAAGGTAGGCCACTGGCTAGTTGCCATATTACATTTAAATGATGTGAAATGTGATCCTGATGAAATTTGCTTTGATATTAAGCTCTGTCTACAAATACAACATGTAATTTATATACATTTGTGCATTTTTGTTTACATATTCATTCCAACTAGTTGACTACATACAAGTAGGTATTTAGGGTGCCTGTTCACCCACCTGTGAAGTGTCAAATTAGTCATCCATTTTATTTATTTTAATTTTAATTTATATACAGTGATATCTCAGCTTATGAACTTAATTGGTTCCCAGAAAGTGTGTGTAAGGCGAAAAGTTCGTCTTCCAAACATTTATTTCCCATAAGAAACCATTAAAAATGAGAATAATCAATTCCCAGGTCCCCATAAAACATAATTCTTTACTAAATAAGCCTTAAAACTATGCAAAATATACCTTATTTTATGTATAATAAATGTGCTATTGTATTATAATTGAAGAAATAAACTGTACTGTATAATAAAGTCATTTTATTTACTGTCGTGATGGTCATTGATGTAGTTGAGTGAACTTGCCGTGCTTTCTCGGCGATAATACCCTCACTCACACAATCCCCTGCTAGCTGCTTTTCGTTAATCCGAATCAACAGAAGTTTTTCAACTTCTTCTATTGCCTGAGACCGTTGCTTAGACAACACAGAAACACCATAGTACAGGGACGCTAAGTCACACAAAGGCACACCTCGTTCGTGTTTTTCGATCTCCTTACTCTGCTCGACCGTAATTTTGTTTTGTCTCCTCTTCGGCTTAACACTAGCCTGTGGTGGGGTCTTTTTTGGTCCCATAATAGCAAAAGTACTCCACTCAATAACAAATCACATCTGCACTCAAAGAAAGGGGGTGACGAAAACTAGTCCGCCAGACACCGTGGTGTTGTGTGGTTTGGTTCGTCCGCCGAAAAGTAGTTTGTATGGCAAGATTATATTGTCGCGAATTTAATGTTTGTCAGGCGAAAAGTTCGTGAGCTAAAGCATTCATAAACTGAGGTGTCACTGGATTTTAATGTACAGTAAAGTCTCGTTATATCGATATTCAAGGGAGTCCGAAAAAATATCGATATAACCGGGACTATCGATATATCCGACCCTGTTTGCATGTTATTTTCTCCGTGCGTGCATAGAAATAGTATCGATATAACCGGGATTATCGATATATCCGATATCAATATAACGAGACTTTACTGTATTTGTCTGTTTAGTCATTCATCTATTCATTTATTAATTTATTGGAAGTATCGAATGACTTTGAAAACCGACCCCATTATAGGAGGAACACCTTGTGTGGTTGCGGTACCATAAGAAAAAGTGGGAGCTGCAGATGAAGCAGCGGAAGGAGAGAAAGAAAAAGAGAAGACTGCTGGATGGACAAGCCCAGCCTGTAAGCGGAGGAGTGATCAGGGATGGCCCCACTACAGGCATCGGAAGCTTCCTCCGCAAAACGGCTCGCAGCATCCTTGACTTGCCGTGGCAAATAGTGCAGGTTACTTCACACCATCAACACCATTCTCTTTTTAGATAGAGTCCCACCCTTTTTATCCATGGAGTAAAATGATCATTACTGTATGTGATGCTTGCAGATTGCAGAAACTAGTCACCCTGGACTTTACAAATTATGGGCTGTGATTGGAAATGATCTCCACTGCATGAAGCTCAACATTCCTCGTATCTTTTATGTCAACCAAAAAGTCCCAAAGCAGGAGGAGGGACCAACATACAAAAAGGTAAGCATTGGGCAAACTGACGCTACCTCTCCACCCCCGCGCCCAAATAGCTTTTCAATTTGTTTGCGTGTTACATCAGGTGAATCGGATGCTGCCTCGAGCCAACATGGTGTACTACCTCTATGAGTACCGTGTCCCTGAAGATATGTACCAGGAGCACATTAACGAGATCAACGCTGACCTCTCAGCCCCAGACATCGAAGGGGTCTATGAAACACAGGTAGCATACGAACACCACTGCCAACTTTCAACACAGTAATATTTTTGCCGTATCAATCAAAAGTAAATATTACTGTCACTTTTGCTACAATTCAGGTGTGTCAAATTTTTCGACATATCTGGCAGCATTGGAAAAAGTTAGGAATGTTTATCCTTCCGCAGAAACCACATTTAAATAACTTTCCACTCCCCCATTTTTTCCATTAAAAAAACCCCTAACCCTGACCTTAACCCTTAACCCAGGGGTCTCAAACTCAATTGACCAGAGGGCCGCTGGAGGCAGAGTCTGGGTGAGGCTGGGCCGCATCAGGATTTCCACAAGAAAATCACAGATAAAACATTCCAGTGTTCTCAAAATCTTTATTTTTAACACACAAAAAAACGAGGCGGCCCGGTAGTCGAGTGGTTAGCACACTGGCTTCACAGTGCAGAGGTCGCCGGTTCGCGTCCCGGTCCGGCCTCCCTGTGTGGAGTTTGCATGTTCTCCTCGGGCCCGCGTGGGTTTTCTCCGGGTCCTCCGGTTTCCTCCCACACTCCAAAAACATGCATGGCAGGCAGATTGACCACTCCAAATTGTCCCTAGGTGTGAGTGTGAGAGTGACTGTTGTATGTCTTTGTGTGCCCTGCGATTGGCTGGCAATCAATTCAGGGTGTCCCCCGCCTCGTGCCCAAAGACAGCTGGGATAGGCTCCAGCAACCCCCGCGACCCTAATGAGGAATAAGCGGTACGGAAAATGAGATGAGAGATGAGACACAAAAAAACGAATGAAATGAATATGGAAACATGAATACAAAATAAATGAACCAGTCATAAATAAATAAAATAATTATAATGATCATAAGGCAGATACAGACGACTGAAAAAAAAACACAGGAAAACTAAATATTGTAATAAAGTTCCAAATGTCCGTATTCACAGTTCTTTAACCTTTAACTTTCTTAACATAAATAAAATGTTGAACATGAACTGTCCTAAACATGGCTTCTCTTGCCTATTTGTTCAGCTCCACACACAAGTTTCATTCATATCAATCATGCGGGCTGCACTAACATTAATCTTTCATATCAAGGCGGGCCGCAAAATATTCTTTCGGGGGCCGCAGTTGGCCCGCGGGCCGTGAGTTTGAGACCCCCTAGCTACAGGGAATCACTAGGGCGGCGCTAAAGAGTCGCAGGCGACTCTGGAGCTGTGGGTTTCTGACCCCGGGTCTAATGGTACCGCTAATAAAACAATCATGAATTTTATTATCAATCTCTCAGGTGCCACTCATGTTTCGTGCACTGGTCCAGCTCGGATGTGTGTGCATGGTCAATAAGCGTGTTGGGAGGGATATGGCCGGAAGGGAGGCAGATACTTTTGATCTGGAGAATCTGGATATGAGGTCTCTGGCCCAGTTCAGCTACCTGGAGCCAGGTATGAATATGTTACCAGTATACTGTCTTGGTGTGATGAACAAATTGATTGTCTAACAGAGTCTATTAATGTTTCTCTGTCATGTTGATTTTGCTTCCAGGAAGTGTTCGCCACATGTATCTTTACCATCACAGTCAAGGTCAAAAGGCCTTGTTTGGCCTTTTCATCCCTTCTCAGCGCAAGGCCAACATCTTTGTTCTGGACACTGTAAGAACTATGCATTGCTCTATGCTTTATGGTTTTTATTGCCATCTTTCTAGTAGGACTCTTTGGTTATACTTAACTAATTCACTGACAATCCCAAATTTATAAGGGAATTTAAAAGCATGACGTGGACCGCCATTCCCGAATTTGTTCGGGTTTGGCCAATAAAGCGCTGGTCAGACCTCTGGCAATGTTTTTCCCATCCAAGAGGGGGCAGCATTTGCCTTTTGTCCGTGTTAGCACTTTGTTACATCTTCAGCTGTTGTCAGTGTGCTTTATAAATCAATATGTATGTATTGTATTTTGTAAAGCCGCCCCCCTTTCAATCTCAGATAACTCCCACATAACTTAAGAATTAACTCTTTATTTCTGATGAAAGAAGAGAGTCTAAGGTTTCTTACGAGGAATTGAATGTTTATGTAGTCCTAAAACTCAATATTCTGTGGGTCCTGCAATTTGAGTGAAAATGACAAAAACCCTGGCACCGGAGTGGAAACATTTTTGCACATTGTCTGGCAGTGAATGAGTTAAAAGGTCTGTCAATCTCATGCAGGATGCATTCAATACAACTGACCCATTGCATTGTTTTCAAAAGTGCATTCTTGCTCAGTTGGAGCTTTGGCTTTCCTCTTCCATGCAGGTGCGAAGCAACCAGATGCCAAACCTCAGTAACGTTTACAGTGCTGAGCGCACTGCCTTGTTGGAAAAAACAACAGAGGACCTTCTGCCTCCAGAGAAACATAATTTTGAGGTTCGGGCTGAAAATGATGTGAAGGCCATTTATCGTGCACTGCAACGAACACTTATAAGCTACAAGGTGAGTAAAAAACGGGACTTAACCACTGATAGGACTTTTTGTATTCCAACTTATGCTTTAAAGGACAACTGACACCATTTTTTTGTTTCCTAACTGACATCACAAAAAACGTTTTATAGCATCTAAAATACCCAAAACACGCAGGCGGATATTTTTGTCAAGTGCAAAACACCAATAAAAATGAGTTAGTGTCCCAAAAATACTTCAAAATGACCTCAGAGATGCCGACTTTCAGAAGGTCCCGCCCCCTTGTGCGTGACGTCACGCCAAGACGTCTTGCCTTGCTCGAGCATCAAAACAATGGCTTCAGATTCGGAGAAGATGCTTTCTTGTTACTCATCCAGTTTTGAATATGATTCAAATAGTTCTGAAGAGGAAAGCATAAATGTTTGCAATCGATTAAGGAAGTCCTCCCGTATCAATTCGAGCCGTCAGGACTCAAATATAGCGTCCCAGATAATGCACAAGATGGCGCCCAAGCTCTGTTGGAAATGGGCTGATTTTTCTGCTTGGAATTTGTGTCAACTAGTATCAAATAGTAGTCTTGGTGCAACACACAACGATTCACCATCGCGTTATTTATGTGTTTTCCTTCTAATTTTGCCATCAACACGGATCAACACAAAGTTTTCAGACCAAAGTACCCAAAATTCATTGTGTGTCGCTTTCTCGGTCAGGGGCGTTCCTTTCGTGACGTCACGTCAGGCATCGTCATCAATTCGAAAACAAGACTTTCTGAATATTCAGCGCAAGTCTTAAAACGTAAAATATAGCTATGTGCCGTGGAATCTCTGTAAAATACGCTCAGTAGAAATCATTTGAAGTGATTTTACAAATTATGGTCACAATTTGTCCGGAGGCGTCGGTTGTCCTTTAAGTCTTGTAAAACGCTTTTATTTATTTATTTAGGAGGAGCGCCGGGGGCCGACCCTCATCGCAGTCCAATCCAACTGGGACTTGAGACGACTGGCTACGGGGATGCCAGTTCTGGATGAATTCCCGGTCGTGCCAGTACATGTTATTGATGAAATCAATTACAGTGTGCTGGATTGGCAGCGTCATGGAGCCCGACGCATGATCCGCCATTATCTGAATCTGGACAGCTATCTATCACAGGCTTTTGACATGGCTCGGTGGGTAGCATTTGCGCTATAATTGGGCAAAATAACGACCTTTTGATACAATGTGTAAATGATCCATAGGTGCATTGTGTAACATGTGTATCTTGATCGATGGCCTTTAAGGCGATACATTTACCAATATTTAGCATTATTTTATATACTATTACATATTTAAGTCCAAATTATGTTTTTGTTATGCTGGTTGGGAACCCTGTTTTTTCCATTAGCAGCATTTCTCGTTTACAGTCACCATAGTGCCTGATCAAATTGTGTGCGCCAGCCTTAGCCTTTCTGATGCCTCCATGTTGATATATGTATTGTAAAATACATATATCAAAAATATATGTAAAAATATATTGATGAATCTTTTTTTTCTCTCTTTTGTGTTTGTTTTCTCTTTCCATAAATTCCACACCCATTGTTTTTGGTCAATTGTCAGCTAGAGGGGCTCTCCCAACAAATCCATGTTAATTGCGGATGAGCATTGGATGAAAAAAGTACTTAAATGGACTAATTCATATGAGTCATTCTTTGATTCACTGTTTCTAACATTTATTAACTCATTCACTGCCATTTACAAATTAATTTGGGAATTGAAAATAGGACGTAGAGTGTCATTCCCGAATTTGTTCGGGGTTTTTTTCATGCGTGGGTGCTGATAAAGCGCTGTCCATGGCATCCGACAATGTTTTTTCTTTACCACAAGAGGGCAGCATTTCCTTTTTTTCCATGTTAGCGCTTTGTTCCAGCTTCAGCTGTTAAAGCGCTATATAAACCAATACATATGTATGTATTGCATTATATTTTGGACAGTTGCCCTCATTTCAAGCTCAAATACTTCCAGACCTATATAATTTAGGAATTAACCTTTTTTTCTGATGAAAGAAGAGAGTCTAGGGTTTCTAAAGCAGTATTGAATGTTGATGTAGTCCTAAAACTCAATATTCTGTGGGTCCTGAAATTCAAGTGACAATGACAAAAACCCTGGCACTGGAGTGGACACATTTTTGCACATCGTCTGGCAGTGAATGAGTTAATGTTTATTTTTTTTATAATATAGGCAATTTTGAGTCAACACAATTTGCCACCTTGGGCCAAGATCTTTCCCAAAAACAAAATAGCACATTTTAATAACATTGTTATCATGGATGTATTATTTCCAGCTGTACTCCCCACTAGATGTTGTTTTTGTGATGATTTTATGTGAGAACTAAAAATCTGTCCGCCATCTCTCCATTTCAGGTATTACCACTTACCTGTGGGAAACCTGCCCCAAGATGTGTCAATCTTTGGTTCGGACTTGTTCCTTGCCAGACATCTGCGGAAACACAATCACCTGCTTTGGCTCTCTCCCACAGCAAGGCCAGATTTGGGGGGCAAAGAGGCTGACGACAGCCGCCTGGTTATGGAAAGTGATGACCGGGGCTCTGTTGAGATTAATGCGCAAGGATGCTACTCCACAGGTACCTCAACACATGCTTAAATCCAACCATGGAAATAATTGCAATCTCCTCCGATGATCATTTGCGTGGGTTCTCAAATGTTCAATGTCAAAAATGTCAAGATTCAAAGTGAAATACAAAATTGATCTCATTGTGACGAATGCCTGTTGCATCTTACAGTGTGCGTGGAGTTGGACCTGCAGAGCTTGGCTGTGAACACCATCCTCCAGTCGCAGCATGTCAACGACATGGAGGGAGGAGCAAGTCTGGGTGTTAGTTTTGATGTGATCCAACAGGCGTCTTTGGAAGACATGATGTCAGGAAACCAAGTCACTTGCTCACTGGCGAGCTATGACGAGACCGCCCTCTGCTCCAACACCTTCAGGTACATGGTTTAAAAAAACACACACGCCTTTTATTTTTGCCTTCTGATCCAATGCCTTATGGTTTTCATGAGCAGGATCTTGAAGAGCATGGTCGTGGGCTGGGTTCGAGAGATCACACAGTACCACAACGTGTATGCCGACAACCAGGTGATGCACTTCTACCGCTGGCTGCACTCTCCCAGCTCACTGCTCTATGACCCCGCTCTGCACCGCACCTTGCACAACATGATGAAGAAGGTCTTTCTGCAGTGAGTGTTGCACATACTATTTTGCTAGCGTGTCGAGCTTTACATTGCTTAACCTGTCCATTTTTCCATTTATGACAGGAAAGTTAACAAGCGAGCCACGATACTGTAATTTCTCTTGTTATGCTGACAGATTGATCGCAGAGTTCAAGCGTTTAGGCTCCACTGTGGTGTACGGAAACTTCAACAGACTCATCTTGTGCACCAAAAAACGCCGGATCGACGATGCCATTGGATATGTGGAATACATCACAAATAGGTTTGATATTTGATGTATTGAATTCATATCAATTCTCGCATCATCCCTATGAGCCGATATTTCATTGACTTTGTGACGCCACACGCATGAGTGTATCCGTCATAACCAACCACAGAACTGTCTGACTGTGTCTTGAAGCATCCACTCCCGAGAAATCTTCCACTCTTTGTCCATCTCCTTTTCCCAATGTTGGGAGTTTCTACTGTGGATGGACCCGGCTAACAATGGTGGTGTGAAAGGCAAACTTCCATCCAGCGTCTTGTATGGCCAGGTAGTTCAAACGTAGTTCATTATTATTGTTGATGTCCACATATAGGCAGCTCATTGGCACTCTGGGCTTGGGTCTTTTAGGAAGGGGCGAAAGCAAAGAAAAACACAAACCCAGATGAAGATGGCAGTGAGGATGAAGAGGTGGATGAAGCCAACGCTCAGGAAGACGAGGAAGATGCAGTGGCCGATGACGTGGAGGACTTGATTGAGAGCAACTGGAATATCATGCAGTATCTGCCACAAAGTGCCTCCTGCCAGAACTACTTCCTCATGATTGTCTCAGGTGAGCAACTATGACTTCTCAATTTGAGTTCCGAATAAATATTTGTTGATGTATGTGCTCATGTCGACTCGAGGTGTGTGGTTCCATTCCTTGTATGTTAGTTTGAGCTTTTTCAGCACTAGTTGGAAGCTCAGCCACACAAGAGAGGCATTTTGTCATACGAGTTGCATCCAAACTTTGACGAGTAATCCATTTACAGCTTAATTTGTCAATCATGGATTATTTTCACATGTTAACTGATGGCCTGTGATATCCTGCGCTAGTTAACTAGCGGAAGCTGAACTACTCACAAGTTTACGAGTGAAAGTAAAAATTTGGCCGGTTAACTAATTTCAGCTCCTTGAAGGCTTGATATTTAATTAGTGGGTGTCAAAATTGTCATTTATTCACCTGTGATGCCCCACATACGGACTGGTTACTACTACTGCAACATTTTTCCCTTAACTAGTTCCATTAACTCATTCAATGCCAGACATGCAAAAATGTGTCCTATCCCGTGCCAGGGTTTTTGTCATTTTCACTCAAATTCCAGGACTCACAGAATATTGAGTTTTATGACGAAATAAACATTCAATGCAGCGTAAGAAACCTTACATGCTCTTCTTTCATCAGAAAAAAAGAGTTAATTCCTAAGTTATATGGGTCTGGAGTAATATGAGGTGCAAGTGGGGGCGGCTGTACAAAAGCCAAATGCTGCCCCCTCGTGGAAGGGAAAAAACATTGCCAGAGGTCTGACCAGCGCTTTATCAGCAACAACCGCAAGGAAAATCAAAACACGAACAAATTCAGAAATGGCGCCTTACGTCACACTTTTCAATTACTGAATGTATTCAGGGATGGCAGTGAATGAGTTAATGAGGTCTAAAATGTACACTAGTAGAACTAGCGGATGCGAACCTGCTCACCAGTAATCTAGCAACTCAGAAATAAATTTAAAAAAATCATAAATAGTTACATATAATAATAATAATAATGATAATAATAATAATAATAATAGTAATAATAATAATTAATAATGAGGCGGGGCAGACATGTGCATCTACGATTCCAATTGGATCTGGAGTTAAAATACACCAATCGTGTCAGATTTTGTCATTATCACACCCACTTTATTTCCATCTTTTACTCCAGTTTACAAGTTTTCCTGGGGTTTTTCAGCTGGTTCACAAGCGGATGCTTATTATGGTTTTCACTTTATATAACTGCTCTCCATCATACTCACACGTGGTTCTGATGTGTAAGTAAACTGATTTGGCTGGATGCAACAGTGGGCAAAAAAAACTGGACTTAGTGATACATGTATTAATAAATGCTGACTTTTTAATATGCCACTTGTATCGAATCTCATGCCCCAATGACTGGTATTTTACGTTCTGTAAGACCCACTCATCGGTCAGACAATAGCAGTACGTAATTTAAAACATATTCTTTTCTTACAGACAGTGTATTGTAGGTGTTTAAATACCTGACATGTTTCGGCGTATACTTCCGCCTTCGTCAGAGTGTCACGGATGTTGTTGTGACGCGCCTTTTTACCTTTATATGCCTTTTTTTATACGCCGAAACATGTCAGGTATTTGAACACCTACAATACACTGTCTGTAAGAAAAGCATCTGTTTTAAAATAGATATCGTGGACAGGATGAACTTAATACAACTAATAGCAGTACGTATTTGTAATATCTAATCACATCACTTTGCACTCATGCGGCACTTCTCATCCTTTCACTTTCTACTCAGCTTACATTGCGGCGGTTTACCAAAGCATGAAAGAAGAGCTGAGACGCAACACACCTGGTGCAACACCAATCAAGAGACGAGGCAACAGCCAGATTTCTCAGCAGGCCGTGGGGGATTTGAGCGCTCTTCCTGGTTAGAGTGCTCTTGTGTTAATACTGAAAAACAATGCCGGATGTTATGATGGGACCTTGTGCTTAGACCCTGCATATTTCAAATTTCTCCACCAGGAATGATTTCTTTCTCTCAGGAGTATGTTTCCAGTGAACTGACGCAGAACATTTTTACTATTACACAAAAAATCCAAAAAAAGGTGACTGGTAACAGGAATGTGGGCCAACCTTCAGAAATGTTCCCGGTCTTACCAGGCTCACACTTGCCACTTAACAACCCAGCTCTGGAGTTTGTCAAATATGTCTGTCAGGTAAATACAAAGGAGGAAACAAAAAGTGACCTTGATGTTAATTCCGCTGATTTTCTCCCTCCTTTATTTCTTCAGGTGCTTTCACTAGATGGCAACATTGCAAACCAGGTGAACAAGCTTAAGAGAGACCTTCTGCGCCTGGTGGATGTGGGGGAGTTCTCAGAAGAAGCCACTTTTCGGGATCCCTGCAACTCATACATACTACCAGAAGTTATATGCCACAACTGCAATTTCTGCCGTGACCTCGACCTCTGCAAAGATCCTTCCGTGGTGCAAGTAAGTCAGCAGATGCTCCATTTGTCAGGTTTTCTTGTTAACTCATTCACTGCAATTCACGAATTTGTTCGGGGATTGTGTTTTTCTTGTTTGGGTGCTGATAAAGCACTGGCCATGGCCTCGGACAATGTTTGTTTCCTTTCCACATGGGGGCAGCACTTCCCTTTTTTCCATGTTTGCGGTTTGTTTTAGCTTTACCTGTTGTTAAAGCGCTATGTAAGCCAATATGTATGTATTGCATTGTATTTTTGACAGTGACCCTCATTTCAAGCTCATATAACTCCAGACCCATATAATTTAGCAATTAACTCTGTTTCTGATGAAAGAAGAGAGTCTAAGGTTTCTTGCGCTGCTTTGAATGTTTATGTAGTCCTAAAACTCGATATTCTGTGGGTCCTGGAATTCAAGTGACAATGACAAAAACCCTGGCACTGGAGAGGACACATTTTTGCACGTCTGGCAGTGAATGAGTCAATGACAGATTTTTTTTTTGTTTCTCTTCAGGATGGTGCCATTTTGCCACAGTGGTTTTGTTCAAACTGCCAGGCCCAGTACGAGACCGAGTCTATTGAGATGGCATTGGTGGAAGCCCTACAGAAGAAATTGATGAGCTACACTTTGCAGGATCTGGTGAATTCAAATGGACAAAATAACTGCAATGTACATAGAGTAATGCTGACAGCAGTGTCTGAAATAACGGACGCCCGGGGCGACTAACTTTTACGTCGGGCGTACAACTTACACAACGTCTATGCCCGGGTGGCCGACAACTTTTTCAAGGGAAAAAAAACACAACGAAAGATTATTTTTTTTCAATCAAACGTTTGCTTTATTGAATAAGGCAAACGTTGAACAAAGATTTTGAAATTAGAATAAATTATTCAGATTTTGAAATCTTTGTTCGTTTGTCAATTTGCCTACTCGGCACGGCAACCAAACAAAAGCCTGCTTCCGGACTTTCCCGAGCGTTATAGACGATGCCACCGTGAAGTCATTTATTATGATCACGTGATCGGCCGCTAACTTCCGGCAGGCAGAAAGCCAAGTAAACACAACAGTTGTCAGCAAGTGTGATAATTGTTTTGTAAGCTCATGCGTTTCATTTTCGGTTTTGATGAATGAAAGTCTTCACGTTTTAGTACGATGGTGATATCGTGTGTGGTTGTTGGCTGTACAAACCGTTTTGTGAAAGGATCCGGGTTAAAATTTCACAGAATACGATCGCTGATGGAAGAAAACAAACCGGTTTGTTTGGTAATTTGCATACTCGGCACGGCAGCCAATCATAGGCCTGCTTCGTGCTTCGGACTTTCCCGAGCGTTATATGGTCGTGCGTTTGCATATCATTTTCCAAAGTAGATGCACAGAACCTCAGCCCCAGAAGAAAGAGTCAAAAGAAGCTAACAAAATGTATGACGCTACAAAACATAGACGTACATTAAAAGCATCGTGGAAAGAAGAATTCATGTGGCTTGTAGCAAACGACGCAACGCAAACATTGCATTGTGCAACATGCCGAACAGTGTATGGACAAACGACAACTGGAGCAAAACCATCAGCAAGGGATATTTACCATAAATTAAGCAAGGGAGCATTTGTGATAATGATGTACCATTAATCCTTAATGCTTTGCAACAATGTTTTTTTTTTTTTTTTTTTTTTTTTTTTTTTTTTTTTTTTTTTTTTGCGATTAGTCGTCTTATTGTGTTTGAAGTTGTGAAAAATGGGGCAGGCAACTTTTCATAGTTGTCCGCCCTAGTATCCGGTAACTTTTTGTCATGAGTTTCAGACACTGCTGACAGTGTTTGCTCCAAAAATGTAGAAATCAATTTGACATTTTGAGAAGGCAAATCAACAGTAGGGTTAACGTCCTAGAAAGATGTTGTCGCTAATTGTGTGTAAATGTTTCGATAACGAGCCTGTTGTCGATCACTCGTTTTTTATGTGAGCCAACTTTTTTTTGTGTGATGTTTAGGTTTGTATGAAATGTAAAGGAGTGAAGGAAGCAAACATGCCTCTGTACTGCAAATGCGCCGGAGACTTTGACCTCACTTTCCCAGCTAAGGTATGCATTCCATGATATTCTTCCACTCAATGCATGTGATTGACTGTTTTTTTTTCTTCATTTTCTGTATTTCCTTCAAAAGAACTTCTCAGAGCAAGTCACTGTATTTCGGAATATTGCATCCCACTACAACATGAGCTTCCTGAAGGAGACCATTGACTGGTTGATGGTAATGAGTCCACAAATGAGCCAGACATCTCCTTAAAAGGCACAAGTGAGCTTCATCACTGTCTGTCACAGTCGAATAACTCATTCATCACTCTCTGTGATTGTTGCTCGAGTGAGCTTGCGTGTGTGTGTGCATCTCGTACCTGCTGATCTGGACTGTCGATGTGCTTTAACTCTAAATGGTGGGAGTTTTCAAATAATGTATGCATATAAATTTGACTGTCAATAAACTTTTTTTACTGTATAATATATTCCATGCAGTCATCGGGTATCTTTAAAAGTATCATCACATCCTCTGAAGCTGATTTATGTGGGACAGGAGAAGTGAGACAATCTCTTTTCGTCAATGGACGCTACAGCTGCGTGTTTGCTTTCAACATTTAGCTTGTAGTTGACGTGCACATTCCACCATGATGTCCCTGATCCACTGGTGAAGAGACGCTTTGATCCTCTCCTCTTTCATCTGGAACTGCTTTATGTAACAAAGAAGGTACAGAAAGTGCTTAAGAATGAATGTCTCTCTGTGTCTTTGTGTTGTCATGTTATTTGTCATTTAGGTTTTTTTTTGTTTGTTTTTTGTCCAATCCAATCACTTTCCTGCTGTGAAATGTAAATTTCTCCATTGCGAGACTAATAAAGGCAAATCCAATCCAATCCAATGTTTGTCCCAAGAACCGTTGACAACAGCAGATTGGATTGGATTTGCCTTTATTAGTCTCTCAGTGGAGAAATTTACATTTCACAGCAGCAAAGTTATGAAAGAAATGAAAGTAGAAAAGCAAAACACAGGAGCTGCTGGAAAGGCAGCCACTCTCGCGGCACCGTCTTGAAGTCAAAAGAACAAAAAAAACTAAATAACAAATAACATGACAACACAAAGACACAGAGAGACATTAATTCTTAAGCACTTTCTGTACCCTCTTTGTTACATAAAGCAGTTCCAGATGAAAGAGGAGAGGATCAAAGCGTCTCTTCACCAGTGGATCAGGGACATCATGGTGGAATGAGCACGTCGACTACAAGCTAAGTGTTGAAAGCAAACACGCAGCTGTAGCATCCATTGACATGTAACATGCATCCATGAATCCAATGGAATGGAATGCATCTATTGAAAAGGCGCAACCGCTCAGCACAGTCTCCTCCTTGATGAATGTCGTGGTCAAAAATGCTGAAAAACAATCCGTATCCGTTCCACACGACGCACAACAACACAAAGTGACAAAAGAAAACACAAAAACAAGACAAAAACAACAACAAAAGCAAGGCTCATCAGAGCACTTGCTGACGGCTGCCTACTCGGGCGCCATCTTGGACTCCTTATAAATGAAAAGAAAGAAAGTAGAAAAACAAAATACATGAGCTGCTGGAAACATCAATCTGTACAAACACTTAAAAACACACTCTTATTGCCACCAATATGTTTTTAATTAATAAATGGTGAGCGAGGGCTTCAATCTTGCCATTTACCACCTTTATAATAACTTCTGCACACCGTTGTTGATTTTGTTATAAAATAGTGGCTATATTTAATATCTAGAAAATAAGGTTTCTTCAGCCGTCATCTGTACAAAAGATTTTGTACAGATGACGGCTGAAGAAACCTTCTCATCGATGGACCACTCCTGTACGACTGAGACCTTACACAGACGTATCTAGAAAATAGCAGATAAAATAAAATACAAACTTCTCAGATAATAATATGGTCACCATTGAGATGAAAGGATAATCAATTGGAGTAAATTGATATTTTTGAACGTACGTGCAAAGTAAGAAAAAAATCCAACTGGTTTCAACAGCATGTTTGTAGCCCAATAATATGAGTGTAAATGTTGACAAATTTACACATGATCTATAGATGCACAACTATCTGTCCACAATCTAACCGTTTCAAAAAAATATTGGTAACATAATTGTAAGAAAGCATTATTAGCTTATTCTGACAGACGGATGCTAGCACGTTTTCACATGACGGGGATAAAATAATGTTAATGACCCCACATTTTACTCATTAATTAGTTTTTTGACATGGCCAGAAATACAGTAAAGTCTCGTTATATCGATATCAGATATATCGATAGTCCCGGTTATATCGATATTTTTTCGGACTCCCTTGAATATCGATATAACGAGACTTTACTGTATTACTAAATTGTTCCAAACTGATGTGATCCTTCATCTGGCATGCCAAAAGTGGATCAATAATTGTTTGGTCTTCACCACTGGCCGATTTGTTCTTCTAAAAAATCCAGAAGGTTTTAGACAAGCCCAGAATCTTGTTAGAGAGGCACTTTATGGGAAGGGATTCGCTTATTCGATTACTGCTCCTCGACCTGCTCGATTGTCTCATGATGCATCAGGCCAAAAGGTGATACGATGCAATTTAGAACAGTTTTATTATTCAAAAAAACCTAATGAACAATTAAAATGTTGATTGGTGCTACCTTTTGCACATGAATGCTTCCTGTATGTTTGATGTCAATTGAGAAGACCACAGCGGCATACCTGCACAATCACGGAGCATAAATATGATTTTTAAAAATAATTACCCATACAAAGATAATTAATTATTAATTATTTCATTACACAATCAGAAAATGTTCATTTATTTCATGTATTCTAGCAAATACTATTATAATTGGGCACCTTCTATTTCTATGGACAATGCAAATGTACAATATTCTCTGTTATGTGGTGTCAAAGTCAAGGCCCAGGGGCCAGATCACGCCAGCCGCCCCATATTATGTGGCCCGCAAAATGAAATGAAGCATGTTAATTTCCATCATTCTTGCTAAAGTGTGAACCAACATTTCAAATTGTCATATGTAATCCACAATAACAGTCATTATTGTTGACTTCTGATTGTTAAACCGGTTACTAATCAATTTGTTGTGTGCTACGTGTGTAATATGTGGAGTGGATTAAACATTGATATTGTTAGTTTTGTTAAGTTCATCCTGTCTGCTTGATATCTAATTTAAAACGGATTCTTTTCTTACAGACAGTATATTTTAGGTGTTCAATTAATTACCTGACATGTTTCGGCGTATACTTCCGCCTTCGTCAGAGAGAATTGAACACCTAAAATACACTGTTAGAAAAGAATCTGTTTTAAATTAAAATTGATATTGTTTCCCACAATTCAATACATTCGAAACTGCAATCCCAATGTGGCCCGCGACAAAAACGACTTTGACACCCAAGTTGACATTTCAGCATTTAATAAATTAACGGATGCTGCTAGTTGAATAAATGTTTATTTGAACATGTTGGAAGTTCTGATCAAGAATATGAAACGTGGCCGTTTCCACAGAAAATGTTGATGTCCACACGATGAGACGATGATGGTGACATCACAGCGGCACACCATCCGACAAGTCTGATTGGTATGAGCTGAAGTTGGTGATGTAAAGTAGTTGTGGAGGAATAGAATCATCAATTGGTTCATTTATAACCTGGAGAGGAAAATAGCCATTTGAAGAACATAGTTAACTCAAAGTTGAAACTTGTATTGCCCCCAAAAAAATTCATACAACCTCAAACTAATGGATGTGCACCGACATGACACTCTTAACTAGTTATTTACCTTGCATGAAGATATTTTCCGCTGTATAAGGTTCACTGGAGTACAGTATAAGGGCCTTATACTGTACTGTTTTTTGGCATTCTTTGGGGGTGCGCCTTACACTATAAGCCGCACCCCCAAAGAATGTCAAAGATTTTCCATATATAAAACGTTTTCCAAATACCATATAATGTGTTTTTTTTAACAAATATAAGGCAAACCACATTATAAGACGCTACAGTAGAAGTTGTTACGCAATACTTCTACAGGGGGAAATGGAGTCGCTGTATTCTGCCGGTAGATGCGAGACCTGTTTAGGCCCAATATTATTTCACATATAAGCCGCACCTGCGTATAAGGCGCAGGGTCATCTTTTGAGGAAAATCAAGGGTGCACCTTATACACTGGAAAATACAGTATACCAATTGGTGGAATTACTGAGGGTGTAATATTTTTGTCATATGTTACCAATTACTACGGTATGTTTTAAGTGATGCCAAAAGGTCTCTTTCCAAATATGAGGATAAGGCACGTGGTTGTGTCAATTGAAACGAGGAAGCCTATGTTCCCCGTGATTATTTTGACTTACTTCATCAAATTTGCTCTCGCTGTAGACTTCATCCTTATCGATAAAAGTCAGCATAATCCAATCACAGATAATGGTACACTAACGGTAGGGGTGACATGAAAGTTGAGTCAGAAAGTGTTTTTCAGTTGTACAAATGAGGAAAGATGACCTAACTCACAATTCCGACTGAAGTTAGAGCTGTCACTGCACTTATGATGGTTGGGATTGGGCTAAATTTTCCAGCCTGCAAAATATATATATATAAATATTCTTATAACATCTCATTGCAGAAATTCAGAAATATATGCAGATTCTTGCTCAACATCTGCTTACCTGTCCATGAACAATAACATCCAAACGGATGCCATAGGCTTTGATAAGAGTCCGAGACTCTACTCCATTCTTTTGGTAGTATTTGGCAAATCTAGTGATGAAAAGCATTGCGGTTAATCAACAACAACCTCAATTTTAAAATGTTATTTGACACTGTGAAATTCACCTGCTATAGTAACCAGAGTTGGCTTCATCCTTTCTGAGGTCAAGACGCCTAAATGAATATTTTGGTTTACAGCGGGAAGGATCCAGGTCCAAGTCACAGTCCCAATTGATAAAAACACCAATCACACCTCCCTGAAAAATCAATTACCATAAAATAAAGTACAGTATACATGCAGTATGTACATACTGCATGTCCAGTAAACTTTACTATCTATTGTATGTAGATTATATCAACCTAGTTTAACAATGTATTAAAAATTGCTGGGAATGATTGGTCACAATAAATTATTCCTATCTGTGGACAGATTTAACATTTGTATTGGATCTCATTAGGCTGCGCCAGTGTACTGAAGGAAGTATCATATGAAGCCAATGGTACCAAACATAAACGGTGTAACTCACTTAAATCCATTCTGTAAAATGCAGTGGTGGAATGACAGGGCCTGCAAGGCCTTGTCTGGTGGCCTTAAAAATCTGAATCACAGACTAATGGGACACCTTCACAATCAGTTCTGCGGGCCCTGACGCATAAAATAAGTATTGATAAAACAAACTATTGCGTTAACGAATCAGATTTCAAGTTGGCGACAACGGCAACAAGGCTTTCTCACAGGCCTTTTTTCTTGGTTAACGATACCCTCTAGTGGACTTGTAGTAAATTACACAACAATTTTATATCAGTCTCGCAGTGGAGAAATTTACATTTCACAGCAGCAAAGTTTATATCAGTTGAGGCAGTAATAATAATAATATATTTAATTTCTAAGCGCCTTTTAAAACTCTCAAGGACACTTTACAGTCAAGGGATAAGAACTTTTTTGTGTGCGTGAACAGCGGAAGTAAAGGTTGTATTGTGGCAGGCACGCGGACCAGACATCTCACGCAGCAGGTGCACGGGAGGGGGCGGGTTTATATTATATATACGTATTTCACTGCATTTTCTGTTTGAGTTAGATACACTTGTTAGCAGTTGGAATAAAGACGTACTCCTTCCTCAACTGCTACAGTCGCGTCATAAAAATAGACCTAGGTGTGAAATGCACAGCTCGCTACTACATTTTCCTAAAATGTAAATACTGTACGATATCCCGTGCGGTTTTGATTCGACATTTGCTGTTATGAATATCATCCCTGTCAACTTACGTTTTCTCCATTTTTATACGTTTTTCATCATTTCAAATAATGTACGGCGTACTACAACTTTTGTTGTCAACCAATCTTGCAAAGACCATTTTGGCTCAATCCAGTTCGTCTCAGCTCCTGGTAGCCAACGACAATGCTACTATTGTCACAGCAAACCAGCAAAAGTATTCCTGAATCGTATATTTTTTTTCAGTCGCTGCGTACAGTCAGATTGATAAAAGCATAAGGTGCGGATGCGCGGTAAACTGCATTTCCGCTTGTTAGCGTTTTTTATCATTTCAAATAAAGTACAACGTACATTGCAACGTACTGTCCTATACATTTTATACGGGAATTGTAATCATTTATAAGGGCAGATGTCAGCTAAGGTTGACAGGTATAGAATAAACCGTGTCTACCATGTAATCGGATTTCCAGGGGGCAGCCTCACGCCAAACGTGTCTAACGTGTAATGCACTCACCGTCCTGCAAAGATCACTAAAATTCTCTCGGGCTCGATGTGCAATGTAGCCCAGGCGGAAGTTGGGACAGTAGGGCTCCTTCTCCTCATCGTAATGACATTTGTTCAGGTATTTATGCATGTTGCGCCTGTTTGAAGCACTTTTGATATTACCCCTGCCAGAGAAATAAAACATCAGGATTTAGGACTTTGTGTGTTTGATTTTGCTTGCATGTGTGATACCTCATACCTCCGCTCTCCAAACTTTGGAAATAGGATGGAGTTTCTGATGAAAACAGTGAAATTGATGGCCTCCACTAGAGGTGGCTCTCTGTTAATCATGAGACATTCAAGTGATTCCAAGACAGCTTATTAACACACACAACCAACTGAGAGTTTTATTTCTAAAAAATAATGTTTTTGGTGAAGGAAAAAAAACAGACTGACTTGGCAACATCTATTTGTGAATTTCGTTTGACTTGTTTTCTTTGTCCTTCATTAAAAAGGGAACTACAATTGGGCAATTACGAATTGGAATCCAACCTTTATTGAATTGTATCACTGCAAAGTCTCAAAATAACAAGGGTAGAATAAATTATGTTATTCGTAAAAAGATGGCTCTTTATTATCAGGAGATTGTTGAATGTGACCATATACGTTGACATGAATTGTGTCCATGTTTCGCGCTTTGTTGCAGCTTCAGCTGTTGTTAAAGCGCTGTATAAATCAATATATATTGTATTGTAAATAACCATAATGTATCCATCCATTTTCCGTACCACTTATTCCTCAGTAGGGTCGCAGGGGTTGCTGGAGCCTATCCCAGCTGTCTTTGGGCACGAGGTGGGGCACACCCTGAATTGGTTGCCAGCCAATCGCAGGGCACGCACAAAGATGTACAACAGTCACTCTCACACTCACACCTACGGACAATTTAGAGAGTTCAATCTGCCTGCCATGCATGTTTTTGGAACGTGGGAGGAAACCGGAGGACCCGGAGAAAACCCACGCGGGCCCGGGGAGGCTGGGGTGGGACGCGAACCTCTGTCAAGCACTGTGAAGCTGGTGTGCTAACCACTCGACTACCGAGCCGCCACAATAATAAATCCCACTGGAATTTCACTCAGTCTTGTCTTATTTGCGATGGTAGACTTGGGATTTTTGGTCCACGCCAGTACTACAGTGATCGCTGAGAAACATTGAATAGAAATATCCAGGTTATCTGTTTCCATATATTTCATTTAATTAAAATCACATCTTCAAAATGTTCTTTGTAAAATGTTAGAATGGCTAGAAGGGCACAGCAGTTTTAATGAATATGATTTCAGAAATTGTGAATAAATGAAACTAAATATCTCAAATATGAGATTTTATTATTCAGCAGAATTGTTTTTTGTTTTTTAATGTGATTTTTCTGTCCTCAACTGCCAAAAGTCTCGGTCTTGACACTGTCTACTCTTGATAATTTCTTGATCTCGGATGATGTGGTCTTGACTACAACACAAAATGTTTCAAGCACATTTGAATTTGATTTGAATAAATCACTGTGATCTGTGAACAAAAACCTGCGACAACTTCAGATAAAACAATAAATAAAAACATAAAACAAATCAATACTACTCACCGTCTTTATTTTTTTTTATGTGTGCTTTTAGCCAAAAATCTGTCTGAGTCTTGCCTCTACATAATAGATACTTTATGCATCTTGGAGTAAGTCAACTTGATCTTTTATTACCTCTGGACAGCATACTCTTCAATAGGACACCAGGTTTGGATCTCACAGGTTTTGAATGTGTGGTTGTAGTATCGAATACATCTGCCGGTCCTCCTGCCTGTCCAACATAAACAATGATAGATAACTTAAAGATACTGATGAGCTCATTAAGAAGAACAGTTTATGTCCACAGCATTCAAAACCATACCATGGCCATTAAAGTCACTCGCTCCTTGGACACAGTCTGAGTCTCTCGAACAGTTGGCATTTGCAACACCAAAATACTAGAGACAATCACTGACAGTTGTTGATAAATATATCATATTTAATACTTTATGTTATACTCTTTAACTTTGAACCTTTTACCTCGGCACAAGTTCCCTGCTTCTGATTGTGTGTGACTTCTCGTCTCAATATTGTAGTAATGACATCCCCACCCTGTGAAAGGCCACCATAAGACAAGTCAACAGTCTTTATCTCTGTAAAGAGAATCTCCTGAGGAGAAATTGCATTAAGGCGTTTTCACCTCTGATGGTCGAACATATTCCACAGTGTCCAAGATTTCATCTCCATGGACTGCTGAGCCTTTCATGCGAGTGTAAACTGAGCTCGCAGGACGTGTTTCAGTTTCTTGGTAGGCTTTCTGACTGATGAAAACATACCTTGACAGCACATTAATAATAATAATAATAATAATAATAATAATAAACACTGATGACAAATATATGGGTTTGTATCATTCTGTAACCAGGTAAAAACATTACCGTACTATATTTGGGACCACTAATGAATATTTATAATGGAAAATTATATTACATTTTGATCAATCAAAGAAGTACAATGTGTAAATAAAGCAAAATGATTGCCCAAAACATGACATACATGCATACAACATCAAAATATATAATAATAACATCAATGATAACAACAACAACAACAACAATAATAATAATAATACCTACCAGACGAAATAGGTGATGACAATAAACTGCACTCCTCTGTATATGACTCCAAGAGTTAAATTTTTCACCACCATAATTTTGGGGGTTTCATAGTCCCAGAAACCAAGAAAATAATCTTTGAAACATCCACGCAGTCCCATGTTGAATTAATAATATACACAACTCTGATATATCCTGTCTTGTTTCAAGAATTTTATCCCACTTGAATCAACTTCAAATGCCATTAATATTTCTTTCTTCTGTATCTCCGCCCTACTTCCGTCTTCATCTCCTTTTATGTGTTAATGGTCTTACCCGGAACAAAAAGAAGACAATATGGCGGGGTTGATGTTTTTAGTATTTTTTTCTGATAGCGTGTGTATTTACTTCTGAGCAAGGCCAGCTTTCCCATTTAGTCATATAAACAGATGTAAAAATGTTATATAAAGCAACAAAAATAAGTGCTGACGACGATGCACCGGGTCCCCGTGCCAAAAACATCCATATGCCGCCCTCTTTTGGCTCATACATATATGTGGTGGACTTGATGTGATAGCGATTGAGCAAATAAATGTTTTTATTTTTTTATTTATGTTGTAACTGGTCCCGAAATAATGTCTGAAATAATTAATACAGATTAACAACATGCAATATTTATAGTGGTCAAACACGTTTTTATTTGTTAAGTTTAATATTGCATGTGCTAAACTGACTCAATATTGAGCTCAATTAGGTTTTGTATAATAATAATAATAATAATAATAATAATAATAATAATAATAATAATAATAATAATAATAATAATAATAATAATAATACATTTAATTTTCTAAACGCCTTTCAAAACTCTCAAGGACACTTTACAGTCATGGGATCGTCCACGTGTATTATAAATCAATTAAGCATCTATGTAGACCTATTTCTTATGTCTGTTAAGCTGATCTATTTAGTCCTTTCGTGTGTATTTACAATCCAGAAATGTTCATTTCATTATTTTTTCCATATGGTCTAGCCATCCATTTTCCATACCGCTTATTCCTCATTAGGGTCGCGGGGGTGCTGGAGCACGAGGCGGCGGACACCCTGAATTGGTTGCCAACCAATCACAGGGCACACAAACACAAACAACAGTCACCCTCGGGACAATTTGGAGTGTTCAATCTGCCTGCGATGCATGTTTTTTGGAATGTGGGAGGAAACCGGAGGACCCGGAGAAAACCCACGCGGGGGCACGGGAGATCATGCAAACTCCACATCTCCACACAAGGACAGAGCGGGACGCGAACTTGCGACCTCTGCCCCGTGAAGCTGGCGTGCTAGCCACCCGACCGTATGGTATAGTACAGTGATTTTCAATCACTGTGTCGCGGCACGATGGTGTCCCGTGAGAAATTATACAATGTCACTTAAAAAATGTAATGAAATGTAAAAACGTGCCATGGCTCAAAAAAGGTTAAAAAAAAAACACTGGTCTAGTATAATGCACAAGCCTCCTCGGCCTCATTCCACACTTCCTATAACTGTTTTACTACAGAATTGTGTAAATTATTTCACGTCAACGTAATTATCATTGATAACGCACTTTTACAAATGGGCTAAGATGAATATATATGGTGAGACCTAATTACTTATTTTGTTTGTAATTATTCATTTGCTATTCCTTCCATGACATTGCTGCTGTGAAATGTAAATTTCTCCGCTGCGAGAAAGGCTATTCCAAGCCTACAAGTGTTTATTTCATACAGGCAGATAAACGGCCAGCGCAGGGTCCTAAAGTCTTCTGTGCGCATGTCAAATTACACGTGCATAGATTGCGTGTAACAGTGGTTCACCTTTGTAGATACATTTTAACAACAAATACACATTTCAACATCTTTGCGGGGCCCACGTTCTTTGTAAATGGGAGGCCTACAAAAGAAGAAGGTAATTGTCGTCGTTGCCCTTGTCTGAATTGTGTTGGCAACGTAGGCGCTAACTAGCTTTGGAGCTAATACCGTAGATTGTTTTCCTTTGTAAAAACAATGTTATGGTTGAGTGTGAATGCCAATTTAATTGAGTTCGAGGCATGTACTAATATAACGAGTGTTTTGGTCTGTTTTAGTATGAGCGTGGCTCTGCCACAAACTATATCACCAGAAACAGAGCCCGCAAGAAATTACAGCTTAGCCTCCCAGATTTCAGGTAAATTGTCACACGTTGTTTATTTTAAACCCACGGCCAACGTCGGTGGTCTAAAACGGGTGATTTGTTTTGCTTTTCAGGCGACTATGCATTCTTAAAGGAATTTACCCTCACGAACCCAAGCACAAGAAGAAAGTGAACAAGGGCTCCACAGCCCCGAGAACATTTTACCTTCTCAAAGACATTCGCTATCTTCTGCATGAACCAATCGTTGGCAAATTTAGAGCGTACAAGGTAGTGTTCATTATTAAATACATTGACTCGTGTGTTTTAACGTGATGTATCTTCGTCTTACTTTGACTCTACCATAACTGTTCTGTCTTTGTATAGATCTTTGTTCGCAAACTTAAGAAAGCTTATGGAAAAACAGAATATGCAGCAGTGGAAAGGCTCAAGGAGAACAAACCAACATATAAATTGGACCACATTGTCAAAGAAAGGTAAGAAGATAATGTGACCCAAAGCTATGAAATGTTACGTGTAAACACGTATGCCCGCCCGTAACCACCAACACGGTTATTCAATTATATTTCAGGTATCCCACGTTCATTGATGCTCTTCGGGATGTTGAGGACGCACTTTGTATGTGCTTCCTCTTCTCCACATTTGCACGAACAGGAAAATGCCACGTGCAAACGATACACCTGTGTCGGCGGCTCACCGTGGAGTGGATGAACTTTGCGATCACCTCTCGTGCCCTCAGAAAGGTTCCAGCTTTACTAATGACAGCAATGTTCGATTTTAAAAAAAGCAATGTTTTTATTTTGAGCTTGTCATTAAATTGTTTGGTTCTTTGCAGGTGTTCATCTCTATAAAAGGAATATATTACCAGGTCGAGGTGATGGGCCAGCTAATAACATGGCTGGTGCCGTATCAATTTTCGCACGATGTAAGTGCAAATTAATCAAAGGCTGCAGATTGCATCATGATGTTGAAACAACTGGGGATGCAAAATGCCACCTATATAATATTTTGATCCTGTTGTGTATAAACACCGCATCTTTGTTTTGCTCTTTTAGCACCCGACGGATGTTGACTACAGAGTCATGGCAACTTTCACAGAATTCTACACAACTCTCTTGGGTTTCATCAACTTCCGACTCTATCATTCCCTCAATCTGGTTTACCCACCCAAGGTACAATTAAGTTTCAGTCTCGAAGGATTTATGGAGAGATGTTTTGCTTCAAATGTTTGCCGGATTATCCATTTTATAATATAAAATCAATTGAATGGCAAGGTGTTTTTGAGAAATTAACTTTAAAAGCTGCAATAACATATTCTGTGGAATGATGGTTTGCGGTTCTTTTTAGCTTGATAGTAAAGCAGCGCAAGTGTTCAAGGACAATAATGAAGAGGACTATGCCTTGGATACGGAAAGCTACTTGGAGGTGAAAATCATAGTAAACCGTATTGGATTGGATAGTTTGAATGTCTATTTGTTGCGCCCATAAATGATATCTGATTATTGATTTCCTTCCTTGCAGAAACTCTCTGCCTTCAGTACAAGTCTGGCCCGAGTGGTTTCTACTGCGGAGGAAGAAGAAGCGCAAATGGACCACTTTCCTGTTGATCAGGTAAAAAACTGAAAACATGTATGTATCTATATCAACATCTCAAGTGTGGAAACACAACTTTGTCTTCCACAATTGCGTGCTGTGCTGTTCGGCTGACCCCAAAAGATTTATTTGCCAATTTTATGTAATCAGAAGTGACACTCGTGTGCAACCTCTGCCTTTGCTGTCATTGTCGCGGCCATTAGATATGTTGAAATCAATAGTGAGTAGATGAAGTAATTGGTCTCTGAGGGCAGAGGTGAGACGTTTATATCTGCCAAAGTATTTGGAGGTGTGAAACTGGGGAATACAATCATGTGTTTGGTTACCAGGGGTGATGTGGAGCCTCCCCCATTAAAGTTCCAGCTTAAATAAAAGGCCACTACTCAGTCTTTCGATTTCAATATAACCTAATGTTGTCTTCCCACACTCAATGTCCTTTATATTTTCTTCGATACTTCCCTCATCTCATACCTGGCCCATCAATTTCTGGAATTAACCAATGGTTGAATCTCTGTCCCACATTTCCATTCCAATTGCTTTGCCAAATATTCCATCTATTGCTGTTACTCTGATGACCTAATTCCTGATTTTAGTCATTCTCGCCACACCTATTTACCCACTTCACCTTATTGTAACCTGCCCTCTCCCACTTCTGACAGATGAGCCTTGACTTTCCCATTAGCTGGCAGTTTCTTTCATCCTGTCGGCACTTTGTTCTTTACTCTCCTCTACATTCCCTCTGCTTTAACATCTTGATCCCAAGTGCTTGGACCCTTGCCCCTTTCTCACTCTTGCTCTTTGTAAACTCGGCATTTGACTGGCCTCCCTTTCTTTCATACAAAGTCACAGCTGGATAATGATATTTAATGAGTAACTTCCAATCCTTAAATATTCTGTGTTGGGGTGTCTTGGCTTGATGTTTATCACATTTCCTCATTTCGCCGAGGGGGGGGAATTGCTTCCCCCTTGTAAAATATTGTTTCTTAATGAATTTTAACTTGTCACATCACTGCAATTGAGTGTCTTTCAACAATATTCCCCTTAGGAAGACGTGGAAAAGATGGAAGAAAGAGAAAAGGAGCATGAGCAGCAGGAAGCCCAGAAAAAGATGTTTGATGGATTTAAGTTTTTCCTTAACAGAGAGGTCCCCAGAGAGTCTCTGGCTTTTGTCATCAGGTGAGTGGGAAAGGCTGCACTTCCACGTGGTCACCGTCAACCAGGGGTGCTCAATACGTCGATCGCGATTTACCAGTAGATCTCCAAGGTACTATTGGTAGATCGCCATACAAGGTGATGTGACATTGTGATGAACTGACGCTATACATCTAAAGTTGAGTTTAAATATAATGGGTCGATCATTTTAAGTTGGTCAATTCAAAAGTAGCTCGCATGCTGAAAAAGTGTGAGCACCCCTGCCGTGAACGCTAACATACTCCATCAACATCGACAACTTCTTTGATTGCTCTCAACATTGAAAGGTGTTTTGGTGGTGAGGTGTCCTGGGACAAATCCATCTGCATCGGAAGCACCTACGATGAGACCGATGAGACGATCACACATCAGATTGTCGACAGACCCAGTGTTGGCACACAATATATGAACAGGTGACATGAATGGGGTCTTGTTCATTAGCTGTAAAATTATCTAATCTGTAAAAGTTTTCATCCCTTCAACACATTGATCGCATTGCCATTTCAGGTACTACATCCAACCTCAGTGGGTGTATGATTGCGTCAATGCCAAAATAGTCCTTCCTGTGGAGGACTACTTCATGGGAGTCACTCTTCCACCACACTTGTCGCCATTCGTGGAGGAGAAGGAGGGAGACTATGTTCCTCCAGAGAAACTGAAGATAATGGCATTGCAGAGGGGAGAGAAACCTGGTAGGGCCTGTATTCAAACTAAAACTACACTGTAGTATGATATGACAATGCGTGGACTTTGATGTGGTTAATGTTTTTGTTATGCATTGAAACCAAGAGTGGTCATTATGGAATTATTTGTGCCTCAATCTTTATTTTTTCTTTCTTAACAGTCCAGCAAAATGATGAGGAAGAGGATAGTGAGGAAGAGGAAGGGGAGGACGACGACGACGAAGAAGATGATGAAGCTGAGGAGGAAGAAGACAAGATACAGGAGAAGAAACTCAAAAAGATTGAGGCGCAAAGATCCCAGCCCAGGGTTTGTGACACATGAGCCATCTTCCTCACCATCCCGCACCCGCTACTTGAGGGGCGAAGATTGACTCTGCATTTTCAGGTCCGTGTGACTCCCGGTGTGATGAAAGTGGATAATCCAGCTCAACGGGAAGAGCAGGAGAAAGCCGAGGAGAAGCGACTGGCCATCATGATGATGAAGAAAAAAGACAAATATCTCTATGACAAGATCATGTTTGGAAAAAAGAGAAAAGTCCGAGAGGTTAGTGCCATTTTTTGTTACTCCAACATAGATTTCCATCACAATAACTCTGTTTGCACTGATAAATCATACATTTGGAACATACAATGCGTTATTTACAATACCTGACCTCTTATCGTTGTGTGGGAATGTTAAACACTTTAGCAAACGTGTTTCTTCAAGAATGTACAGACCATGTGACCTCTGATTCAACTCTATCCCAGAACGGAGTTTGTGCTTATTGGGCTCTTTTGTCCTCTCTCACAGGCGAACAAGCTTGCAGCCAAGAGGAAAGCACACGATGACAATGAAAAGTCAATGAAGAAAAAGGCCCGCAAATGAATTTGAATGAATAAGACTTTATGTAACTTTGATATGACTCGTGCTGCAGGATCACATGCAGTTCAAGTCCCACTGAGGGAGTTGAATGATTGTTTTGAATGCATCAATATTTGCAATATTAATCGACGTTTTTAGCATAACAATTATTGCTATGTAATTCTTGATGTAGATGCAAGGATTAATTTTCTTCCATTTTTCAACACACACTTCCACCCTGCGTTGTTTTAACTTGTGGACTGTATGAGCAACCCAATGCAAACTCTTTGTTGATATCCTGCAACAATAAATCAATAAAATTATTAAAAAAAAAAAACCTCTGACCCTCTTGAGTATAAGCAGTGTCGAAAATAGATGGATGAAATATTTCAGCTGTTGATTTCACACATCACCACAAAGACAATTGCAATAACCACAGTGGGGAGATAAAGCATAAACCCCAAATTTGATATTTGTGGTCCACATCTGTCACGGTGCAGTCGAGCACACTGCCCCCTTTTCATGCTTCTGTTGTGGTTCTGGCCACTCCACACACCCAATCTCATTCATTTCCAAGTGTGTCTTTCTCATCCTGCTCTGCATTCCATACATGCCCGCCCAGTTCGGGTCTCAGCCTGGCACTATGGGTGCCTGAAGGATAGCACCGTGACGGGGGCGCAACTAAAGAAACCTTGTCAACCTGAAGTGTCTTACACCAATTGGAAGAGAATTTTACACGCTGACTGCGTTATACCTTTTTCCATACAAAACATACAACCAAATAAAATTACACGTCAAACATAACCATTCATTCACAAGCCACAATGTTAGGTACGTCATTCAATGAGATCCAGCAACACAGGTCTCAAATTCAAAGCCGGGGGGCGGGAGGGGCAAATCGGGCCCGCCACATTTTGTTTGACCCGTGAAAGCAAACCGAACTTGTGAAATTCCATTCTGAACCAAAATGTCAAATTGTCCAATGTAAAAACCACAATAACACTCATTAATTCTTATTTCAAATTTGAAAACCATTAACTCATTCACTGCCAGACGTGCAAAAAAGTGTCCACTGCAGTGCCAGGGTTTTTGTCGTTGTCACTCGAATTCCAGGACCCACAGAATATTGAGTTTTAGGACTACATAAACCAGGGGTCTCAAACGCAATTTACCCGGGAGCCGCTGGAGGCAGTCTGGGTGAGGCTGGACCGCATCAGGATTTTCACAAGAAAAGCACAGATAAAACATTCCAATGTTCTCAAAATCTTTATTTTTAACGCACAAAAAAATGAATAAAAAATAAATTAACCAGTAATAAATAAATGAAATAATTATAATGATCATCAGGCAGGTACAGACGACTGAAAGGAAACACAAAACTAATTATTTTTATAAAGTTTCAAATATCTGTATTCACAGTTCTTTAACCTTTAACCTTCTGAACATAAATAAAATATTGAACATGAACTGTCCTAAACATGGCTTCTATTGCCTACTTCTTGCTGCTAGAGACCTGGCAGCGCTTCTTTTCACAAAGCGGAGCCACATTTGGCTTGAGGGAGGAGGCAGTGGAGATTCTGAGTAGGGCTTGAAGATGCTCATCAGTAAGTCTGGACCTGTACTTGGACTTATTGAAGTTCAAGGTGGAGAAGAGCTTCTCACATAAGTATGTGCTCCCAAAAAGACACATGGTCCGCTTGAACATTCGGGAAAGTTCAGGGAAGCTGGGGGTTAACTCTCTCGAACATTGCCCAAGCTTGTCTGCTTCTCCATTCACATCCCTGAATTTGGCTTTGAGTCCAGAGTGGCACTGTAGGTCACAGAGCTCCATTTGGAACACAGGAGGGGCATCTTGCACATCAAAAGAGAATGGGTCGGCAAAAAAAATTTAAATGTGGCTTTGTGCGTCTTGAAGTCTGCAAATCTGTGATTAGATTCCCTCTGTAGCTCCAAAATGGTGGTTTGTTCCATGGTTTGTTCAGCGGTTTGTTCAGCTCCACGCACAAGTTTCATTCATATTAATCACGCGGGCTGCACTAACATTAATCTTTCATGTCAAGGCAGGCCGCAAAATATTCTTTCGGGGGCCGCAGTTGGCCCGTGAGTTTGAGACCCCCGACATAAACATTCAATTCAGCGCTAGAAACCTGAGACTCTCTTGTTTTTCCTAAGTTATATGTGTCTGGAGTTATATGAGCTTGAAATAAGGGTGGCTGTCCAAAAAACAATGCAATGCATACATATTGGTTTATATAGCGTTTTAACAGCTGAAGCTGGAATAAAGTGCTGTGATGGAAAAAAGGGAAATATGCCCCCTTGTGGAAGGGAAAAAACATTGCCAGAGGCCATGGCCAGCACTTTATCAGCACCCAAACAAGAAAAAACAAAACTCGAACAAATTTGGGAATGGCGCTCAACGTCATATTTTCATTTCCCGATTAATTCTGGAATGAGAGTGACTACGTTAATTTGTTGTGCACTCTACGTATTTGTAATATGTGGAGTGGATTAAACATTGGAATGGTTTCCACAAATTCATCACAGCCCCCGTGAGGAAAGCGTCGCTACAATGTGGCCCGTGGTAAAAAAAAAAAAAATGAGTTGGACACCCTTGTCAGACAAGATCTGTTTCAACAAATGTGCCTTCACAAATTCAGTTTGTCATGAATCCAAATGGAAGTGATTGTTCCATATTTTTTCGGTGAAAGCTGAAAGAGTTAATGAATCCTACAGATAAATGCTATGAAATCCCCTCAGGGCAAAACGAGCGGAAATTATGAAAATGATATGATGCATCAACAAACCGTATTCTACTGCTTATCCTATTCAGGGTCAAGATGAGCTGCAGCTAACTTCAAACATAAGGCAGACAATTCTGAACTGGTCGCAAGTAAGTATCCAAGCACGGGATCAGTGATGTCCTTTTTTAAAACTAGAATTGAAGTGACTGAGTTGAAACAATGGCAACCTCAAGCCCAAACTATAATGATCAGGCAGTGTGACAATCAACTTTCAGTCAACCACAGTAGCACGTATAGAAGGCATATTTTACAGAATTTGGGCATACACAAGTCTTGATCAAGTGGTCCAATTGCACTCTTTGTTCTTTGACTGCCTGCATTTGTTCTTATGTTGATTTTCCACCCTCCTATCAGCTTGCAGCTCCGACTCCAGCGTATGCACTCAATGGGCCTCTGTATGGAGACACAGAATAGGGACTATGCAAGCCTTTCCTCCCTCGCTCCATCACTCCCCTCCCCCTTGTGTGGTACAGTCCCTCGCTCTTTCTCGTTCCCATTCTCTCTCTCCTTCTATGACAAGTGCTTGTTCCCTGATAGTGACCCTGATGTCACAGAGACACCAGGCTCCCTGCAGTGCTTTATTCAGCAAGATGGCTCTCGGATTAGAAAGTTAAAGGGGGGGGGAGACTGAGGCATCGGGTGCACCTGCATTGGCGCCGTGAAACCGGAGATAGGGTAGATCTGTTATCTAAGACCATGTGATGAACTGAGCACGCCTGGAACTTTGCTGCCTCTCGTTTCTACGTGTGTCAAGATCAGATGCAACAACCGCTGCAGGAGCAAGATCGACTTGTTTTAGCCAAGTGGAATACGAAGGGTATAGGCAATGCGAACGGACAAGCGTCACTTCCGTCCAGATTGGGATTATTATGTGTGAAGGTAAGAATTCACTGACTCTTCCTTTGAGTTGAGTGAACAATTAAAAAAAAATATACACAGCGACCAAGGATGAACTCAACATACCTACTTGATAATAACAGTCATGCCAGTAAGTTTGTCATTTTATTCACAAATATTGTCTTTTTTCGCATCTACTGAAATCCAACACATAGCGTCATTCAAAACCACACATTCCGTAACATCATTACACGTATCCCTTAACGGTCCTAAAACATATACTAATGAACTAATGCTACACTCTGGTTTTGTCCTCAAAAAGTTCATTTGTGCTGGTGATTTAGTACATGTGTGGTACAGTATATACAGTATGAACCTGCACAGGATAATATAGATCACCCATTTATTTCAGAATTCATTGCCGATGTTTATCTTCTATAGGCCTTCATATGTGTTGTTCAAAATTGAGCATATGTCAACTTGAATGCAAAAATATGCAGTTATGGGATAGGCATAGGCAGTGTTCGATGCAGATAAATATGTTGGTAATATTGAGGTCTTGCAATCAAAATAGTATAGAGCAACTGGATTGATATATAAAAAATGTCCATTTATTATCCATTTATCACTTTTGGAAATGCGGAAGGGAACCGGAATACCCAGGAAAAAAATCCACGTTCCACCTTGATGTCCCTGATCCACTGGTAACAAAGAGGTTACAGAAGGTGCTTAAGAATGAATGACTCAAATCCAATCCAATCCAAAAAACCCACACACCCAGATTAATGTAATCTATTACAATTTGATAGAAACCTGCCTATTTATTGTTACCAGACCAAAGTATTAAAGGACAAATAGGCACGTGCTGTTTTTGAGTGGGGCACTGATGTTATCACAGTGCTCAACATGTTTTACAAAATTGCAAAAATGCTGATGTGCCCTTACTTCATTCTTGTATTTTCAATCATTTTTGGCCGACGCTGCACTGTGGCCAAAGTTTTAAGCACGTGTTCTGAAATACAGTATCTGTCATCTACTTTTCAAGATCATCCCTAAAATGGCGTGAGAATTGGGTGTTTCCACTTGCAAAAGAACATTGTCACTATGTCAGGGTTAATCTCCAATGGCGAGATGACAGATCAGCATCTCTGGAAAACCGTGAAGTGATATGAATGGCTAACCCGTAATGATGAATGACGGGAATGCAATGTTCTTGAGGTGCCTTTCAAATAACGACCGATCCAAGCTTTTCCCCACCTCTAGCACAAAGTTAGCTCTAGCTGACCATGACTCTAATGAGGACGGTAGCAAAGTGAAATGAATGGTTCGAAATTCGAGCTTCATCAAGTTCTTAAATGCGGACTCAGATTTTCAACTCACTCACTGTTTTACATGCATGCCTTGCTATTCGTTGTGTTTCAGGGAACCCTTCAATTTTCTGGACCATGGCCGGAAAACACAAATGGCATTGGAACTCCTTGTGCAAACGTTGGGTCCTGGGTGTCCTGCTGACCAGCAGCATTATCTTCCTTTACTGCCTGTCCATAACCCAAGTGCCTCTGAGCATTCCTGAGTATGGTGCAAAACACACACACACACACACACACACACACGCACAACAATAGCATATAAACAAACAATCAAACAAACGAATAAACAAATGAATAAATAAATAAATACATGAATAAATGCATACATGAATGCATGAATAAATATGTACTGTACTGTATTTTGTTTTTCTACTTCTTTCTTTCCTTTCCTCTTCTTTTCATAACTTTGCTGCTGTGAAATGTAAATTTCTCCAATGTGAGATAAAAAGGTGAATCCAATAGATAAATAAATAAATGATTGGATAAAGACAAAAAATGAATACATAAACAAACAAACAATAAACACATGAATAAATAAACAAATAAATAAATAAAAACACACAAATAAATAAATAGCGTCACAGGCAGGTAGCCTGACGAGGAAAAGACGACACGAGACAACCGTGTTAATCAGCTTCACACAGCGGTATTTATCACTAACTGCGCATGCGTGAGCTGAGCCTACATCGTCTTCCTCTGTTCCATTCACAGGCGCGTAGCGCCCTCTCCTGACTTGGTAGTCTAATCGAATAACGTACAGTAACGGAGGTCGTTTCTAACCCCCTACACTGATGAATAAATGAATAAATATGTACTGTATTTTGTTTTTCTACTTCTTTCTTTCCTTTCCTCTTCCTTTCATAACTTTGCTGCTGTGAAATGTAAATGTATCCACTGTGAGACTAATAAAGGTTAATCCAATAAATAAATAAGTACAGAAATACATAAATAAATATACACATAGATAAATGATTGGATGAATAAATAAACACACACACACACCCACAGTCCATGTATAAAATATCCAATGTTCTAATCAAACAACACAATGTCCGCATTCACTAAAAAGCAAAAAAACAAACAAACACACAATTAAAAAGTCACACTTGTGATTTATTGTGCTTTTCTCTACATACAATACGTATATAACTATACGGTGCCAATGATCGAAATATTTATTTTACAGTCTTGAGAATGTTTATTTGCCTTGAGAAACAGTTGCACTGGCTCTGCCTAAACAAACTCCTCACAATACAGTTTTGGAGCAAAGTGAAAGTCATTATTTTGTTTTTAATGAATGACCGTGTTGTTGATGTATTTGCGGGCAGGTTTAACAGTGCGTGTGTTTGGTTACTGCAGAATTCCAGTGCCTTACTCCTGCGCTCACCGTCCATCCCAGCTGCCCAGCAAACTAAACAGCAACAGCTCGCGTCAAAGCACGGGGGCAACGTGCACCCCCAAAGTGGACATCATGTTCATGAAGACCCACAAGTCAGCAAGCAGCACCTTCCTCAACATCCTTTTCCGCTTTGGAGAGAAACACCAACTGAAGTTTGCCTTTCCCGACAGTAGGAATGACTTTTTCTATCCTGCCTTTTTCCAGCGCTCCCACGTTAAAGACTACAAACCTGGAATGTGCTTCAATATCATCTGTAACCACATGCGTTTCAATGGTGTCGAAGTGGCCAAGCTCTTGCCCCTTGATACCACCTACATCAGCATTCTCAGAGACCCCGCAGAGCTTTTTGAGTCTTCCTTCCACTACTATGGCCGGCTGGTGCCTTTCACCTGGAAGATAGCAGGAGATGACAAGCTAGCTGAATTCCTTCGTAACCCCCACAACTACTTTGACCCGGAGGGTTTTAACGCGTTCTATCTCAGGAACTTGTTGTTCTTTGACTTTGGACATGACAACACCCTAAAGCTGGAGGACCCACGGGTTGATGAGGGAATCAAGTCCATCACAGAGCGTTTTCCGCTCTTCATCTTGGCGGAACATTTTGAGGAATCTCTCATCCTACTCAAGGATGCTCTCTGTTGGGACATGGACGACCTCCTCTTCTTCAAGCTCAACGTACGCAAGGAGTCAACTGTATCCAAACTGACACCCTACCTGAGGGCCAAGGCCCGTGAATGGAATGCTCTTGACTGGAAACTTTACCGGCATGTCAACCACACCTTCTGGAGGAAAGTGGAAGCTTATGGACTGCAGCGTATGGCGGAGGATATGGCTGAACTCAAAAAGAGGAACGCAGAGATGATGGCTACCTGCATCGATGGGGGGCGTGCCGTTGATGCTGGCAGCATCCAGGAGAGCGTCATGATGCCGTGGCAGCCAATCGGGGAGAAATCCATCATGGGATACAATTTGAAGAAGAACATTGACGAGGCCCACGTAAAGTTGTGCCGTAAGATGTTGATGCCGGAAATTCAGTACTTGAGTGAGTTTGGAGTCAACCTGTGGGTCACCAAGCTGTGGGGTCATGTTAGAGACATCATTAACTGGTGACTAATTAGGAGCGGGTGGGGGATCATTCTGCATGGTCAAATGCCGTAAGGCTGAAGAAAAGTGATGGAGAGCAAAAGGATTTCGAGTTCTGTGACATTTCAATCATATAAATAATAAATAAATAAATAAATAAATAAATGAGAGATAGACAGTAATCCCTCGCTTATTCCGGTTAATGCGGGCCGGTTTATGTCCCATGGTACAAGCACCAACATCCATAAATCAACAAAACGTAGACATTTTCATGGGTTGTCATTTCATGAACTGATAGATTTGTAACCTGGCTAATGAGCTCTTCATGTGAAGGAGTTACCAAGTCCTCCCTTCCGCCCAAGGTCAGATCTCCTTACTGAGGATGCCAGTTTAACAGGCTGTGTCTGTTCACCTCAGATTGACCCCAGATATTCTGTGCTTCCATTGTGGGCCTCGTGTTCGGCCAACTAAGCTTACAACAGCATGAAACTTTTAAATATGATAACTTCTATTCTGTCCATTCTCTATCAACAGTATAATATTTACAGGTACACTACTGTATAAGTTAAGTTTCAGAAGGTGTTGATGGTCCTGCAGAAGGCTCGAATGACCATTTACATTATACATTAAATTACAATATTATAATAGGTAATTGTTGCCCATGTTTTTTCTTTTAAACAATGATGTATCTGTATGGTTTCATCATCCCCTCAACACAATGACTAAAATCCACAGCTCTGACCATATTGTCATCAATTTCTTGGCCAATTTCGTGCTGAACAGTCTTTGCAAGTTCTGTAGGCTAAGGCCACACTCTCCATGTGTGAATATATATAATGTGTGTGTGTGTAAAATATTAAATAAAAAAATAAAATATAAAGTTTGCATTTTTTTACTAATAATAATAATACATTTAATTTCTAAGCACCTTTCAAAACTCTCAAGGACACTTTACAGTCACAGGATTTTTTTTGTGCGGGTGAGCAGCGGCAGCCATACCCTATCCAGGCCCTCCAGTGCATGCTACATTCCAATGAAATACATATTGTGTCATTTGAAAACAAAATTGCCCAGATGTGACTGTGAGTGTGAATGATTTTTTTTGACTATTCAGTGTGTGCTCTGTTCAAAATATTCTCGATTCTCCAAGTTAAACCACAATCACCAAGATTACAGTAGTTGTTCACTCACTTACAGTTGAATTGTAATTGTATTATCATAATCCATAAAACGTTGATCCACTCACCTGTTGCCTGGTCATCCAACAAAATGTTTCCTGCAATTGTATCAACGTTGTGCTCAATTAAACACCACCGGATTTCAAAGTGAGTAAGTATATTTTTGAGTGAATTGCGAAGCGATGACTAATGTTCCAGTGCACGTTTTGAGGCATGTTCGTTTGATGGCGTGCGGTGACATTTTGAGCCATAATGGAATTGACCAGTGGAGGCGGTCACGAGTTATGACGTCTTTCAATCGGGGGCGTGGCTGTGCGCTCTCATGACAGCTCTCGTGCTTGGTAGTTCTCGTGGTCCTTATTTTTGCTCTTATTTGTCAAGCCACATTCCAACAAATACACGAAACAGACGAACCTTTGTGTATCAGTTGTTTCCTTTCCACGCATGGTGATATAATTCTATTTTCGTCGTTGTTTCGCACCTTTGCAGCTAGCATTTGTTTTTTAGCATCCTCTTATAGCCGAGCAGCTAACCGAAAATTTTAGTTCTCTGCAATTTGATGATGACATTCGCTGCAGATGTCTGGCCCTGATACGTGCTCACGTTGGATGAGGGGGAGAGAAAATGTCGTGCAAATCAACCAAAGTGGCTCCCAGTGTTGACTTTGACCACAGTTGTTCCGACAGCGTGGAATATCTGACACTTAATTTTGGTCCTTTTGAAACTGTTCACCGTTGGAGAAGACTGCCTCCGTGTGACGAATTTGTTGGAGCAAGGTAGGTGGTGACAAGTTAAAATTATAAATTGCACATCAAATCATCTGTTTGTATACTTTGGGCAGGCGCAGCAAACACACTGTTGTGGCGTACAGGGATGCTATCTACGTATTTGGGGGAGACAATGGGTGAGTAAGTCTTTGACAGTGCTGTTTTTGACACATTAAATGATATTTAAATTACGTGTCTCAACAGCAAGAACATGTTGAATGATTTGCTGCGGTTTGATGTGAAGGACTGCTCATGGTGTCGGTAGGAAATGATTCAAATAAAATATGTCATCATATCATAAATTATGAAATGTGGCTATTCACAAAAATATGTTTGACAGGGCCTTCACCACAGGAACGCCACCTGCTCCCCGCTATCACCATTCTGCTGTTGTCTACGGCAGCAGCATGTTTGTTTTTGGTACTCCTGACCGCTCCTTTTTTACCAGGGTCAACAAATCTTAAATATTCCATATGCAATCTTGGTGAATCCTTTTGAAATGCATTTCAGGGGGTTATACTGGTGACATTTACTCCAACTCAAACCTCAAAAACAAAAATGATCTTTTTGAATACAAGTTCGCCACAGGACAGTGGACTGAATGGAAAGTGGAGGGAAGGTAATATATTGAATGTATTCAACTCGTTCATATTTCATATATTATTTGGAAATATGGGGAGATATTTCAACAAAGCGCTCTTGTTCCTTCTGTTTTAGCTTACCAGTGGCCCGCTCTGCTCACGGAGCCACAGTTTACAGTGATAAATTGTGGATATTTGCTGGTTATGACGGGAATGCCAGGTGAGTATGATTCCACAGTGTTGGCACATTTTCATAACAATGTGTGTAATCACAATGTCTTTTTTCCCCTTGTAGATTGAATGACATGTGGACCATCAGTCTGCAGGACAGGGAACATGCATGTTGGGAAGAGGTCATTTTATGAGCATCATTTAAGCTCCAGGCCATACAAGCACTCTAATGTGCTGACATTATTGTTTCTGTGTCACTATCAGATCGAACAGAGTGGTGAAATTCCTCCTTCTTGCTGCAACTTCCCCGTAGCGGTTTGCAGGGACAAGATGTTTGTGTTCTCGGGCCAGAGTGGGGCCAAAATAACAAACAACCTCTTCCAGTTTGAGTTTAACGGCCACATGTGAGCAGACCCGATACTACTGAAAGTAGCTTGCACACACAACTTATATAGCAGTCGCTCATGTAACGCCCACCATCCCCGCAGGTGGACCCGTATACCCACTGAACATTTACTACGCGGCTCTCCGCCGCCTCCACAGCGGCGTTATGGCCACACAATGGTTGCCTTTGATCGCCACCTGTATGTGTTTGGCGGCGCTGCTGATAACACTCTGCCCAACGAGCTGCACTGCTACGATGTGGACTCTCAGAGCTGGGAGGTGATCCACCCTAGCCTGGACAGTGAGGTATGAATTGCATTAGAGCTACACCATTGTTGTCACTGTGGACCGCCAACTAGAGTAATCGATGAAAAATGGCTTTTGAAAATATATGATGATCATATTTTTCAACTCACCATGCATAAAGAACTTGAGGATGAAGACGATAACTGTATTTACAAACATGAATATAGTAAAGTTAAATCTGCATTGTGCTACTTTTGTATCAGTCTGCGCTGATATTCATCGGGGGGGAGACATATAAAATGTAGTTGTTGTCACACTAGTGCAGCTACTCAGTGTCACCGTTCTAGTACGCTATCAGGGGGCAGATCGTCTCGCAAGACGTATCAAATTATCTTGTTTTATTCGAGTTTAGGGTGCATTTACCTAAGGCTGCAACGAGATTGGAAAAAACAGACCTCCAACAGAAACAAGACACACTGGCGGGATCTTAGCAAAAGTATATTGGGGGGGGGGGGGGGGGGATTTACACAGGGAATAACTGTACAGCAGAACGTTAAATATATTCCACCGAGCAAGAATACAAACAGCTGAATAGAGAAAAAAACAAATTGTTGTCAGTTATATCCATTTTTTGGTATCAGATCTCACCCATAAAAATGTCTGAGATCTCAGATAAATAAACATAACTAGGTTTGACCAAAAACAGAAAATGTGGGAATCCTTTGAACTGTCCAACCACTCGTTGACGTCCCAATTCACAGACAGCTCGTTCGATTTTTGAATGATTCTCAGTCCAAAAAAAGAAAACAGCTAGGGATGTTATCTGTTCTCAACGCTTCTATTGGTTTGGGGGGAAAAAAAAGAGATTGCCAACAAATTCCACTCTATTATCTTGCACAGACGGATGTTCAAAAGCTAACTTTCATTCCACTCTGAGTTTTCTTTCCGACCCGCATGGAAAATTGTGAGGTTCTCTTTCACGCTAACCAAAGTCTTGCTCTCCCCCTCTAGGGAGCGTTCATGGACCATTGGAAACATCAATATCAGTAATAAGCATCACTTTAATAGAAACAAAGAATAAAATAACTGTTTTAACTAGTCTGGGTTACATGGTAATACTGAACCAAACCGACAGATATTGTCCGGGAATGTTTGTTTGACTTTTTAACATGACTGGAAATTTCCTTCTACTCTTTATGTCCTTGCCTTCCCAGATGCCCAGTGGGAGACTCTTCCACGCAGCCGCTGTCATTCAAGACGCCATGTACATCTTTGGCGGGACCGTGGATAACAATGTTCGCAGTGGAGAGATGTACAGGTTTCAGGTGGGCAAGTGTTCATATGTTGCAAGTCTTTGGGGCCTTTCTAGGTTTCTTCCTTAGTGGAAGTTTTCCTTTGCCTCTGTCGTACTGCATACCTGCCAACTACTGCGGTTTTGCCATAATGAGTACGGTTTTCATTATCCCATTCCAGGTTATGGTTTTTTAATGACAATTACGGTTTTAAAATTTAGAACAGGCAATCGGCACAGTGCTAGCTATTAGCTTCCTTTAGATCAGGGGTGTCCAAAGTCGGTCCTCGAGGGCCGCTGTCCTGCCTGTTTTCCAGCTCACACAGGAGCAACACACCTGATTCAAATGATCAGCTCATCAGCCAGCTCTGAAGCAGCATCAAAATGGTCCTGATGATTTGAATCAGGTGCATTGCTCCTGGGAGAGCTGGAAAACAGGCAGGACGGCGGCCCTCGAGGACCGACTTTGGACACCCCTGCTTTAGATGAATTGCGCATGCGTGTGCAAAGGGTCATTCAAGAATTAGCATTGGTTCTATCATTGTCGTGTAATTGAATCTCCCGGAGAAAAAGCAACAAGTGTGAAATCGAAAAAAAAAAACGAAAGTTGTTTTGTGAGGCATACTCCCAAGCATTTCCAAGACTTATACTTCAATCAAGAAAAGGTGAAAATGACGCAAACTGCAGTTATGTGTCGGCAAGATTTTTCTATTGGACATGGAGGAATCAGAAACACACTTTATCTTACACAGAGTGCGGTACAGTGATACCTCAGCTTAGGAACTTAATTGGTTCCCAGAAAGTGTGTCAGGCGAAAAGTTCCTCTGCCAAACATGTATTTCCTATAACAAAACATCAAAAATGAGAATAATCCATGCCCAGGTCCCCATAAAACATAATTTTCTACTAAATAAGCCTTAAAACTACACACAATATAGCTCATTGTATGTATAATAAATGTACTGTTGTATTGTAATTAAAGAAATAAAAGGTACTTTATAATAAAGTAGTTTTATTCACCTTTGTGATGGTAGTTGTCAATGGATGGTAGCAAATGTTGACTTCACGTAATGTACTGGGACAGCTAAGTCACACAAACGCACACCTCGTTCGTGTTTTTCGATGATCTCCTTCTTCTGGTCGACCGTAATTCTCTTTTGTGTCATCTTCGGCTTAACACTAGCCTGTGGTGGGGTCTTTTTCGGTCCCATAATAGCAAAAGTATTCCACTCGACAACAAACCACATCTGCAGGGGGTGTGGAAAACTAGTCCGCCAGTCACCGTGGCGCTGTTCGACCGTATGGTTTGGTGTTCTTCCGCCGACCACTAGTCCGACAGCCACCGTGGCACTCCGTGTGGTTTGGTTCGTTTGCCGAAAACTAGTTTGTATGCCAAGATTATGTTCTCGCGAATTTAATGTTTGTAATGCGAAAAGTTCGTAAGCTAATACGTTCGTAAGTCGAGTTATCAATGTGGTTTAATACGGACCCAGCTTCAGTATATATTGAATTAAATGTGATCAAAACAATTCCTTCAACATTATATTTGAACGTGTCAGTATCTTAGTATCATTTTGCGGATCAGCTGCAAAAATAATTTTTAGTGGTCAAACAATGTAGGGTAGATGTGCATTTTTGAAGTTACTAACAATGTCTTACAATTCATTATACTTTGCAAACAAGATTGGTTATTAAATGTTTGGTTGATTGTAAAATATTTCTGTTTTGTTTTCTTAAAATAGTACCAAACATGATATTTCTATGATTGACAAGTTGAAATATGGCTAGTTTTTAAGTATATCGTTTACCTTGATCAACATTTGTATGGTGTTTTTAGTCTTGTTTTAAGTAGTTGCAATGTTAAAAATTGTTTGGCTTCAGGGGGACCCCTGGACCCCCGGGCATATTATTAGCCTTTTCAGTTTTCAGAAGTTGCCAGGTATGATACTGCTGTTTTTGGAGATTACCAGGGTATATAATATGTATGTGAATAGGCGTTATAGAAAGAAAATGCACTTGATTTGACTGATGTCGTTCTCATGATTATTTGTCTTTCATTTTTCAGTTTTCATGTTATCCCAAGTGCACTCTCCATGAAGATTATGGCAAATTGTGGGAAAACCGTCAGTTCTGTGACGTTGAGTTTATACTGGGAGAGGTGAGTTTAGCTGTCATGTTCGATATTGCCTGTCATTTATTTCTTCAATAGTGACTGAATATATTTTTTTCTAGCGGGAGGAACGAGTTCTGGGACATATAGCCATCGTGACCGCCAGATGCCAGTGGCTGCGAAGGAAAATCCTACAGGCTCGGGAAAGACAGCGACAGGTCAGAAGCATTCTTGGTTTTATTTATTTATTTATTTATTTAGTTATTTAGTTATTTAGTTATTTTTACTACTCAGTTAAGAAGACATGTTGGCTCTATGAATGTACATAGTTTTCTTTTGTCTTAGAAAACCAAACAGGACAGCTGCGAGGAGGGTGATGAAGGGGCCATCGGTGGGGGGACTCACAGGCCGTCAGGCACACAGCCAATGCTTGAGGTGTCCATCAGGGAAGCAGAAGCCCAACCTTTTGAAGTCTTAATGCAGTTTCTCTACACAGACAAAATCCAGTACCCACGCCGAGGTAACATCGTTTCCCCACATCTTTTCTAAGATCAAAAGCACCATGTGTTGTTGACCTCTGAATTATTCTGATTTTGAAATACCGTATATTCTGGAATATAAAGCGCACCTTTAACAAATGACATACAGTAAAGTCTCGTTATATCGATATTCAAGGGAGTCCGAAAAAATATCGATATAACCGGGACTATCGATATATCCGATATCGATATAACGAGACTTTACTGTATTTAAAAACCTTTTCCATACATAAGGTGCACCGCATTATAAAGGGCACCTTCAATGAATGACATGTTTTAAAACATTTTCCATACATAAGGCATACCAGATTAGGAGGCGCATGGTCAGCTTTTGAAAAAATATTTTCTTTCAGGGAGCCTTATAGTGCAGAAAATACAGTAACTTGACTGGATCATCTTATCTATTAATTCATTCACTGCCAGACGATATGCAAAAATGTGTCCATTCCAGTGCCAGGGTTTTTATCACTGTGACTTTAATTTTAGGACCCACAGAATATTGAGGATTAGGACTACATAAACATTGAATGCAGCCCAAGAAACCGTACACTCTCTTCTTTCATCAGAAAAAAAGTTTATGTCAATCTTATTTGGCTCCAGAGTTATCTGCAATGAAAGTGGGGCGGCGGTACAAAAGGCAAATGCTGCCCGCTCATGGAAGGGAAAACTATTGCCCGAGGTCTGACCGGAGCTTGATTCACACACCCTCGCAAGAAAAAACAAAGCCTGAACAAATTCGGGAATTGCCCTCCACGTCATGCTTTTCAAATCCCGAATAAATTCGGGAATGGCAGTGAATGAGTTCATGATTTTTTGGGGGAAAATTGTGGGTGGATCCCTAAATCCATAAACTCCACGGCGTTCATCTTTAGAAATTCCATTGTTATTCAGATGAAGCTTTTGTTAATCCCCTCAAATTTTTAAAGTCACTGTTCTCACATAACCAGGCCATGTTCAGGATGTTCTCCTCATCATGGATGTTTACAAACTTGCCCTGAGCTTTAAGCTCTCCCGTTTGGAGCAGCTGTGCGTTCAGTACATTGAAGCATCTGTCGACCTGCAGAACGTGCTCAGCGTTTGTGAAAATGCCAACAAACTCCAACTCGACCAACTGAAGGTACTCTTCCCTGAAAATACCTGCGCGAAAGATCCAAAACATAGGAGAGGCCCGATCAATGCAGGATGACCTCGTTCATTCCCAATTTCTTTTTTTCCTTCAGGAACATTGCCTTAATTTCGTGGTGAAGGAATCCCACTTCAACCAGGTGATCATGACGAGGGAATTTGAACATCTATCCACGCCACTGATCGTGGAGATAGTCCGACGAAAGCAACAGCCACCTCCCAGGCTGTATTCAGACCAGCCTGTGGATATCGGGACTTCACTGGTGCAGGACATGAAGGCTTACTTGGAGGGAGGAGGCCTGGAGTTCTGCGACATCATTCTACTATTGGACGGACACCCTCGACCTGCTCATAAAGCCATATTGGCGGCTCGTTCTAGGTACTAAAGCGGGGAAGGGGGTTCTTTTTTGGTTTTCTTTTCTCTTTCCGCCCGATTCATTAACCTTTACTCCACATCATTAGTTATTTTGAGGCCATGTTCCGCTCCTTCATGCCAGAGGACGGCCAGGTAAATATCTCCATTGGAGAGATGGTTCCAAGTAAGCAGGCATTCGAGTCCATGCTGCGCTACATCTACTATGGAGATGTCAACATGCCTCCTGAGGATTCCCTGTATCCTTGTCAAACGCAAATCCTCAAAGGGACTATAGTACCATCCAGTGGTCATTGATGGAATTTTTTCTCCCACGGTACACTTACTACTCTACACTACAGCTCCACAATATGTGAAAATCTTATCTACATCTCTTATTTTTTTCCTACAATTCTACAAAATGGCCCCGGGTGGGCTTGCTGTGATATAATCAAAATCATTATTGAGTATTTTCCTTGACCTTCTGTTCTTCAGTTATCTGTTTGCCGCACCATATTATTACGGCTTTTCAAATAACAGGTTGCAGGCTTACTGCAAGCAGAACCTGGAGATGAATGTCACTGTGGAAAATGTCTTGCAGGTACTGTATTTTAATATGAAAGAGCTTAACACAGGGCACAGTGACCTGAAAGGCCAATGTCGCTTATTGTATGTATGTGACGTGTTTTTTAACTCATTCACTGCCGGACGAAAAATGTATCCAATCCAGTGCCAGGGTTTTTGTCATTGTCACTCGAATTCCAGGACCCACAGAATATTGAGTTATTGGACTACATAAATATTCAATGCAGTGTAAGAAACCTTAGACTCGCTTCTTTCATCAGAAAAAAAGAATGAATTCCTAAGTTATATGTGTCTGGAGTTATATGAGCTTGAAATAAGGATGGCTGTCCAAAACCCAATGCAATGCATACAAATTGGTTTATATAGCGCTTTACAGCTGAAGCTGGAACAAAGCGCGATTTGGAAAAAAGGGAAATGCTGCCCCCTTGTAGAAAGGAAAAAAAACATTGACGGAGGTCATGGCCAGTGCTTTATCAGCACCCAAACAAGTAAAAAAGAAAACTAGAACAAATGTTGCTCTACTTCGTATTTTCAATAAACTAATACATTTAGGAATTGCAGTGAATGAGTTAATTCCTGAGTTATTAGTCGGCCTGGAGTTATCTGAGCTTGAAATGGGGGCGGCTGTACAAAAGAGAAATTCTGCCCCCTTGTGGGAGGGAAAAACATTGATAGAGGTCTGACCAGCGCTTAATTGCCAGCCCCTCCAGATTAAAAAAACAAAACCCTAACAAATTCGGGAATGCCGCTCCAGATCATGCTTTTCAATTCTCAAATTAATTCGGGAATGGCACTGAATGAGTTTATTATTATTATTCTTCTTATTCTTCTTCTTCTTCTTCTTCTTCTTCTTCTTCTTCTTCTTATTATTATTATTATTATTATTATTATTATTATTATCATTATTGCTATTGTTATTGTTATTATTATAATATATTTTTTAACCCTCTGCAGATACTGGAGGCGGCCGATAAAACGCAGGCTCTGGATATGAAGAAGCACTGCCTGCACATAATTGTACACCAGTTCATCAAGGTGGGTGGGCTCATATGTGGCGTCCTGGGGGCTTGTTGCCCACTTGCTGCAGCTGAGCTAACCTTGCAGTCACGTGGTCTTTGCAGGAGACTTGACACTGTTAGCCCGCTAGTGGATCGGCCTCCATCTCCTCTGTAGAGAAGGAGTGTGTTTACAGGGCGGCCGGCTGAACAAGCACCTCCTCGCGTATCCACGAGGCTCAAATGCGCCTCTCTTGTTATTATTGTTTGCTTATCCAGAAAAAAATGGCTTAACCCTCGTCACTGACACTTTTGTTCAGCTTGCTTCATATGTTTCAGCATGAGCAAACGGAGTGCCGTTTTTTCTTTATTTTTGCTCTGTTTGACTTGTTGTCTTTTTCCCCTTTTTTTTAATTTTTGCTCTCCTCCTCCCCTTCCAAAGGTATCCAAGCTCCCCAACCTGCGATCCCTCAGCCAGTTGCTGCTGTTGGACATCATTGAGTCTCTAGCTACACTCATATCAGACAAGCAGTGTGCTGAGATGGGCTCCGACATTTAGGAGGATGGCAAGAGACTTACATTTGTATTTCAGTCCGCTTTTCCCAAAAGTTGTTTACAAGATCTCCCCACCATTCCTCCCTTTGATAGCACCCTGCATGTTTTAATCTCACACATACCCCATTCATTTGATTGCAAGGTGCTTTTTTTCTATCATCTGCATATCATTTAATTTATTTTGTACCGAGCAACTGGTCCAATCTTACAGGATGTTTTTGTATTTTTGTATATATTTTTGCAGATTATTATTTTTCTTTGAAAAAGAAAAAAAACTAAAATTGTTCCCACCATCTCCCTTAACAGCCGGAAATACCAAACTGTATAATTTATATTTGCTGGATCAGCATTACAGTGAGACCTCAACTTACGAACTTAATTGGTTCCCAGACAAAGTGTGTAAGGCGAAAAGTGTGTATCTCAAAAAAAAAATCCCATAGGAAACCATTAAAATGGGAATAATCCGTTCCGGGGTTTCCATAAAATATACTTTTCAACTAAATAAGCCTTAAAACTACACACAACATACCTTATTCTATGTATAATAAATGTGTTATTGTATTGTAATGAAATAAATACACTGAATTGTATCATAAAGTCACTTTATTTAAATTTGTGATGGTCATTTATGGCTTGATGGAATGGCGTTGGAGGTCGAAGGTCAAAGGGAGTTGCTGTTTGGAAAGAGAGGCGCATTACATGAGGACTGTAATTAAAGAAATAAACTGTGCTGTAAAATAAAGTTTTACTTAACTTTTTGATGGTCGTTGATGGCTTATGGAGGGAGAGTCACCTTCCATATGGACTGTTGGTAACTTAACCTTTGGTGCTGTTCGGTCGTGTGCTTCCGCCGAAGATCAATCCGGCAGCCGTGTTACGTGTGTATTATGAAAATAGTGCTTATTATAAGGTTTAATTTTCATAAATTTGACGTTTGTGAGACAAAAAGTTTGTAAGTTAAGGTGTTTGTAAGTTGAGGTCTCACTGTATTACCTTACACAATTACAATTGGTATCCAGTGATACCTCGGCTTACCAACGCTTTAGCTAATGAACTTTTCGCCTTATGAACATTGAATTCGCGAGAATATAATCTTGGTATAAGAACTAGTTTTCAGGAAACACACTGAGCGCCACAATGGCTGGCGGACTAGTTTTCGGCGGAAGAACACCAAACCACACGGCCGAACAACACCACCGTGGCTGCCGGACTACGGTACTTTTCCACACTTTCCCACTTTCTCTGAGTGCATACATGGCATATGTGGTTTTCTATCGAGTAGATACTTTTGCTTTTTTGGGACCGAAAAAGACCCCACCACGAGCTAGTGTTAAGCCGAAGAGGACACAAAAGAAATTTACGGTCGCGCAGAAGAAGGAGATCATCAAAAAACACGAACGAGGTGTGCGCTTGTGTGACTTAGCCTCCCAATACCAGTATGCTAAGTTGATCATTGCTACGTGTGGCTGAGGGTGTTTCTGTGTTGTCTCAGCAACAGTCTCAGGCAATACAAGAGGTTGAAAAACCTCTGTTTATTTGGATTAACGAAAAGCAGCTAGCAGGGGACAGTGTGAGTGAGGGTATTATCGCCAAGAAAGCACAGCAACTTCACTCGGATATCATCAAGAGGCAACTATATCAACGCCCTTCTCAAAGGTAAATAAAATGACTTTAACAAGTACAGTTTATTTCTTTAATTACAATACAATAGCACATTTATTATACATAAAATAAGGTACATTTTGTGTCGTTTTAAGACTTATTTAGTAGAAAATTATTTTGTATGGGGACCTGTAAACGTATTATTCTCATTTTTAATGGTTTCCTATGGGAAATTAATGTTTGGAAGACACACTTTTCGCCTTACACACTCTAACTGGGAACCAATTAAGTTCGTAAACTGAGGTATCACTGTATTATCATATACTTGATATATTGTTGTGCTATACTGTCTTATAAAAAATTATGACTGCCATATTTATGTGATACTAACCACTACTATTAGACATTACTTATTTTTATCCGACGTTACAACAAGCTACCATATATTTGTTAATACATATTTCTATATGTCAGGTAAATTGTACTGTATTAAAATAAATAAATCTTTACACGAAAGAAAATTGACAAAATAATTGAGTGTCTGTTATGAATCCGTCGATTTGATACACAATGGATTACAGTATTACAATGTTGTATAAACTGCTACCTGATGACAACGGGCAACATTTGTCCTTAAATTCTATTCATCACAAACCTCTGGCGTTTTAGTTTATGGATGGGGCGGGTGATTAGCTGAATCGGTGATATTTGGCTTGAGAGGATAAAATCCTTGTTTTTTTCTTGTTTCTCTCAAAAAAAATTAAGTGCCTAACAAGGCCCTCACTGAAATACTACTGTAATTGAAAATGTATATTGGGGAGACAAGTCAGTGCCTTCTTGTGCCGGTCCCAAGCCCAGATAAATACAGAGGGTTGTGTCAGGAAGGGCATCTGACGTAAAAGCTTGGCCAAAACATGCCAATCAAACCTCTGAACATAGAGGACACTGATTCGCTGTGGCGACCTCTAAAGGAAAAACCCAAAAGGAAAAGAAGAAGATATTGTTATGCTTGTTTTTTTTTTTTTTACTTGAGTAACTGACATATTCCATTTTTTTTTAATTGTAAATCTAGCAGTATTCAGAATTCAATGTGATAGGGTGATCTTATGTACACATCCTTAAAGGACAACCGACGCTTCCGGACAAGTTTTGTTCATAATTTGTAAAATCACTTCAAATCACTTCTACTGAGCGTATTTTACAAAGATTCCACGCATATAGCTATATTTTACATTTTAAGACTCGCGCTGAATATTCAGGAAGTCTTGTTTTCGAGTTGATGACGATCCCCAGGTGACGTCACGTTTGGAACGCCTCTGACCGAGAAAGCGACACACAATGCATTTTGCGGTACTTTGTTTGGTCTGAAAACTTTGTGTTGATCCACGTTGATGGCGAAATTAGAAGGAAAACATAAATAATGCGATGGTGAATCGTTGTTGTCATGATCTGGTTGGCGACCAACGGGTGGTGCTGTCGGCCTCGCCTGCACCTGCACAGGTGCTGGTCGTCCCGATCAGTGGCATCCTGCCACATTCGGATTGGCGACCAACGGGTAGCGCTGTCAGCCCTGCCTGCAGCCTCGCAGGTGCTGGTCGTTCCAATCAGTGGCAGTCAAAAGGACTCCCGGCACGACCATTCGGGGTCGGGTCATTGTATGCAATTGTATGCGTTGTGTATGCATTGTATGCTGTGCTTGTGTTTGTTTTGACTTGGCGGACTTTTACTCTTGTTTTTTTTTTTTTGATACTTTGTATTTTTTCTGTCAGATGATTTGGATGTTTTAGATTTTGTTCCTGCTGACTTTATTTTAATACAATTTGTCAAACACAACCTCCTGCTCCCTCCTGCCTGCTTTTTGAGATCCACAACCGCCATCACCACCTTGCAAACCGTGACAGATGTGCGTTGCACCAAGACTACTATTTGATATTCGCTGACACAAATTCCCAGCAGACAAATCAGCTCATTTCCAACGGAGCTTGGGCACCATCTTCTGCATTTTCTGGGTGCTACATTGCTGTCATTGACGGCTCGAAGTGATATGCAATTTAATCGATTGCAAACAATTCATGCTTTGCTCTTCACAACTATTTGAATAATATTCATAACTGGATGAGTAACAAGAAAGCATCTTCTCCAAATCTGAAGCCATTGTTTTGTTTCTCGAGCAAGGCAAGACGTCTTGGTGTGACGTCACGAACTGGGGGCGGGACTTTCTGAAAATCCCCAATTCGCAGCTCAATTTGTTGCAGTTTTAGCACGCTTTCAGTCATTTTTATTGGTGTTTTGCATTTGACTCAAAATATCAGCCTGCGTGTTTTGGGTATTTTAGATGCTATAAAACGTTTTTATGATGACAATTAGGAAAAAATGGTGTTGGTTGTCCTTTAAACATTTTGTATAATAATAATAATAATTAAAAGTGACAGTGTGGATATTCAAAGTGACAGTCGATGTTTAAGGATGTGTACATAAAATCACCTTATCACAATGATACCTTGACTTTACAAACATTTCACCATCTAAGTCTTTTGAGTTATGAGATGTTGCCTTTTATTATTATTATTATTATTATTATTATTATTATTATTATTATTGTTTTTCTGCTTTGTGGCTGAACTGAACCGTAATGCCCTCCCGAGATAGCCTCAGTCCCCAATGCACTTATAGGTGATTTTGAATAAGACATTTGGAGATGGCGGTATACTGTGATCTTCTATATCCCTGCCAGAAATCTCTGTAAAGCCAGATTAGATCCGACGACATATTGGATAGTCTAAAATCTATTTACAATGTATTTTCTCAGCCACCCAATATACTGGTCACGTCTCTTTTTGTTCCGCGAGATAAAAACGCAGTAGCAATTCCCGCAAACAGTCAAACACAGACACATATAAAAAATGAAAACACTCTCAAGAATCACTTTTGACTCAGCACAATATCTTTGTTACGCGAGTAATCACGGCATAAATTAAATACAAGAGTCAAGCTTACACTTTGTGTCATTTTATGATGGTTGGCAGAAATCAAGTATGACATCCACATTTGACTTTTTTTTTGGTGTGGATCCTTTTTCACCGGATAACTTCTGCCTCCATTCATGAAAGCCTCATCCAGATAGTCAAGTCTTGTCAAATGTCACATCGTAATTAGACATAAATTCCGGAAAAGCTGGAATGAGTTCCACGTGGCCGCAGAAAGAAGTCTTTATTGCGGCTGCTTCTTTTCTATACTCATGTTTCATTGGATCAAGGGTAGCTGGGACCAGGATGGCATCGGCCCTCTCAGGTTTCATTTCAAACGGAGTTCATTGAACATCCAAACAAAACAGAGATTGTCTCTCACTCATCGGTTGTGATTTTTTTTAATATGAAAGAGGCTCGATGGTGGTGGTGGGAGGTGGACGTACATCAGCACGTGGGCCAGGTTGTGAATGTTCAGAGTGGATTTTTGCAAGGCACAGTGCAGCAGGCTTGTGGGTCGTGATGGTTCTCCTCACCACAAAAAGTATGCAAAGGACGGCATTCTTTGTCACCTTCGGGGGACTGGTGACCTCCTTCGTCACCACCTTCCTTCCGCTGTGGAAGACAATGAATTCGGACTTGAACGAAGTAGAAAACTGGTACTCGGGACTGTGGCACATGTGCCTCTATACGGAAGAAGTCGGGGTGCAGTGTAAGGCCTACGACTCATTGCTGGGACTTCCTCTGGACTTGCAGATCTCCAGGGTTCTCATGTTGGTGTCAGTATGCACCGGCGGTTTGGCTTTGCTGGTTGCCCTGCCAGGACTGGACGGGGTGCGTGTGTGTTTGGACGAGTCTACAAAGAGAAGACGCTTCCTGATCCTGGGTGGGGTTTTGTCCTGGTTGGCGGGGATCACCACGCTGGCTCCGGTGTCCGTCGTGGCATACACCACTGTGGTGGAGTTTTGGGATCAAGGTTTTCCCGATGTGATGCCTCGTTGGGAGTATGGAGAGGCCATGTTCTCCGGATGGTTTGGAGGTTTGGCGTTGCTCATTGGAGGGACTTTGTTCTTCATAGCTGTGTGCATGGCCGACTACGAGCTGCGGACAACAAGTGTAAACAACAGTCCACATGTAACGTACAAGATGCGACATTACCGCAAGACTGAGGTTTTGTAAAATTATGTATCCATTTTGGATATCACTAATGCTATCTAGCTAAGTATGGAAACTATTTTTTTCCGACCTGTGACTCTATTGTGACAAAACTGAAGTGCTGAATAATTTGTTAAAATGCAAGTTGTAAAAAATGATGAGGTTAACTTCGAATCTACTCACAGTTTTATCTATCTGTAGGTGTATGTCACTCCTCGGCCTTAAGTATTGCAACGTATGAATCACTCCACAGCTGCGAGTGTGATGTGATTTATTACACGTCCACTCGAGGATGTCAATGGCCAGGAAATAACTTGTGAATTGAAGAAACTTAAAGGGCAACCGACATCTCCGGACAAGTTGTGTCCATAATTTGTAAAATGGCTTCAAATGACTTCTAATGAGCGTATTTTACAAAGATTCCACCGCATATTTTACGTTTTAAGACTCGCGTTGAATATTCCGGAAGTCTTGTTTTTGAGTTGGTGACGAGTCCTCACCCTACGTCACTGAAGGAACGCCCCTGACTGACCTCACCTCAATGCATTTTGCGGTACTTTGTTTGGTCTGAAAACTTCGTGTTGATCCGTGTTGATGGTGAAATTTGAAGGAAAACACATAAATAACGCAATGGTGAATCGTTGTATGTTACACAGAGACAACGCTTTGATATTCGTGACAAAAATTCCAAGCTGAAAAATAAAACTAGTTCCAACGGAGCTCTGCCGCCATCTTGTGCATTTTCTGTGACACTACACATCAGTCTTGATCGCTCAAAATGAGCCAGAAGACCTTCTTTAATCGATTGCAAACATTCATACTTTCCTCTTCAGAACTATTTGAATCATATTCATAACTGGATGTGTAACAAGAAAGCATATTCTCCAAGTCTGAAGCCATTGTTTTGATTCTCCAGCAATGCAAGACATCTTGGCTGACGTCACGAACTGGGGGCGGGAGTTTCTGAAAAGCCCCAATTCGCAGCTCAATTTGTTGCAGTTTTAGCACGCTTTCAGTCATTTTCATTGGTGTTTTGCATTTGACTCAAAATATCAGCCTGCATGTTTTGGGTATTTTAGATGCTATAAAACATTTTTCTCATGTCAGTTAGGAAACAAAAAAGTGATGTCGGTTGTCCTTTAAGAAACTGTTCACATTTTTACTATTAACGTCTAGATTCATGATAACGCCATAAAATTGAAATATTATTTGCTATATTTGCTAGCTTCGGAGCTCTCCAACCTTTCTTAATGATGTCCATCTATTCTTGAAAGGTACGTCTTGAAAATGGCTTTAACAGTATATCTGCCACCAAATCAATTTATTCTTCTCATTCAGCCATTGTGGGTTGACAAAACCGCTATTAAATCAACACAAAAATGTATTTGCTTATTCAGCTTGCTACAGATACAGTGCACTAGCTCTGGCCAGTATGCAATTTTCACTTGCGGCTAGTTATACTATGATTGGCTCGTGACTAGCCAATAATGTGACTAGCCAATCACAATTTGTGAAAACTCTGGCGTTGCCAGACCCTTCGAGCAGGCCTTGGGTAGCCAACTCAAACTCTGATTGGTTAAACAACAGTTTCATTGACATTAATTTTTATGCTCGAGGGCCTGCAGAACTGATACAGAAGGCATCCATGTAGATTTCCGGTAACAAATGATGGCTGAAATGTGATTGGTGAAATGCTTGAATACAAAAACACACATCTGCAAGCAGCACAAAAAGGGAAAAGCAATGAAAGGAAGTTGAAAGACAATTTGGCATTATTTAATAAGAATTCATGGGCAAACTATAAATAGCAATTATAATAATACATTTAATTTACAAGTGCCTTTCAAAGCACCCAAGAACACTTTACAATTAAAACAACAATAAACACCAGAACAATAAAACCATTAATAAAATGATTAATAATAAAAAAGCTGACATTAGTCATACATCAGTCTGTGATTCCGATATTTTTAGGCCAGCAGAGAAGGCCTTGCATGCCCTGGCGGTTCACCACGGATTTTAAATATGTCCATACGTTCCACAGCTGCGGCGTTACCGTCTTGGATGTATTTTTTATTTTTTTTGAAGATGGGCAACCAAGGCTTGTCTAGATCATCTTCCAGCAGGGGCTATTCATGCACACTACTCGGCAGTAATGATTAGAATTCACAAAATGTCACACAGTGACTTGCTGACATCGACTGACTGGATATCAATCTGCCTGCCTTGTTGCTTTAATGCAGGAACACTGCCAGGATCACTTCAATCTGATTAAGGCCGATGCCGCATGTCGTTTGCATATTTTCTTCCCCTGAACCAATCTTGATGTTTCCTTCTCGCATGCCGGGCCATAACTCAATTAAAGTGGTTGTCTGAGCGCTGAGCTGTTGTCTTTCTGCACTTCTCTTGTGTCAAAAGAATCTGCATGGTGTTGTCAGTGACCTTGTCTCAGAGATACAAGCTGTTCTTCATGATTCGACATGCCGTATGCACTTTCTGTTCATTTTTGAGTCTGCGTGAGATCCTCAAGTTGGAAATAAAATCTAAACTAGGCAATGCCTCAAAGGGTATTTTATTGTGTATTGCTTAAATTACGATGCACAAAATGTTGAAAAAGAAATCAAATAGACCACTATAAATCTGTTGGATTTTTGTTATTATAACAATAATAATACATTTCATTTATAAGCACCTTTCAAAACTCTCAAGGTCACTTTACAGTCACAGGATAAGTTTTCTGTGGGTGAGCAGCGGCAGCCACACGTGCCAGCGTTCACTCTACCCGGAAGTAAATTGATAGAAAGCTAGCTAACCAGCCACTAGATAGCTAATAGTTAGCCAACAGATAGCTAGCTATATAGCTAACCACCTAGATAGTTATATAGCTAATAGCTAGCCAGCTAGATAGTCAGTCAGCTAATACACTGAGTAGCCAGCCAGCTAATAGATAGCCAGCTAGCTGGATAGATAGCTAATAGACAGATGTCATGTTCCTGTTCTTGAAATGAGGCGATTCCGATGAGGCGACTCCGATGTTGCCGTTATAATAATAATAATAATAATAATAATAATAATAATAAAAGAAGAAGATATTTCATTTCTAAGCGCCTTTCAAAACTCTCAAGGTCACTTTATAGTCACTGGATGAAGTTTTTCTGTGGGTGAGCAGCGGCAGCCACATGCACCAGCGTTCACTCAACCCGGAAGTAACTCAAACACATAGAAAACTAGCTCGCAAGCTAATGGGTAGCTGTGCGGGTGGGTGGTGGATGGATGAATGGATGGATGGATGGATAGATAGATAGATAGATAGATAGATAGATAGATAGATAGATAGATAGATAGATAGATAGATAGATAGATAGATAGATAGATAGATAGATAGATAGATAGATAGATAGAAAATGGCTTTCACAGTAAATCTCCAACCAAATCCATTTCTTCTCCTCCTTCAGCCATTGTGGGTTGACAAACCTGCTATTAAATCAACACAATAATATATTGGCCTATGCAGCTTGCTATCGATACAGTGTGGTAGCTCTGTCCAGTATGCTTTTGTCACTCGCGGCTAGTCATTGTGATTGGCTAGTGATTGGCTAGTCACTAGCCAATTATAGTTCATAAACTATGATTTACTAGTGACTAGCCAATCATAATTTGCAAAAACTCTGACGTTGCCCATCGCCTTCAAGAAGGTTGCCAACTTGAAAGAAATCTGATTGGTTAAAGCAACAGTTTGATGGATGTGACAGGGCCCGCAGAACTAATTGTGAAGTCCTCCAGGTAATTTCTGACGCTGGTAACAAATGATGGCTGAAATGTTATAAGTTAAATTCTTAAATATGAAAAGTATGCTCTTCTCATCTAGCGGCTAGTAATACAATGATTGTCTTGTGACGAGCCAATCATATGACTAGCTAATCATTGTTTGTGAAAACTGATGTTTCCAGCGCCTTCCAGCAGCCCTTTGGATTTCCAACTTGAACTCTGTTTGGTTAAAGCAACAGTTTCATCGACCCTTATTTTATGCTCCAGGGCCTGCAGAACTGATTGTGAAGGCGTCCAGGTATACTTCTGACCCCGATAAAATGTGATTGGTGAAATGCTTCAATATGAAAACACACATCTGGAAGCGGCGCAACAGTGGAAAGGCCATGAAAGGAAGCTGAAGCAAATTTTTGAATTATTTAATGAGAATTCATGGACTAAATATAATTAATATCAGTCTGTGGTTCAGATATTTTTAGGCCAGCAGAGAAGGCTTTGCAGGCCTTGACGGTCCGCCACTGGTTGACCCCCATTTAATCATATTTTTACAAACTGTCAGTATGGCCTGAGAGTAGAGGACCTGACTGAAATGATCCATGAAAAAAAAAATACAAACTGTGCCCTCTCTTGTACCTCGAATTTGAGTAAAACAAACTTATCGGAAACCATTACTCATGCACACAGTCGTAGCCTCGGAGGAGCGTTGCTGAACCTTTGAAGAGAAATCCACCAGAGACAAGGAAGAAAGAGAAACGGGGTGGGGGGTATGTGTGTGTATGGGGGGGGCGTTGGAGTGCACGGTGCAAATTCATGCGGTGTTCGCATCCCCTCAGTAACTCCATCAATACTGCATACAGTTAAGAAACTGTCAACGGTTCGTTGTGCTGCATTGACAGGTTTGGCGAGCGAAAGAGCAACTCCCACGACTGGTCAGCTCAGTCTGCTGCTGAAAAAGGCACAAACACATACACCCCCCCGCCCCACACACACACACACACACACACACACACACACACCAGCCTGTGCTGCATCAGGAGGGAGCAAGGGGGGACACTCGAACTGGGAATACTCAGAGGGAGAAGAAGGAGTCCCACAGAGGAAGTGGATTGTTGGGGAGTAGTGAAAATATGTTTTCTGCACCGCAGCGCATGCACCTGCTCCAGGACCACAGCGCACGCACTCTGGTAAGCTCTGCTCGGCACCTTATCATCTACGGGTAATTGTTTTAAAACAGCATGTGAAATGGGTATATTAAGCAAGGGAAAGTAATTGGAACTTCTTTACGATTTTTTGAGCCACCTAAAAAAATTAAAGGGTGTATGTGTGAGGGTGTTTGTGTCTATAGCATGTAAAAAACAGAACTTTTTGTGGCTTTTGCGATTAATGTGAATCATAAACAAACAATATTCACAACAGCAGAACTTCCAAAATATTTTTGAACTGCCCAATTTAAAACTAATGGAAGTGTGTTGTCTTTATTTTTTTTTTTGGTAACGGTATGGTAAAATAGTTTCTTGGTAGTAAAATGCGGGCTTAAAACGTCCCATTTAAGTTTTTCATTGCGTCGTAGGGACTTTAAAAGTTGCTGACGATCAGCTCATCAACTATTATGGTACGTCTCATAAAGAGTGAATTGTAGAGCTCCCTTCTTTTTTTCAGTCTATTGCAACAACTCACTTATGTCGGGTATAAATCCACTAAAAATCTTTCTTTTTTTAACTCTTTGTTCACTTTTGATCTCTGTACTCCAGCGAGGTGACGTCACCTCTTTTCATTGGACATATTTTTCCCCAATGGCAAATTCTTTTGAGGTCCAATGTTGAATTCTGTTCATAAGGTTTTGCTCTGGATTTGTCCAGTATCCTCCCACATTTTGATTTGCCAAGAAAACTTGAGTTTTACAGATGAGACTTCTGCTCTGGACTCTCTGTGCTGTGGCAAAAATGTCGACCATGACATGACATGTAGAGAGTTGCCAAAGTAACATTCTTTTGGCTGCCATTTATTTGAGGTGTGATATTAAAGTGGATGATTGGATTGGATTAACCTTTATTAAGCTTGCAGTGGAGAAATTTACATTTCACAGCAGCAAAGTTATGGAAGGAAGAGAAAAGGAAGAAGCAGAAAAACAATATACAGGAGCTTCTGGAAAGGCAGCCTTGAAGTCAAAATAAAAAAATAAAAATCATATCACAACACAAAGCAACAGTCATTCAATTTTGTATGAAGCAGTTCTAGATGGAAGAGGAGCTGATCAAAGCCTTCTTTTCACCAGTGGATCACTGTGGGCTCCTCAAGCCATGCATCCATCAAACCGTAGACTGTCCAACAGCAAACGACCCCTCCGCTGACCAAAGCGGGGCTGTGAAAATGCTGCCGATTATAGGCGCAAAAAAGCACAATCACCCCGGAGCTGTCCAGCGATGACAGTCAAATGGCACTGACATTCCTCCCAATCAAAAACAGTGCTGGCATATTCATGCTGCCGAAAAGGCGCAACCGCTCAGCACAGTCTACTGCTTGTTGAATGTCGTGGCCAAAAATGCTGAAAACCAATCCGGATCCGTTCCACACAACAACACAAAGTGACAAAGGAAAACACAAAAACTACCAAAAAAAGCAAAGCTCGTGAGAACACTTGCTGACGGCTGCCGACTCGGGCGCCATCTTGAACTTCTTTTTGTTGATGTATGGCTTTAAGAGGTGAGGTCTCAATTTGAGAAAACAGATTGTTAGTCTTAATTTCTGTGGACGATTCATTAGATTCATTCTTCATTTAAAGGACAACCGACACCAGTTTTTTTGTTTCCTAACTGACATCATAAAAACGTTTTATAGCATCTAAAATACCCAAAACACGCAGGCTGATATTTTTAGTCAAATGAAAAACACCAATAAAAATGACTTAAAGTGTGCTAAATCTGACCAAAATTGAGCTGCGAATTGGGCATTTTCAGAAAGTCCCGCCTCCAGTTCGTGACGTCACACCAAGACGTCTTGCATTGCTGGAGAATCAAAACAATGGCTTCAGATTCGGAGAAAATGCTTTCTTGTTACGCATTCAGTTATGAATATGATTCAAATAATTCTGAAGAGGAAAGCATGAATGTTTGCAATCGTTAAAGAAGTTCTTCCAGGTCATTTTGAGGCATCAAGACTGATGTGTAGCGTCCCAGAAAATGCAGAAGATGGCGCCAGAGCACTGCTGGAAATGGCGGATTTGTCTGCTTGGAATTTGTGTCAGCGAATATCAAATATTTGTCTTGGTGCAACACACAACGATTCACCATTGCGTTATTTATGTGTTTTCCTTCTAATTTCGCTATCAACACGAACTTTTCAGACCAAACAAAGTACCGCAAAATGCATTGTGTGTCCTTTCTCGGTCAGGGGCGTACCAAACGTGACGTCACGTGGGGATCGTTATCAACTCGAAAACAAGACTTCCTGAATATTCAGTGCGAGTCTTAAAACGTAAAATATAGCTATATGCCGTGGAATCTTTGTAAAATACACTCGGTAGAAGTCATTTGAAGACATTTCACAAACACAACTTGTCCGGAGGCGACGGTTGTCCTTTAAGTAGCAATGCATGAATATACATTTCTAGAAAAAAAAAGTAAATTACTTTAGTTTAAAATGAAGAATGCTTTACACAGAAAATTTACAGATATGTGCGATCCAATCATCTCCACTTCTTTTTGGTCACTAGTACTCCACGCAATTGCGGCCAGGAACATTAGCATTAAAGCAAGTGTTAACACATCAGGAGTGCTGTCCTGGCTGATGTTCCAATATTACTTTACTTCACTTGTCCGCAACAACTGTCATGTTCAACCTTTGAGCAAACAAAGCGCATGACCTCTGACAGTCTGAGGACCATTCCAGAGGCTTATCTTCTATTTCATGAGCCAATAGGATATGCAAAGTGAGGGAAACTGGTGTGGTCAACTATTTAGTATGTGGCTGGATTGCAAAGAGCTCTTGTGTGAAGATCAGAGGGCACGGTCACAAATGGAGTCAAGGGACCAATGCCAGACCACACAAACAAATATGTTACTGTATTTCTTCCCATTACACATTGTTAATATATATATATATATATATATATATATATATATATATATATATATATATATATATATATATATATATATATATATATATATATATACAGTAAAGTCTCGTTATATCGATATTCAAGGGAGTCCGAAAAAATATCGATACAACCGGGACTATCGATATATCCGACCCTGTTTGCATGTAATTTTCTCCGTGCGTGCATAGAAATAGTATCGATATAACCGGGACTGTCGATATATCCGATATCGATATAACGAGACTTTACTGTATATATATATATATATATATATATATATATATATTATTCGCTATTTCATGGTTTTGGTATGACATTTTAGGTTCATTTTAGGTTCATTTTAGGTTCATCCCAGTCGGCCCAAATTTTTCTGAGTCGCGTCTCACAATAACAAAAATGCGTTTTGTCATACAGCGAATACAAATATTGTGTTCCACTTGGAAGCTCTGGACGTTTCGCTCAGATTGGTGGTGCTCAACATTCCTGCTTTTCTTGGTTGCAGTCAGGTTATGGATCGGGCGGGCAAGCTGCTAATTCTTGCTCCCCCCGTGACCCCCCTACCCCTGACATTCCTGTAAGTAGTTTTACAATTGGAGGGAAATGAGTGAAAGTGACAGCTTCTCGGCAGACTGGATGTATTAGCATTGGTTGGGGACGCGCCCGACCAACAGCCAGCAGCTTGCCATTTGCGTCATATGTTGTGACGAACAAATCTGATTAACCTACTTTACTTTGGAGCAAAATATCTCGGGCTAGCTGGAACTCCCGGATGGTTTGTTGTTCATTATTACAAAGATGCAAAAATTTTACCATGGCATCCGAACTTTTTTCGTACACGGAGCTGCCTCAATGACTGATGTGTCGTTCGCGAACGAGCTCGTTCTTCTAACAACAAAATGGCAGCCGACTGTTTTTGTCCTCTATTCCCCCGAGGGTTTCAACTTTGATAGTTCAAAGGCAGAGTGTAGACTGCAAGATTAAAATATCCCGTCAATCAGGCGCCAACAACATAATCCCTCTGTACACTTGATGCAAAACGCTATCAACCCAGCTAAACAGAACACAATTGATGAGGAACTAGATACAATTATCACAGAGAAAGCCCCTACAAGGGATCATTCCTCAAGATGGTGAAAGAAGAAGGTTACGTTCCTCATCAAGTGTTTAATGCTGATGAAACCGGCCACTCCATTCCATCAAGCCATCAACGACCATCACAAGGGTAAATAAAGCCACTTTATTATATATATAGTACAGTTTATGTCTTTAATTATAATACCATAGCACATTTATTATACATAAAATAAGGTATATTTTGTGTAGTTTTAAGGCTTAGAAAATTTGAAAGTAGAAAATTATGTTTTATGGAGACCTGGGAACGGATTATTCTCATTTTAATGGTTTCCTCTAGGAAATTAAGTTTTGGGATACACACTTCCCCTTACACACTGTCTGGGAACCAATTAACTTTGTAAGCCAACGTATCACTGTACTGTCATAACTTAGATGATGCAAAATGTCAATTTTACATGAGATGGAAAAATGCCCTCCGAAGGTTTCTCAGGAACACTAATAATAAACACTGGCATATTTATGGAGGCAAATATTGCAAACAGAAGAAGTCTGAATATTCAACTATCCTTTTTTACACTTTTTTTTTCGAGCAAACAACAGTTTATTGAATACAGTACTTCACTCTAGCAGTCGTGGCCTCACATCCGGTTAGGCGCTTTCAGTCAAAAACCATCACAGTTATGACCACAGAAAACACAGACAACACGGCATCTTGGACTTCTAAAAACACTTGTAAACAACAGATAAGAACCTTTATTGCTGGAAAACACACAATGTTTGTTTTTATGGGTGGGTGACGTTTGTGTCTAATTGCTGCAGTAATTAAAAGGTAACTGCCACGAGCAAGCTACTTTGCAAAGTTGATCTTCCCTGACTCGGCCTCAGCAATAGAGAGGCCGGTCACAGTGGGAATCTTTCCACTTCTCATTTGGAACTTTGCAGCGTACACATCATTCAGCTGAGCACTTTTCTCCCCCCCTCCTGAAGTTCAAGGACTAAAAGATGTGCGGAGAATAGCAAGTAGCTTCCTTGAGTTTTACTTCACATGGTTGACTCACCAAGGCACGGCTGCGTGTTGTAAAACATAACTTGCCACCCTGCGTGCATTCAAAGTGGCCTGAGCTCGGTGGGGAGTCTCCGTATGCACGCGAGGCTCAAATACCAGAGCTGCTAGAGATGCGGGCGCAATTTGGCAAAAAACGGGGAGATTTTAAAACTCAAGGGGCCCCTCGCTTTACTTTAATGCGCACCGTGACAAGAAAGTTAATCGGTGTCGGAGTGCCGTTAATATTTAACAGTTCCCCCATGCAATATGCATGAACAAAGACTGCGATTTTGGAAAAAAAACATTGGAAATCTAAACAGAAATGATAATTTTTTTCAAAGCTTTTGCAGGAGTGCAAGAATGCAGCATCGCACTGTCATTATTGTCCACATGCAGATTCATAAAATGTATCATCCTTGAAAGGTGAAACACATAAATGCGGGCCAATTGTGTCAAGATTCACAGTATAGCATAATACATAGCTACAAGTTTGACAGGACAAAATAATACATTGCAATAATGTTTTAATGTTGCTTTTTGAAGCGGCCTATACTGATATGACTCCTCCTTCATCTCCTCTTATTACAACGTAGTGGCGGACCGTCAAGCCTTCTCAGCTGGCCTAAAATATCTGAATCACGAACTGATGTTAATTATATTTTGTCCATTAATTCTTATTATTTAATTCCAAATATTATTTCAGTTTCCTTTAATTACTTTTCCACTGTTGTGCTGCTTCCAGACGTGTGTTTTCGTATTTAAGCCTTTAACCAATGACATTTCAGCCATCATTTGTTACCAGGGTCAGAAATCTACTTGTATGCCAGTTGGTCCTGGAGCATCAAATCAATGTCAATGAAACTTGCTTTAACCAATCAGGGATTGAGTTGACAACTGGAGGCCTCCTGGAAGGCGCTGGCAACGTCAGAGTTTTCGTTTCAGTTTGGATTGATTCAGACGTAGCACTACTGAAGGCCTAGCAATGAAATCCATGCACCGCCACTGCTACAATGAGACTACGGTGCGCCGGGTTCGAGGGGTGCCCCTCCTAAGGTTGATATCGCGGACGACGAGCCACTGATCCCCCACCCCCATTCCCCAAGATGCACACCACTAGTCTGAACAAGTCAAATAAAACAAATAAACCAAACATGCAAAGAGATAACTTTGAAATTTGATACCATGTGGGAGACAAATTGTTGAATCGGTGCAATAAGGTGTTTGGCTGTGCATGTCATTGATGTGAAACTCTCTTCTGTCCTTTCAGATTATGTGGAGGGACTGACAATGTCCATTGTGGACCTGCAGGTTCTCATACATTTGCTTCTGTGACCACTGCAACGTAGTATCCTGAGGGTAGCGGACCTAACCCAAACTCGCCTCCCCTCATCTGTCTCTCTCCCCCCTCCACCCTCCCTCACCCCTCGGTTTCCATCAGTACTGAGCCCACCATGGGAGGATGCTTCTCCAAACCCAAACCAGGTGACGATACCTCTTTCTTTGTTTGATAAATTAACCTGGTAGGTATTATCTAATTGCGGCTGTATAAATTAAATTGATACTTCTCAATATATACAGTACGTTAATATAGATGATTCAACTCAACTAAACTGTATTTATAGAGCACTTTCAAACAGACAAAGCTGCATACAAAATGCTGTACATGGAAAAGTATCACGTACAAGTAATAAAATAGATACGTCGTAGAAAGAAAGCACAAGGGACTAAAACTAAGATCATGTCTGAGTCATTCTAAATCAAATGCCAAAGAGTAGAAGTGAGTTTTGAGGCAGCTTTTAAAGGTGGGCAGTGAGAGGGCTTGCCAAATGTTCAGTAGCAGGTCATTCTAGAGAGATTTCAGATTTCGTATATGCTGTATTCTGGCTGTGCAGTGTCCCTTATATTGTGGTCAATGTGCATTGGAAACTGTTTTCAGCATTGACAAAGTACTTCAGATTATTGCTTTTTTTATTAGTGTGCATCATTGTCGGAAATAGTAAAACATTGTGTGATTTGGCTTTTTCACTAAACATGAGAGAAAAACAAAGTACTAAATTGCATCTACGACAACTAGATAGAAATTCAAACAGATCCCATCTTTCCTTGTGCACTAAATTCTCACTTAAGCGAGGGAACGTCCATCAGCCTCATGAGATTTCCTTCAACTCCGCCAATTGCACACACTGTTACATTTTTCCATTAGTTTTAATCAAGATTTACTCAGCGGGACAAAATTCCAGACAGATTACTTTGTATGACCTGAACAATCAGCACATTTTCCAACCAAACAGACATAGCCTGCTGCACTCAAAAAACAGACACCACCGCAACCACGTTTTCATGTGCAGAAAAGCCAAACAGTCGCACATCTGCTTGGAATTAATTAATTAATTTCAGATTGCACACCTTTTATGCAGGTAAATTCCCAAGTTTCTCTCAACTGTCTTTATTTATGTATTTATTTGTTCATTCATTCATTTATTGTAGAATGTTAATATTTATTTCACCGAATGGTTCTTGACTTTTTGCCTTCCTCCTTTTAAAAAAGAAGAGAAAGAAGTGGAGAAATGTTTCAACAGACCTGTTCATGTGATAATCATACCAATACAAATGTAAACATACAGTAATTCATGAGTAGGAACAAATAAATGACGTAAGGATGCAAACACATTCAAATGACAGATGATAATTGACGAATGAAGAATGAATGGAAAGGACTCCTTTCGGCAGATCTGCCCTTCAGATGATTCCAATCACCTTTTCCCCTGCTTTCATTTGTTCCACTTCATTTGTACTGTACTTTGCTTGCGTTTGTACTGCCCCTCCTAGCTGAAGGCTGCTGCTCTTATAAGAGAAGACAAAACGTGACAAAAAAGTGATATTGTTTGGTCCTCGTGGCCCATGTACATCTCATCCTGTGGACTTGGGCCCCCTGGCTTCCTATCTGAAGTCAACAGTCTCAAACTTGGGTCTTAAACTGGACAGTGACTTTAAATTTGCCCGACAAATTGGCGCTGTTGTTAAATCCAGGCTCTTTTATCTTTTATCTAGGTAGCTGGCTAAAATAAAACCTTGAAGCACCTTGAAGCAGTAATTCATGCCTTTGTCACATCTCGGCTTGATTACTGTAATGCGCTTTGCTTTGGTGTAAGCCACAGGTGTCAAAGTCAAGGCCCGCGGGCCAAATCCGGCCCGCCACATCATTTTTTTCGGCCCGCGAAAGCAAATCAAACTTGTTAAATTCCATGATGATTGCTAAAATCTGAGCCAAAATTTCATATTTTTGGATGTCAACCACAATAAAAGTCATTATTCTTGACTTCAGATTTGAAAACGAGTTATTCATTAATTTGCTGTGTGCTGTATATGTAACATTTGAAGGGATTTAAACATTCTAATGCGTTCCCCAAATTCATAACGGCCCTCGAGAGGAAACCATAACTACAATGTGGCCCGTGGCAAAAAATTACTTTGACACCCCTGGTGTAAGCCAATCCTCCATGAAGCGTCTCCAGCTGGTCCAGAATGTTGGTGCTCGCCTCTTGACTGGTACTCTTAAGAGGGAGCACAAAATTCCTACTCACTCTGGGATCCCTTCACTGGCTCCCTATACATTTTAGAGCTCTTTTCAAGATCTTATTATTTTGTTTCAATTATTTAAATGGCCTCGCTCCTCCTAAGCTCTCTGAGATGCTTCCTGATGCCTCTGGTCTTCTCACCAGACATTAATGGATGTGCCAAAAACTAATCGGAGGCTCAGAGGGGTCGATCGAGCTCCCAATCTCTGACATGACCTGCCACTGAACATTCGGCAAGCCCCCTCGATGCCCATCTTTAAAACGCGTCTCAAAACTCACTTGTATTCTTTGGCATTCGACTCAGCATGATTCCGGTTTTACTCCCTGGTGCTTTCTATTATCTTTGTCACTGCTTTTTTACCTGTATATATTATCTGTCCATGTTAAGCGTTTTGTTGCAGCTTCAGCTGATGATAAAGCGCTATATAAATCAAGATGTATTGTATTGTATCGTCAAAAGGTTACTCCAAGGCACTGTTACCAAATGACCATGTCTTTGTTGTGCAGTTGAAGTCAAGGTGGAGCTCTCTCTCCTGGAGAACGAAAAAGAAGTGGATGGCCTTTCACCGAATGGCAAGGCCAGTCCCTTCGCAGACTGCAGACCAAATGGGGCCCTCGGACACAGCTCGGAGGACGACTCCGCCTTACTTCAAGCTTACCAGAGATCACGGGACTATGTGGAGGCATCCGTCTGTCATGTCAAAGATCTGGAAAACGGACAGTGAGCATAGGAAATTTTATACAGTATACAGTTTATACAGTATTCACTGACCTGATTACACGAGAAGCTCTCCACTGTAGGACCTGCTGTCCCTTTAATAATAATAATAATACATTTCATTTATAAGCAACTTTCAAATCTTTCAAGGTCACTTTACAGTCACAGGATCAGTTTTTCTGTGGGTGAGCAGCGGCAGCCCCACGCGCCAGCGTTCACTCAACCCGGAATAATTCAAATAGATAGAAAGCTAGTTAGCTACCAAATAGATAGCTAATAGCTAGCTAAGCGACTGCTGCTGACTCGCAGGGGTGTCAATCTCATTTTTGTCACTGGCCACTTTGAGATTATGTCTTATTTAGGAGGGCTTTAAAGGACAACCGACGTCACTTTTTTGTTTTTTAACTGACACCAGAAAAACGTTTTATAGCATCTAAAATACCCAAAACAGTATGATATTTTTAGTCAAATGCAAAACACCAATAAAAATGATTTAAAGTGTCCAAAATCTGAAAAAATTGAGCTGCCAATTGGGCATTTTCAGAAAGTCCCGCCCCCAGTTCGTGACATCACGCCAAGACGTCTTGCATTGCTAGTGAATCAAAACAATGGCTTCAGATTCAGAGAATATGCTTTCTTGTTACACATCCAGTTATGAATATGATTCAAATAGTTCTGAAGAAGAAAGCATCCATGTTTGCAATCGATTAAATAATTTATTTGTGCCATTTTGAGGCAACATTAGGGGGAAATCTGTCACCAAAAAAAAGAGGCACAAACTGGCAACCTCCTGTGGCCACCTCCGTTTCCACAAGCTGATAAATTCCTTATATGGCGCTTGGACGCCCTCTGCTGGCCTTCTGGCGGCTTTTGGGTGCAACACGAGGTCCCTAGACCAAACAAGTACAGCAAAATACATTGACGTGATGGAAGGACCGCTACAATGCGTCTTTTTTACGGTCAGGGTCGATCCTTTAGTGACGTCACGTAGGGACTCGTCACCAACTCAAAAACACGACTTCCTGAATATTCAGCGCGAGTCTTACAACGTAAAGTATAGATATATGCTGTGGAATCTTTGTAAAATATGCTCAGTAGAAGTCATTTGAAGCCATTTTACAAATTATGGACACAACTTGTCCGGAGACGTCGGTTGTCTTTTAAGAATATGAAACTAATTAAATGTTTATATATTATTACTGTATTTTCTGGTGTATAAGGTGCACCAGAATATGAGGCCCACCCTCAATGAATGATATATTTTCAAACTTTTTCCATATATACGGCGCAGCGGACTATAAGGTGCACCTTCAATGAATGAACACGGTTTTCCAAATATAATATATAAATATATAAATGGTTTCCAAATATAAGGCACACCACATTATAAGGTGCTACAGTAAAGGCTAGGGTTACGCACGACTTCTTGCACAGGAGGAAATTGAGTCGGTGTCTGCTGACAGTAGTTGGGAGACCTGTAAAGGTTCTATATTATTTCACATATAAGGCGCACCAGCGTATAAGGCGCAGCGTCATCTTTTGAAGAAAGCGAAAGCTTTTGGGTGCGCCTTCTACAAACTACGGCATTTGAATGTAACAAATTGATGGATAACCAATTCCAACAAAGGTCAGGTCATCTGATAGTTTGTTCAATTATTGTGAGTGTTAAGAGGAGAACAAAATTATTGCAAAATTTCTACTTTATTTATTGCATATGACGATTTGACATTTCGGCACAGATTTGTCACGGTTTGCGAGGTGGTGATGGTTGTGGATCCCTAATAAGCAGGCAGGAGGGAGCAGCAGGTTGTATTTGACAAATTGTATGAAAATAAAGTCATCAGGAACAAAATCTAAGACATCAAAGTCATCCGAACAGAAAAGTACAAAGAATCAAAGAAAACCACAAGTAAAAATCTGCCACGATGAAACAAACCTGACAGGGTGAAGCAAACACATACAATGACCCGACACGGAATGGTCGTGCCGGGAATCCTTTTAAATGCCACTGATTGGAATGACCAACACCTGTGCAGCTGCAGACGGGCCGACAGCGCCACCCGTTGGTCGGCAACCAAATCGTGACAACATTTGAGCAAGTATCATGGATGTTGACACATATTTGTTGTCGGGGGCCACATAAAATTACGTGGCAGGCCAGATCTGGCCCCCAAACCTTGCATTTGAAACCTGTGACGGCCATGTTTATGTTGGGTTCTGTTGTATTATTTGTTCATTTTATATAACTGTTATGGATGGATGGATGCATGGATGGATGTGAAGTGCTTTGCAAATAAAGATGTATTGTATTGCAAATTCACAATGTCGACATCATGTTCCAGGATGCGAGAGGTTGACCTGGGATGCGGGAGAGCGTTGTTGATTAAAGAACATGGCGAGTTCTCGGCAATAGGCCACAAGTGTCCACATTACGGCGCACCGCTCGTCAAAGGTAAGTACAGTTGAATTCCCAAAAGACTTGACATCCTTTCTTTGAGCATAAAGGAAACACGTTGCATGCTTCAAGGTGTGCTGTCAAAAGGACACGTGCGCTGCCCCTGGCACGGCGCTTGTTTCAACATCGCAACAGGCGACATCGAAGACTTTCCCGGCCTGGACAGCCTGCCGACTTTCCAGGTGACCTTCCCAGCTTGAAGCATTCCCTGCATTCTGAGAGCATGTGTGTATACAAGGATTACATATGCTTGTTTGCTTCAGGTCAGAGTTGAAAAAGACAAGGTCATCATCCGAGCAAACAAACAGGTAAAGCAGCATCAAAAAGCAGTTACTGATTCAGTGTGATAAACAACCAAATTGAGAGCTCTAAAACCTTTTCAGGCTCTTCAGTTGCAGAAACGGTCAAAGGCCATGGCAAGATGCTCAGCGGTCATTAACCCCAGCACAAGCTTGACGAATGTTTTAATTATTGGGTCAGGTCAGTGTATTATGCTTTTTTCTTTCCCCTTCTCTGTGCGCATGCTAAGGGACAGGCAGTCGTACAATACAGTAATCCCCCATTTAACGGGGACCAGAACTCTCTGTGATAGGTGAAAATCCGCAAAGTGAGGGCGCCCTACCACCCCTCGCCGAGGAATTTGTGTGCAATCATTTGTGAGTACCAGCATGATTAAAATGTAGAAATAGTATTTATACTTAATATATTTGAGACAAAGACTATAGGAATACACACAACTACTTAAATGCTTAATTAAAATGTATTAGACTACTTAAATGCTTAATTAAAATGTATTAGACAGTCAATAACATTCTTGAGCATTGTCTTTATGAAGCTTTGACAGTGTAGTCTGTATTCCCTCTCTCACACTCCCTCTCTCATTCCTTCTCTCACTCCCTCTCTCTAAATCCCTCTCTCTAACTCCTTCTCTCTACTCCCTCTCTCTCACTCTCTTTCTCACTCCCTCTCTCTCACTCCCTCTCCCAAACAACCTCTCTCGAACTCCCTCTCTCTAACTCCCCTCTCTTTAACTCTCCTCTCTCTCCTTCTCTCTCTCTCTCTCTCTCTCTCTCTCTCTCTCTCTCTCTCTCTCTCTCTCTCTCTCTCTCTCTCTCTCTCTCTCTCTCTCTCTCTCTCTCTCTCTCTCTCTCACTCTGTCTCTCTCACTCCCTCTCTCCAACTCTCTCTCTCTAACTCCCTTCTCTAATTCCCCTCTCCCTAACTCCCTTCTCTCTCTCTCTCTTTCTCTCCCTCACCCTCTCTATTTGTCACTATCTCACGCTCTCTCTCACTCTCTTTCTCACTCCCTCACTCTCACTCTCTTTCTCACTCCCTCACTCTCACTCCGTCTCTCTAACTACCTCTCTCTAACTTCCCTCTCTCTCTCTCTCTCTCTCTCTCTCTCTCTCTCTCCCTCTCTCCAACTCTCTCTCTCTAACTCCCCTCTCTCTAACTCCCTTCTCTCTCTCTCTCTCTCCCTCACCCTCTCTATTTCTCACTCTCACTATCTCACTATCTCACTATATCTGTCACGTCACTCGAGGCTCGAGGGCTGGGCTCGAGTGACGAAAGGACAGCGGGGAGTGTGGATCCAAAATACACGGCGAGACAGATACTCGGATACAAAAGTCTTTACTGAGGCACGCATGAAAAAATAACAAACAGGGAAGAGTGGAGGAAGATAACTAAATGACAGCAGACCTGGCAACACGGAAGTGGAAACGGCAATGTCCAAAAATACTCCGACGGAGACGGTAGTGAGCGACAGACAGATATAGGCAGAAGGCACAATCAGTGAATGGCAATCAGCTGTGGGAACCCAGGTGAATGAAGATTGGAGGGGCCGTCTCCCAAGATTGGCGGAGGAGGTGACAGGAGGGGCGGGGCGCGCCCCGGATGGCAACGAGATGTGACAATATCTCTCATTTGCGACCACACACATGCTGTAAATCATGGGATATCGTGCAGTCATTGGTTGACGTTCGCGCTGAGAAGCAAATTTTCTGAATTTTTTTTTACTGAAAAAAAATCTGCTTGAACCCGCGATAAGTGAACCGCGAAGTAGCGGGATCACTGTACTCACAAAAAGTCTGATAATTTATTGCAGTTTCACAATGGCATGGGACTGTTGATCAATTGTATAACGCGTCGTCTTAGTCTCATGATGTCAAAATGTGAACGGCATGACGGGTTGTTTGAAAAACAATGAAAACAAAAAATATATTGGTAGTATTTCTTCTCTTGTCAAAACTGTTCTTCCTTTTGGAAGAGTGACCAAAAATAAAAGTAAAACGTGCATAGTTAGGGGTTTGATGCTTGTTGAACAGAGATCTCATGAGATGCGCCGAAATCTCGTTTGACGTCAACTGTGACGGTGGGTCAAATTCTGTGCAAACGTTAAAGGCACATTTCATATTTTTGTTTGCATTCCAAACTGTGCACCCTCATGGGTGTTCCCATTTAAGAGGTTCGCAAGCTCTACTATTTATAAAGTGTTTATAAATCAAGTCAGATTGTGCTAATGTAACCCTTGTACTACTCGCATCCACCAGGGGTCATATGCATATTGGAGGAGTGCAATATGTTGCTCCACATTATATCTACCTGGCAGCGCATCTCCGGTCATTATATCACATATATTTCACTGCAGTTTCCGTTTTGGTTCTTTCTACTTGTTAGCAGTTGGAATAAAGACGTACTCCAATCGACCGTGTGTTCTCATTCCTCAACTGCTACACCGTATTTTTTTCAGCTGAGGGGACAGGATTCATGTTTTTAGAGTTTTAAAGAATTTTGATTTTTGTAACATGTCACTAATGAAAACCCCAAATTCACAATCTAAAAATAAAATACAATCTAATTTGGCCTTCTAAAAACATGTTGAAAGAACGTGTGTAGTAAGTTTCACTCTTTGAATTGATTTACGGAAAAAAAACATCTATCATGTAGATTTTTTTTAAGTTGATGGAGATGCGCTGCCAGGTAGATATAATGTGGACCGGTTCACACATCCCGTTAGCCTGTGGGTGGTAGGCCATAGTGCGGTGTACCTGCACACCCAAGGACTGCGCCATGGCCGACCAGAGCTCGGACACAAACTGGGGGCCTCTGTCCGAAGTGATATCGGATGGCGTGTCGAAACGTGCGACCCAGGATGACAGAAATGCGCGGGCAATGTCTGTCGAGGTTGTGGAGGACAGGGGGACAGCTTCCGGCCACCTAGTGGTCCGATCGACCATAGTGAGGAGATGTGTGCAACCCTGCGAAGGAGGGAGGGGCCCGACCAGGTCAGGACGTGGTCAAATCTCCTGGCCGGAATCGGAAAAGTTTCTAGGTTCGCCCGGGTGTGCCTGTGGACTTTGGCGCGCTGACATGCCACGCATGCAGCTGCCCACTTCCTGACGTCCTTTCTTAACCCAGGCCAGACAAACTTGGCCCCAAGTAGTTTGACTGACGCCCGGACGCCAGGGTGTGAAAGGGAATGAATTGAATCAAAAATTCGCCGACGCCACTCCTGCGGAACCACGGGACGAGTGCGACCCGTAGACACATCGCAGAGGAGAGCGGGACCCCCTTCACACACTGCCACCTCCTCCAGTTTCAGGGCCGTGCCTGGTGCCTTGAGTTCGTGGATGTCCGGATCCTCAGATTGGGCCGTGGCCATCTCTGAGAAATCCACCCCGAGCTGGACTGGACAAACGATCGTGCGTGACAGGCAATCGGCCACAGGGTTACATTTGCCGGCCACATGCCGAATGTCTGTTGTGAATTCGGAAATAGCCGCTAGATGCCGTTGCTGTCGGGCCGACCACGGTTCGGTCACCTTGGACATGGCGAATGTAAGGGGTTTATGATCTACGTAGGCGGTGAACCGGCGCCCCTCGAGGAGGAAACGAAAATGGCGCGTTGCAAGATAGAGTGCTAACAACTCTCTGTCGAAAACACTATACTTGCGTTCGTTATCTTGCAGCTTCCGACTGAAAAATGCAAGGGGCTGCCATTCGTTCTCCACAAGCTGCTCAACCACCGCCCCTACGGCAACATCAGACGCGTCGGTAGTCAAGGCCACCTGTGCGGTTGAGATCGGGTGGACCAGAAGAGTTGCACCCGCAAGAGCCTCCTTGGCTCGTTCAAAGGACTGCACTCGTTGCGGGGCCCACTCGACGGGGTCATTAGCCTTCTTTTTTCTCAAGGCGCCGTAGAGGGGTTGTAGGAGGTCGGCTGCGTGAGGAAGAAACCGTTTGTAAAAATTTATCATGCCCAAAAACTCCTGCAAAGCTTTAACTGTGGCTGGGCGGGGGAAATTCACCACAGCCTGCACTTTGACGGGTAAGGGGATGGCACCCTGTGGAGAAATGCGGTGCCCCAAGAAATCGATCTTGGGCAAACCAAATTGGCACTTCACAGGGTTAACGATAAGGCCATGCACATCAAGACGCTTGAAAACCGTTCTTAAGTGCGACAGGTGTTCCTCTGGTGAAGGGCTGGCCACAAGAATGTCGTCGAGGTAGACGAACACAAAATCTAGGCCTCGCAAGACTGAGTCCATCAGTCTCTGAAAGGTCTGTGCCGCCCCCTTCAGGCCAAAAGGCATACGGAGGAATTCAAAAAGGCCAAAAGGGGTTATTACTGCAGTTTTTGGCACATCTTCTGCCCGTACCGGAACCTGGTGATAACCGCGAACGAGGTCAACTTTGGAAAAGATCACGGCTTCGGCCAAACGTGCGGAAAAGTCCTGGATGTGCGGAATTGGGTAACGGTCGTGTGTGGTTACATTATTAAGCCGACGAAAATCACCGCACGGCCGCCAAGAACCGTCACTTTTGGGGACCATGTGCAATGGTGAGGCCCACGGGCTGTTGGAACACCTCACGATGCCCAAGCGCTCCATCGTCGCGAACTCCCCTTTCGCCATTGCCAATTTTGCCGCTTCGAGGCGACGAGCGCGGGCAAAAACTGGCGGGCCAACCGTGGGAATGAAACGCTCTACCCCGTGTTTAGTATCGGCATTGGAAAAGGCGGGTGTGGTTAACGACGGATAATCGGTCAGCAGGCATTCATAAACGTTACCCGATGTTAAATAATTTGCATGCGTTAACGCCCCGAGCCCTCCGGCCTCACACGGAAAAGTGGCGAAAGAGATGGGGTCTATCAAACGACGGTTGGCAATGTCCACAAGAAGTCCGTGAGCACATAAAAAATCGGCGCCAATTATGGAAACTGTGGTCGCGGCAACAATAAAGTTCCACTTGAATTCCCGTCCGTGGAAACGCACAGTCACCGACCTGGAACCGAAGCTAGCGATGGGCGAGCCGTTAGCTGCGCACAAGGCAGGCCCGCATCCACCTGCCATCTTGTCCGCAGCGGTGGGCGTCAGCAGGCTTACTTGTGCCCCGCTGTCCACAAGGAAACGTCTTCCTGACGAGGAGTCTGTGACGAAAAGCAGCTCGCTTTCATTGCTGGCGCCCACGGCTGCTACTGGGTGTCGGGCGTTGAAGATTCCCGTCGCCTCGTAGGAGCAGGGAGGTGCGCAGCGTCGAGCCTTGGCGCCAAACCACTGATGGAAATAGCAGGTGGCTTTCCCGCGCCGCTTCTGCGATCTCACTGCGGCCACGACGGTCGGATCGATTTGCACGGCTAACCGCCGTATTGCCAGAAGCGCTCGATCTGCTTCTTCCGCCAAGCCACGATAGTCGCCGGTGGCTAGGCACGTCGAGTTAGCGAGCACGGCGCGCGCTTCCGGTGGTAGCTGGCGAAGGAAAATGTGGGGGAAAAGGAATCCGCCATCATCCGAATTTAACAGCGACAGCATTTTGTCCATTAGATCCACTGCTGTTCCGTCGCTGAGTCCGGGAAGCGAAAGAAGTCTGTCTGCTCTCTCGGAGGCCGATAGCGTGAACCGCCGGAGCAGCAGTTGTTTGAGCGCGTCGTACTTCCCGCATCGTGGAGGCACGTGCAGAAGTTGCATCATGCGATGCGTTGTCGGTCGGTCGAGGGACGCCACGACCATGTAATATTTTGGGTCATCTGTCGTGACGCCTCGTAGGTGGAAAAGTGCTTCCACATGCTGGAACCACGAAGCCGGGTCGCTGTGCCAGAACTCGGGCAACTTCGCGGCGTAGGCGGCAGCTGCGAGTTTGGGCGCCGGTCGTGGCGACATGGCCGTAGAAGATACATCTTCGTCCGTTGCCATGAACATTTCCATCGTCGGGATCACCAGTGTAGCAGTTGAGGAATGAGAACACACGGTCGATTGGAGTACGTCTTTATTCCAACTGCTAACAAGTAGAAAGAGAACCAAAACGGAAACTGCAGTGAAATATATGTGATATAACCCCGCCCCCTCCCGTACACCTGCTGGGTGAGATGTCTGGTCCTAGTGCCCGCCACACAGTGACATTTTTGCCGATAACATCTCGCAACAATCACAGGAAATTAATGGGAGTTTTTGGAGTCCGAGCAATTACATGAATGGTGGTCACACGTGTGTGCAGGTCCAGCAGGCCTAGTGTGTGCAGAGACGCTGAGGCAAGAGGGCTTCACTGAGCGCATCGTCATCTGCACCTTGGATAAACATCCTCCTTATGACAGGCCTAAACTGAGTAAGGTTTGTACACAAACCACAAAATGAGGTAGTTGGTTAAGAGAGACCAGAATGATTGTTCACTGTTTTGTTGGGTTTTTGTTTTTGTTATTTTTAAGAATAATGGTACTTACAACTAAAGACAAGATGGCCTTGATAACATTCCCAGGTTGTTTTTATTGGACTCGGTAATTGTGGCAGAGAAGTTCTTCCTTTGACAAACTTTTTATTTGATAGATGCATTGCGCACTAATGTACTAACCCTCAGTCCCTAGACAGCACAGCGGAACAGCTGAAGTTGCGTTCCCGGGACTTCCTACAAAATCACGACATTGAATTGCTCACAGAAAAAGAGGTGAGATTAGCGGTTTCAAACTTTGTTTCAAAACCAATTTAACATCAATTTGTGAAGAAATATTTCCTACAGATGAATAAAAGTGCATATTCTCTACCATTTATTCTAGCCACATATAGCAATAGGAAGAAGACTTATATGCTCTTCCACTAGATGGCAGAAATTACAATTGACAACTGTTAAATTCTTACAATTCATAAAATTTGGTATTCATACAATTTATTTCAGGATACACGACACATTTTCATTTTTTTGGTGCGCTGTGGGATTTTTCCGATTTTAACATGCCATATCCAAAACAGAAATGTGTTCATGGTGGCTGAAAAAATGTCCCCTTTATTTAAAACATTAACTAATACGTTTTATTTGTTTATTTATTTTTGCATTGATGTACTAACAACATAATGCCTTATTATCTAAAGTAACCATATTTTTTAAACTTAAACTGAGCTCAAAAAAGATTAAGCAATTATATTCCTCCATTTAAAAACACCTCAGAGATGAAGGGGCTCGATGTTTAGCCAATCAAATAAACGAAATACATGTATTAGCTTTTAAAACTTTCCGCTTGCCCCCCAAAAAATGTCATGGTCAATCAAACTAATTTACATTCATCCAGTGAAGATAGAACAATAAATGTGATTCAGTTATCACAACATTTTTAAGGTATGGCTAACGCGTTTGAAATGCTAACATTTTGTTTGCTAAAGTTTTGTTTTTTGCTAATTAGCTCGCTCAGAGATCCTTGCAAAGTAAAATAAATGATGCTGGAACACGGAGATTTTCCAGTAATGTTTTGTAAAAGCAGAAAGTTTAGTAAATTAAAATTACCATTCTTCTTTCTTCTTCTTCTTTTCCTTTCGGCTTTTCCCTTCAAGGGGTCGCCACAGCAAATCAGTGTCCTCCATCTTTAGAGGTTTGATCCGCATGTTTGTTTTGGCCAAGCTTTTACGTCGGATGCCCTTCCTGACACAACCCTCTGTATTTATCCGGGCTTGGGACCGGCACAAGAAGACATATGTCCCTTTGTGGCTACAGAACAAGCAACTCGCTCAGTAAAAGGCTCCCAAACACAAAATGGTAATCGGCACAGCAACATTCAAAAAAGCAAAAACTATACTCACCATTTGATGACAAAGCTCTGATCTTACTGTGAAATGGGCATCGCTTTCCTTACATCACATCACAAACAGAACTCCAGTCCTTTAAGATGCTTTATCTTCCAGTCACAGTATATCTAAATGATCTTTCCCTATATTACATCACAAACAGAACTTCAAAGTCCTTTAAGCACACGAAAGCTAAAAACTGCTAAATTAACACTAATAATAATAATAATAGCGATATTACTATTACTGCCAATAATAATAATGATAATAAGTACAATAGCTCTGAAATGTAATTATCGTAAAAACCATGAATCGTACTAAACGGAACTAATTATACATAAAAAGACTAGAATGCCATTGAACATTCAAATCTTAAATTCACAAGAAGGTCATTTAACGATGGCAATACTTTCAAATAGAATACAGTTTCACTTGTCATTTTTTGTCTGTGACATTCAATTTGGATTATCTTGTGACATTTAATGTATTTCTCAACGATGACATTTGCTTTGTCTATAGGTAGTAGCAATAGATGTGAAGACGCGCTCAGTCACCTTTGAAGAAGGCTTGAGGATGGAATACAGGAAACTCTTTGTCGCAACAGGAAACAAGTTAGCGGGGAAAAAATACTTATATATATATTTTTTAAATTTAGCTTAAAATAACAAAATGTTTTAAATTTTCTGTTGAAAAGACCCAAAGCTCTTAACTACAAGGGTGGGGATGTCAGGAATGTTTTTCACCTCCGGACACCTGAGGACGCCAACAGCATAGCGAGGCTGGCCAACAACAAGAATGCTGTGATTGTGGGAACATCATTTGTGGGTAAGAAATTGAATATGGAATGGTGATTTGAAATTATTGTCTACCACTGTGGGTAAATGTTGGTTGGTTAAGGCCAAGCTTACATCTACAATCCTGTCATGTTGAATGTTAATTTGTCTTTTGCGCAGGTATGGAAGTGGCTGCAGCTCTGACTGACAAGGCCCACTCTGTCTCGATCATTGGGGTGGAGTCAGTCCCATTCAAAAAAGCCCTCGGTGAGAAAGTAGGGAAAGCTATCATGAAGGTATTTGCAATATCAAGCGGAAATACCCTTGCAGTTACACATTTCGAAGTCTGCACTCATTTCTTTGTCACGTCTCTGTTGATTCTGCCTGCAGCTTTTTGAAGCCAACAGGGTGAAGTTCTATATGCTGAATGGGGTGTCGGAGATGATCGGTCATCATGGACAGGTATTCGCAAAGTGAGAGACACAGCATGACGCTCATTTGCATTGGTCTTCAAAATGTCACACGACAGTGGTGTCAAAATCTGCATTACAATGGGGCTGAGTAGAATGCACAACTATTGCTAAATTTGGACGGCCTGCTTGACAAGAAAACTTGTTTTTTTCAGGACTATGACTAATTTCTTCTACTATCCCTTGTTGTTTTTTACTTATATTGGCAGGGGTCTTCAATAACTGAGTGTAAATGTAATATACTGTATATTTAAATATTTTAGTTCTTAAAAACCAATGGCGGTGCGTGGATTTCATCGCTAGGCCTTCTGTAGTGCTACGTCTGAATCAATCCAGACTAAAAAAGTCTGGTGTGATTTACTACAAGTCCACTTACAGGTTACCATTAGCCAGGAAATAACTTACAGACATTTCTTAATGATGTCCATTTTTTTCTTCAAAAGTCCGTCTTGAAAATGGCTTCAACAGTAAATTTCCAACCAAATACATTTTTTATCCCCGTTCAGCCATTGTGAGTTGAGCAAACTGCTATTAAATCAACACAAAAATACCTGCTTATGCAGCTCGCTACCGACACAGTGTGCTATCTCTAGCCAGTATGCTCTTATGACGAGCGGCTAGTGATACTGTGATTGGCTAGGAACTAGCCAATCGTATGACTAGCCAACCATAGTTTGCGAAAACGCTGATGTTGCCAGCGCCTTCAAGCAGGCCTTGAGTTGCCAACTCGAACTCTGATTGGTTAAACACACTGTTTCATCGCTATTGATTATTCTGCTCCAAAGCCTGCAGAACTGATTGTGAAGGTGTACAGGTAGATTTCTGACCCTGGTAACAAATGATGGCTAAAATGTGATTGGTTAAATGCTTAAATACAAAAACACACATCTGGACGCAGCACAACAGGGGACAAGCAATGTAAGGAAGCTGAAAGACAATTTGGAATTACTTAAGAATTTATGGACAAAATATAACTAACATCAGTCTGTGATTCAGATATTTTTAGGCCAGCAGAGAAGGCCTTGCAGGCTCTGACGGTCCATCAGTTAAAAATAAACCATCTCAATATCGGAGGCCATTTTTGGATGCTACTGGTCTATTTTTGACCAGATGAGCAAATTGTTCCAATAAAATGAGTGTTCAGGTTTTGTCCATTTACATATTCTTAAGTCTTGCCCTGTCTCTCCTGCTAATTAAAACCTGAAAATAAGAAAGCATGATGGTAAATACTGTTTGTGTTTCATTACGTCAGCTGAAGGAGGTTGTGCTGAAGAGTGGCAAAGTCCTGCGGGCAGATGTCTGTGTCATCGGAGCTGGTGAGCAAGCCCAAATTCTGGTGACTTTTTATTGTTAAATATTTTAGGGAGCATCCCACCTGTCATCATTTAGATCTAATATTGAGATGCTGATCGAGAATGACTGTACCAACACACTTTCTAAAGCTAGTGGCAGATAGCTGAGCAAACTTTTTTTTTCCATTAGTCTCATACAGAAGACAAACAGTAGTTTTGGGATGAAAAGTTAGTCTCTTTTTTACTATTTGGACAAGTGCTGTTTTTCCAGACTTGACAAAAGTGACATGTTGAAAATGGGAAACATTACACCTGTATGTTAGTGTGCTCACTCGTCTTCTCTGCTGCAGGATGTGTTCCTGCAACAAGCTTCTTGAAACAGAGCGGCATTCACATGGACTCAAAGGGCTTCATCACTGTCAACAAGGTACTTTGCTTTACTGAAAACTCTCTGCGTACATCAATCAGGGTTGATGTCTTGTCCCAAGTTTTCCTTTAATCCGTAAAGAAGGCTAACAAAAAAATCCTCCCAACATCATAAGTGTCATGAATAATGAATTCAAAATATTCAGTTTCTACAAATTGATAGCTGTAAATGTACATTTGTTGACATGCTATTGTCAAGCAAAAATTGAGAAAAAAATATTTACCAATAACATTGATTTTTTTTTTAATGTGAATTGGTCTGAAAATGTCTGTTGAGCTACATTTCTTATCATGCCTTCTTAACATGACATTGTAACTGGGTTTAGGACAGGAATTGTCATTTCTCCAGTTTACTTCTGCATTTCTAAGAATTCATTTTTCACTCAATGGTAGCAATTCATCCAGGCCCTGAATTGGCGAAGCAGTCCCCAAACAACGTGTGATTTCCTTCAGTCTTAAGCAAACATTAGTTGTCTTGCAGGCATCATATCATGATGACCCCACCGAGGGAGAATAGCAACAGCGGTGAATTTTCTCCATTCATACATATTCTATATTACCCAGTGGAGGGCCATGCATGTCACTTGTAGGCCTTCAGTAGTGCTACGTCTGAATCACTCCACAGCTGTGAGTGTGGGGTGATTTACTACACGTCCACTAGAGCATGTCGTTGGACAGGAAATAACTTGTGACTTCAAGAAACTTAAGAAATACTCTCATAAATTTTTTACCATGAATGTGTGGATTCATGATAATCTCATAAAAGTGCAACATTATTTGTTATTTTTGCTAGCTTTGGAGCTGTCCAACCTTTCTTGATGATGTCCATCTATTCTTGAAAAGTTCATTTTGAAAATGGCTTTAACAGTAAATCTGCAAACCATTGGTGCAAATCCATTTATTCTCCTCCTTCAGCCATTGTGGGTTGACAAAACTGCTATTAAATCAATACAAACATGTATTTTCTTATGCAGCTCGCTGCCAATACATTGTGCTAGCCGTGGCCAGTATGCGTTTATCACTCACGGCTAGTTGATACTATGATTGGTCTAGCCAATCATGTGACTAGCCAATCATAATTTGCGAAAACTCTGACGTTGCCACCTCCTTCGAGCAGGCCTTGAGTTGCCAACTCGAACTCTGATTGGTTAAAGTAACAGTTTCATCACCATTGATTATTATGCTCCAGAGCCCGCAGAACTGATTGTGAAGGCGTCCAGGCAGATTTTTGACCCTGGTAACAAATGATGGCTGTAATTGGTTAAATGCTTAAATACGAAAACACACATCTGGATGCAACACAACAAGGGAAAAGCAATGAAAGGAAGCTGAAAGACAATTTGGAATTATTTAAAGATAATTACGGAAAAATATAATTCACATTAGACTGTGATTCAGGTGTTTTTAGGCCAGCAGAGAAGGCCTTGCAGGCCCTGACGGCCCACCACTGATATTACCATCTACAGATAAACTTGAAATCTTTACCACCTAATTTTGTAACCCTTCCAGTTTCAAACATCAAAGTCAACGTCAGCTTTATTTACAAATATGCTAATATGCATGACATACAGCACAGATGAAATGACTGTCCTCTCGGACCCAGTATGCAAAACACTTATAATGACTTTAACAAACATAATAAACATGAAAACGCCAATTTGCCGGGAGAAGGGCAACATGATAACAATTTTCAAGTTGGTACAGACGCCATATTCCTCCGCATCTCTCTTCAGTACACTGGTTACATGATTTTGAAGATGTGATTTGAAGGTGAAATTGTTGCTGCTTCTAAGATGATGCAGACAAATGCGGAAGGGGTCTTTGCTGGAGGAGATGTCGTGACCTTTCCCTTCTCTCCACGCAACAATAAGAAGGTTAACATCCCTCACTGGCAAATGGCTCACGTGCATGGTGAGTGTGTAAGGACTGTGTGGTGATTTAAGCGAATGGGCAAATTCATGCATTAAAGTTGGATTTTGACCCACGGCAGGAAGGGTAGCAGCTCTCAATATGGTGGGCAGAGTTACTGAGGTGAAAACAGTGCCTTATTTCTGGTCAGCTATGTTTGGGAAAACCATACGCTATGCAGGTATGTTTATTGCGCAGGAAACACGACAGACCTTGCTGAAAATTGTGTGTGGCCAATTTCTATGAAAGACTGCTTATTATTCAGTTGTTTTTTCGGGGCAAGGTTATGGAGATGGTTTTGATGATGTCATCATTCAAGGTGATCTGGATGAACTGAGATTTGTCGCATTTTACACGAGGTAAGTGACAGCTTATTTATTCATTGATCTGTCGATATACTGGAAGATTAACAACAGCAGTTGTCTATACAGGATATACTTTTCCTTCTTTTGGAGGTTTTATTTAATTTCGAGTTACTTGGGGAATTTAAAGGACAACTGACGTCTCCAGACAAGTTGTGTCCATAATTAAAATGGCTTCAAATGACTTTTACTGAGCGTATTTTAATAAGATTCCACCGCATACAGCTATATTTTACGTTTTAAGACTTGCGCTGAATATTCAGGAAGTTTTGTTTTTGAGTTGGTGACGAGTCCGTACGTGACGTCACTAAAGGAACGCCCCTGACCGACAAAAAGACACATTGTCGCAGTCCTTCCATCATGTCAATGTATTTTTCTACACCTCGTGTTGCACCCAAAAGCCGCCAGAAGAGGGCGTCCAAGCTCCATATTGGATTGGATTGGATTGGATTTGCCTTTATTAGTCTCGCAGTGGAGAAATTTACATTTCACAGCATATAAGGAATTTATCAGCCTGTGGAAACGGAGGTGGCCACAGGAGGTCGCCATTTTGTGCCTCTTTTTCGGTGAGACATTTCTCCTCAATGTTGCCTCAAAATGGCACGGAATAAATTCTTTAATCGATTGCAAACATGGATGCTTTCCTCTTCAGAACTATTTGAATCATTCATATGTGGATGTGACACAATAAAGCATATTCTCCGAATCTGAAGCCATTGTTTTGATTCACTAGCAATGCAAGACGTCTTGCCGTGACGTCACAAACTGGGGACGGGACTTTCTGAAAATGCCCAATTCGCCGCTCAATTTTTTGCAGATTTTGGACACTTTAAGTCATTTTTATTGGTGTTTTGCATTTGAATAAAAATATCCTACTGCGTGTTTTGGGTATTTTAGATGCTGTAAAACGTTTTTCTGATGTCAGTTAAGAAACAAAAAAGTGACGTCGGTTGTCCTTTAAGTGTTTAAATGATTTCTGATCTGCCCCATTAATGTCAGCTTAATGAGTCCCCAATAGTAATTCTCAGAATGGATTCACTGTTTTTTGTAATCTATCTATCCATCTATCCATCTTTCCTATATCTATATCTACTGTATATATTTGAATCTGTTTGTGTATGATCATTGTTTCCATAACTTCGACTGGGTCATTCTCAGGGGCGAGGAGGTGGTTGCGGTGGCCAGCATGAACTACGATCCCATTGTGTCCCGAGTAGCTGAGGTCTTAGGTTCCGGAAAGACGATTAAGAAACGAGATGTGGAGTAAGTCGCTATCCAAGTCTTAAAGCTGGTCGTGATTACAATAGTCTTTATGTTTTGTACAGTTTCTGAGCTTTTGAAGGGAAACATGACACATTTGGAGGAGACCACAACAACTTGTGACTCTCATCACATGACAAATGGGGGGACTCGAGGTGACTTATTGTTTTACAGAGTAGTTTGTGTTAGTTGACTCATGTCACAGCAATTATGGTATAAAAAACACAACTACAATAAAATAAGATCCTCTGAAGAGGTATAATTTATAAATCTAAATAAGATTTAAGCTCTACAGTAAAGCCTGTTGAAATATAATAGAATAAATTCTAATATGCAGAGGGCGGCACAGCGGATAGCCGGTTAGCACGTCGGCCTCACAGCGAAACTGAAAGATGAGAATACTGAGAAGTCAGTAGGCATTTCCATTATGTGAAAAAAAAAACATTTTGCGATGATCTCGCAAGCAAAATACATTAGTTCATTAACTCATTCACTGACAGACGTGCAAAAATGTGTCATTCAAATTGCAGGACCCACAGAATATCGAGTTTTAGGACGACATAAACATTCAATACAGCGTTAGAAACCTTACACCAGGGGTGTCAGTCATTTTTTGCCACGCGCCACATTGTAGTTATGGTTTCCTCTCGAGGGCCGTTATGAATTTGGGGACGCTATTAGAATGTTTACTCCCCTCCACATATTACATATAGAGCGCACAACAAATTAATGAATAACTAGTTTTCAAATCTGAAGTCAAGAATAATGACTGTTACTGTGGTTTACATCCAAAAATATGAAGTTTTGGTCAGGATTTTAGCAAGCATCATGGAATTTCACAAGTTTGATTTGCTTTCGCGGGCCGAAAAAAATGATGTGCGGGCCGGATTTGGCCCCCGGGCCTTGACTTTGACACCTGTGCCTTACACTATCTTCTTTCATCGAAAAAAAAATCCTAAATTCCATATGTCAGGAATTATATGAGCTTGAAATGAGGGCGGTTGTCCAAAATACAATGCAATACATACATATTGGTTTATATAAAGCTGAAGATGGAAGGAACAAAGCCCTAACATGGAATAAAGGGAAATGAAGCCCCCTTGTGGAAAAGAAAAAAAAACATTGCCAGAGACCATGGCCAGCGCTTTAGATACCCAAGCATGAAAAAATTAGAACATATTTTCAATTTCCAAATAAATTTGTGAATGACAGTTGAATGAGTGAAGCAATAATTGTTCTAATATAAGGTTTTACCAACAATTTCTATTTGTTATGTTCAATCTAGCAAACGGCCTTTGAATGTTAATTTTCTATAGGACTGCTATTGTTTGATTTTCTCATTTGGTGCAAGTTGCCATCTCATTTTTTTCATTTCTATTAATGCATTCACAACAAATGGAGGATCTTCATGGCGAGTAATCGAGTTGCTATTACTGCACAATGTATTACTGGAGGTTAGGACTGTTCCACTTAATGGCCATCATATAACTACATAATGTGTCCGTCTCTATTGGCTGTTTGATGTAGGACTGGAGACATTTCATGGCTGATTGACAAGGGCTCCCAATAACGCAGACACGTGCACGGAGCAGGTGTGCAATGCAATTCTGGATACAGACACTAAATGGTGCTGAGACAAAAGGCAGCTATCTCTCATCTGAGGTCTGTAACCGGTGACCCTGGTGACACACTGGTGACCCGACTTGTCGTGGATCCAACTGCAAGATGTCTTTTTAATCAGAAACAGATTCAGAAAGCCTTTCATATTCCCACAATGGGGAAATTTGCAATGTACATGTTGGCCTAATTCGCTTTACGAACATCTTTGACCATCTTTTTGCATCATTTTTTTTGACTTCCTGATACGTCATATCTTGCCTGCCTTTACATGATGTCACATCCTATTACATCACATCCTATCTTACGTCACATCCTATCTCCACATCTTATATAAATGCTCTCCCGGCGCGTCTCTCTCTCTCTTCCTCTCTGTCTCTCCTGAACCGACCTCACAATGTCCCTGCTGTCTACAAGATTAAAATAACTTATTCTGTTCAACACCTGACTTCCTACTGATTTCACCATCCCACTTCTAACACCCTGAAAAGCGATGAACCAGGGACGAACGATCACTTTGAACCCATCAGTACATGTTGTTTATAACAAACCACAAGTGGGCCTTTATATATATATGCTATAATCTTGAATGTACTGCCCTGCAATAAATGCAACTTCTATTTGGGCTGATTTGTTTTTTAATCGAATAATGGCTTGAGTGCTGCATGCTTGCACCTAGGCTTCTTTTCTGCATGGTACATTTTCATGTTCAGTAGGTACACGTCCATAATCTAACGAGATTCAAGAGAAGGGTCGTATTCAGGGTTGATATGGATCTCATCTGAGTATGCAAATGTATGTACCTACCGGTGTGACTTGTGAGTGATTTTGGAACACACAAGCACCTTTAATTTTGACCTAACATATAAAGATTAAATTATACCTCTACCTGATGGCTGTCTTGCTAGATTGCACAAAAAGTTTGATCTCTTTAATTCCTCATTCATGCTTGTGTGACTGTATATTTTGTCGAACACAATATAGGATGATGATCATGATGATGCTAATTGTGAATAGCAGTCGCCTCCGTAGCAATACGTATCTTGAAACTAACTTAGGGAACTCAGGTTTGTGGCCTATATCGGTAGGTACCCTGTACATTTTCAAGAAATAAATGTTCTTAGTTTAATTATTTTACAGTTACCTGTATTGTATTTTCACAGGTTATGTCTGTATGAATGAAAGACAATTGTCATGTACAGAACTTCAGGTTAAAACGCAAGGTTTAAAAAAATACAGTACATATATTGTTAGTCCTACAAAAGGAGCAAGAGTGGGATTTTTATAACTTTGCAATAAAGGTCTCATGTCTCACGGAATCATTCATGACTCCAGCTGCAACATGATCTGGTTGCATCCAGATTCTCACAGAAAACAAAGCACAAAAAGGAAATGGTTAGAAGAAAACAACATTTAATGAGTTGAACAGAAGCGTCAGAGTTAATGTGTGCGTTTGACAAATTTCATTCTCTGAGGAAGAAAGGAGTCACATTAGTCACACCATGATGTCCCCTAACCACTGGTGGAAGGACGCTTTGATCCTCTCCTCTTTCATCTAGAACTGCTTCATATTACAAAGAGGGTACAGAAAGTGCTTAAGATGAATGACTCTGTGTCTTTGTGGTGTCATATTGTCTTTGTGTTGTCATATTTTTTGTTATTTAGTTTTTTTTTGTTCTTTTGATTTCAAGACGGCGCCGCGAGAGTGGCTACCTTTCCAGCAGCTCCTGTATTTTGTTTTTCTACTTTCATCCCTTTCATCACTTTGCTGCTGTGAAATGTAAATTTCTCCACTGCGAGACTAATAAAGGCAAATCCAATCCAATCAAATTTAGTAATATACATTACTGGTATTTTGATTAAACATCATTATTTGTTGAACACATGTACATACGTTTAATATAAAGTATTTTGTAAATATCGCCCTGCGCCCGAAACGACTTCTCTGGTATCAATTGAAATCAAAATGAATATTCGTGTAGTTGTGTGTAGACATGATCTGCATCACACTGAGCAAAGTTCATAAGTTTGCACCAGCCACAACTATACTTAAAGGACAACTGACACCATTTTTTGTCTCCTAACCGACATCAGAAAAACGTTTTATAGCATCTAAAATACCCAAAACACGCAGGCTGGTATTTTTAGTCAAATGCAAAACACCAATAAAAATGACTTAAAGGACAACCGACATCTCTGGACAAGTTGTGTCCATAATTTGTAAAATGGCTTCAAATGACTTCTACTGAGCGTATTTTACAAAGATTCCACCGCATATAGCTATAGTTTACGTTTTAAGACTTGCGCTGAACATTCCAGAAGTCTTATTTTTGAGTTGGTGACGAGTTTCACCCTACGTCACTGAAGGAACGCCGCTGACTGAGAAAGGACATACCTTGCATCACCTCAATGCATTTTGCGGTACTTTGTTTTGTCTGAAAACTTTGTGTTGATCCGTGTTGATGGCAAAATTAGAAGAAAAACTCATAAATAATGCAATGGTGAATCGTTGTATGTTACACCGAGACAACTATTAGATATTCGCTGACAAGAATTCCAAGGTGAAGAATCAACCAATTTCCAACGGAGCTCTGGCGCCATCTTCTGCATTTTCTGTGACACTACAAATCAGTCTTGATCACTCAAAATGACCGGAAGACTTTCTTTAATCGATTGCAAACATTTATGCTTTCCTCTTCAGAACTATTTGAATCATATTCATAACTGGATGCGTAACAAGAAAGCATATTCTCCGAATCTGAAGCCATTGTTCGGATTCTTGAGCTGCAAGACACCTTGGCGTGACGTCATGAACTGGATATTTATGTGTTTTCCTTCTAATTTCACCATCAACACGGATCAACACATTTTTCAGACCAAACAAAGTACCCACAATGCATTGTGTGTCGCTTTCTCGGTCATGGGAGTTCCAGATGTGACGTCATGTCAGGCATCGTCATCAACTCGAAAACAAGACTTACTGAATATTCCGTGCGAGTCTTAAAATGTAAAATATAGCTATATGCCGTGGAATATTTGTAAAATATGCTCAGTAGAAGTCATTTGAAGTCTTCTTCTTTTCCTTTCGGCTTTTCCCTTCAAGGGGTCGCCACAGCAAATCAAGTGTCCTCCATCTTTGGAGGTTTGATCCGCGTGTTTGTTTTGGCCAAGCTTTTACGCCGGATGCCCTTCCTGACAAACCTTTGTATTATTTGAAGTGATTTTATAAATTATGGACACAACTTGTCCGGAGGTGTCAGTTGTCCTTTACGGTAAACAAAATAATCTGATGAGGAAAAGGTAAAAAAAAAAATACGAGTAACAGATCTCACTCAGTATAATGCATCGTCGCAAATAATAAACACATCTTTGAAAGAGTCAATGAAAACCAAACATTAACTCTGTAAATGCAGAATGTTGAATTGGAACTCATTAGATATGTCGAAGTTGTAGCCTAAGTGAGATACAGTCAGTGCAATGTTTTCTATCCAGTACAATCAGAGAAATAATCATGGCGGGAGTGTTAGTAGTACAAAAGTTGACAAGAATAATGCCTGGCTGCTATGACAGCATTGCTTATTACAAAAGCATACATATTGACATACATCAAGACAATGTAGTAAGGTTCTTTTTTTGACCAGATCTTTTTTTGCAGGCTGGAAGGAGGTCTAATCTTTGAATGAAGAAGTGTATCTGTAAACTAGTTACTTGTATTTTGTACAAACTGTAAAAAAAGTTATTCACATTTTTTTTCATTCAATAACTACAATCACAGGTTCTTGACTATGCTGAAGAGCAAAGGCACTTTCTAAAATCTAAAACAAAACTCTTGGCTGCATTATTTGGTGATTGATTGTCAGTGTCTTTGCAAACTTGCCAGTGTTTCCTCGCAGACTACACGATCATCTTTTGTGCAAACAAACAACTGACCACCTACAACCACGTGTGAAGAACATTCATCTTCCCCAGGGTCAAAGGTCGTATTCTGCCGCACATTGTTGGAGGTACCATTCATACAATTTACCCTGTAGAGAAAATGCAATGTCAGATTTTTAAATATTTTTTTTAATACAGCTGTGAACAAAGCGCACTTTGAGGCTTTCAAACTACTGTAATTGACTGCAAGAGGTCAAAGGCGATCAAAGAACTGAGGATTACCTATTTTCCATCCATGTTCACAGCAATTATAAAATACAAATATCTTTGTTGAGAGTTAAGTCAAGTCAAGTCAACATGGCAATACAGTAGCCTTACCTTCTTGGTTTTGACGATATCCAGGAGATAATCACTATACTCTGTCATTGTTCTCTTCTCCTTCTTCGTTAAAGTCTTGTATTTTGTACTAGAGGGTGAGGGAGACTTGCAATGAAATAGTGTAGTGCATGTGTAGTAATTCTACAAAAAAGGACTTGGACAGACTCGTTGACTTGTTAATTTATCGATTTTACAACACCAGAAACGATGTTTAGGGTATGAGGTTGACTAGTTGAAAATCACATTTTTAGTTTGATGATAAAACAGATGGGTTCACTTTTTGGGCCCGATTTTTAGTAAAACTTTAAGTTTTACTTCTTTATATTGGTTCATTCATCACAGTCTCTTAAAGGACAACCGACGTCACTTTTTTGTTTTTTAACTGACATCAGAAAAACGTTTTATAGCATCTTAAGTACCCAAAAGACGCAGTATGATATTTTTATTCAAATGCAAAACACCAATAAAAATGACTTAAAGTGTCCAAAATCTAAAAAAAAATTAGCTGCGAATTGGGCATTTTCAGAAAGTCCCGCCCCCAGTTCGTGACGTCACACCAAGACGTCTTGCGTTGCTGGAGAATTAAAACAATGGCTTCAGATTCGGAGAATATGCTTTCTTGTTACACATCCAGTTATGAATATGATTCAAATAGTTCTGAAGAGGAAAGCATACATGTTTGCAATCTAAGTTATTTTGTATCAATTCGAGCCGTCAGAACTGCAATGTAGCGTCCCAGAAAAGAGGCAGAAAAATGGCGACCAGCTCCTGTGAGATGAATCAGCCCGTTTCCACAGGCTGATAAATTCCTTCCATGGAGCTTGGACGCCCTCTTCTGGCGGCTTTTGGGTGCAACACGAGGTTTTCAGACCAAACAAGTACAGTAAAATACATTGACGTGTGGGAAGAACTGCTACAATGTGTCTTTTTTTCGGTCAGGGGAGTCCCTTTAGTGACGTCACGTACAGACTTGTCCGCAGGCGTCGGATGTCCTTTATAGGACAACCGACGCCTGCGGACAAGTTGTGTCCATAATTTGTAAAATCACTTCAAAAGACTTCTACTGAGCGTATTTTACAAAGATTCCACAACATATAGCTATATTTTACGTTTTAAGACTTGCGCCGAATATTCAGGAAGTCTTGTTTTCGAGTTGATAACGATGCCTGACTTGACGTCACGTGTGGAACACCCCTGACCGAGAAAGCGACACAGAATGCATTTTGGGTACTTTGTTTGGTCTGAAAACTTCGTGTTGATCCGTGTTGATGGCAAAATTAGAAGGAAAACACATAACGCGATGGTGAATCGTTGTGTGTTGCACCCAGACTACTATTTGATACTAGTTGACACAATCAGACTAATCAGCCCATTTCCAACGGAGCTAGGGCGCCATCTTGTGCATTTTCTGGGACGCTACATTGAAGTCCTGACGGCTCGAATTGATATGGAAGGCCTTCTTTAATCGATTTCAAACATTTATGCTTTCCTGTTCAGAACAAATTTTAATCATATTCCCAACTGGATGAGTAACAAGAAAGCATCTTCTCCAAATCTGAAGCCATTGTTTTGATTCTAGAGCAAGCCAAGACGTTCTGGCGTGACGTCACGAACAAGGGGGCGGGACCTTCTGAAACTTGCCATTTTCAAGGTCATTTTGAAGTAGTTTTGGGACGCATTAAGTCATTTTTATTGGTGTTTTGCCTTTAACTAAAAATATCAGCCTGCATGTTTTGGGTATTTTAGATGCTATAAAACGTTTTTCTGATGTCAGTTAGGAAACAAAAAAATGGTGTCGGTTGTCCTTTAACTGAAATGGTAATTATAATGTGGCCCATGATAAAAATGAGTCTGACACCCCTGTCTTAACCCTTTCATACATGCAATAGGCTGTACACTGTAGTAATCAGTGTCCCTGAAAGGGTAAAGATGTATGTACAACCCTCAAATCTATACTTTGTTTTTGCATTATTTCTATTCATATGAGAGATTGTGGTAAAGACTTACCCAGAAAAATGCTTGCCAAGGAAAAGTAGCAGGGAGCAAAAGGAACCAAAGAGCATTACGAACACAACCTGCCCATCTTCTGGTATCCAGTCCCAAAAGTACATCACTATGCCCTGTGAAGTGGACACCGAGATAAGAGAGAGAAGTTGGACTATCCATTAACGAAATTGCAAAGTTCAATTTTGATTAAAATTGTCAGTGAGGTATTTATTTAATTCACATGTATGTTGATTATTGTGGTTTGTTAGGGTTGAATCAAACTTTATCATAAACAGATGCGTATTCTATATTGGTTATAGATATTTAACTACAGACGCTCCCCTACTTACAAACATTCGAGTTACGAACAGCAGTTCATACAAGCACTTTGCAGGTATGGCAAAAAATGTTCAGAGATGCTGTAAGTAAGATTTTTTATTGTGCGCCTTTTTCCAAGTAGTGGTTCTTTCAGTCGCTAATACCTACGTGAGGCGCTGTGAGAACTCTCCCTCTATCTAAGATATGTTGTATTCTCTCCAGTTGTACATTTACATATCTTTATAGAGCATATATTTTATTAAATGTTTATTTTTCAGTACAGACCAATACAGGTTACTTATACAAGCCTTAAACATACATTCCATCCAAAATATAGCACTGAAGCAATTTACGAACAAATTCACCTTATGAACGACCCTTCTGAACACATCTCGTTCGTAAGTTGGGGAGTGTCTGTACTTGAAAAGGACCTTTGGATTCTTAGATTGCGCCCATCAGAATCTACATTCATTCTAACAAAAAACAATGAATGTCAATACGAGGGAGAGCACTCACAGTGCAGATAGAAAGCATTTGAGCCAGCCGTTCTCCCATCAGCTCACTCAACAGCTCCTTGGAAAAGGTGCTAAGAATGAAACTCAAAATAAAGAGAAGAGGAAGGGAGATTCCCAAAACACCGCAGACAAACGAGTTCAGGCGGACACTTTTGTTGTAAGTGGCATCAGTCCTGCAGATGTAGAAGAAGAAGAAGAATATGGATTCAATATCATATATGCTGTACTTTACCAAGCTTTAAAAGGAACAAAATGGGGGTTAAACTATGCCATATTGTGGTTGGTGTTGTTCACCTGTCTTGTTGTAGTCTGTTACTGATGGTGGAACAAATTAAATCACAGTCTTTATCCAACTGGTCTAATGTCCTCTGCACAGCTTGGTTGATGGTCTTTTCAATGGTCTGACACACGCTGTCAATTTGGTTGACACAGCGGCTTGGCTGAGGGAGACCAAAAAAAGAAAAAAAATGGCAACTTGGGTGTTTATATGACATAGGATTGCATTGGGCATTGATGAATCTCAAACCCAAAGGACAGCTGGACCCTGAATTTGAGATCATAATCCGAACCACATATGGGATTTAGATTTGAGACCAACAACTGAGATTTAAGACTAATAAAATGCACGCAGCGTCATTTAGCATGCTAACAAATGTCAGTGATTGTGTTGTTTTTAATGACACTGATTCAAACCGACAATGTATAAACTCTATCAACAAAAGAAATCTGCTTTGACAAACATAATAGTCAATCTGTGTATAAATGACAGTACATGCAAATTTCGCCGTTGTGGAACTATTAAAGGCTTTCTGATTCTGATTACATTTTTTTGTAGAAAACAATATGGATTGAAATGTACCCTGTGTGGGTTGGGGATGTATATTGTTGGCATTTCAAAACCACATTTGTTGAGACCTGGGCGGCGGCACAATTCCTGTACGATCTGCATCATCACTCTCTAAAAAAAAAATAAAAACAGACAATGTCTGTACTTTGTCTGTGTTCATTTGACATTTTGTTTGTTACTCAATTGAAAAAAGGTACTGTCAATTTCCATACCTGCCGATCTGTTTCCTTGCCAGCCTCATCAGCCTTGCTGAGGTAAAACAACAGCTTATCTCCACATTTCTCACTCAGTTTCTCCACAATGTTCAGCGTGCGCTTGCACAGGGCCTGACCCATCGGGTCAAAGAACACGAATATCAAATCGGACTGTTCTCCTGCACAGAACAGAAGACAGCAACAGTGTCACACCTCAGTCTCAAACAAGAGTGAGCAGGTGGTGCAATGCAGAATTACCCAGCCATGTGATGGCGCTGTTGACATTAAATGGATACATCATGTCCCCATCCACCAAGCCAGGTGTGTCTACAAAAGTCACAAGACTGAACTTCTTTTGCCTGGATGTGGAGATCTCTGCAGAGAGGTAGTCCATAAGACCTGGAATATACAATAGATCAAATGTACTAAATTCCATGCAGTCACAATATTTACTTTAATGAATATTTACTTTAATAAATTAGATATTGAAAGAGAGAGAGAGAGAGAGAGAGAGAGAGAGAGAGAGAGAGAGAGAGAGAGAGAGAGAGAGAGAGAGAGAGAGAGAGAGAGAGAGACAGAGAGAGAGAAACAGATAGAGAGAGAGGCAAAGAGAGGAGAGAGGGAGAGAGGAAGAGAGAGGCAGAGAGAGATAAAGAGAGATGAAGAGAAATAGAGAGAGAAAGAGAGAGAGGGAGAAAGAGACAAAGAGAGTGAAAGACAGAGAGAAAGATAGAGAGAGAGTGAGAGAGAGATAGAGTGAGAAAGAGAGAGAAAGATAGAGAGAGTGAGAGAGATAAAGAGAGAGAGATAGAGACAGTGAGATAGAGAGATACAGAGACAGAGCGAGAGAGGTAAATATAGAGAGAGAGAAAGAGAGAGGGAGACAGAGATGGAGAGACAGACACAGACAGAGAGAGAGATAGAGATAGATAGCGAGATGATAATACTACTACTACTACTACTACTACTACTACTAATAATAATAATAATAATAATAATAATTAATTATTATTATTATTATTATTATTATTACATAAATTACAAGCACCTTTCAAAGCACCCAAGGACACTTTACAATTAAAAGATAGATAGACAGACATCACCCACAGCAAAAAGCAATAAACTATCCAGTCATCCATCACAGGAAGATTAAAGTGTGCAGCAACAATTTCAACACGTCCTCGAAATGAATTTGCCAAGTCAGTTTTTCACAAGTCTGTTGTCATGGTTACACACAACAGCTCTTCAACTGGCAGCTTTAGCGTTGGGCATGGGACATAAAGCTAGCCAGTGAAGAACGACTGTGAGGCAACGCACTGAGATTTCAATACGCCTACCAGAACAGGACCACTATTGAGACGTGCCTAGCACGCACATACAGAGTGAAGCGAATGTTAAGATGCTACACAAATTACATCTTGTGCGGCATGCAGCAGAGATGCTGGGGGTACATTAGCATTCTTCAATGTTGATCACATCAATAGATCCAACATGAAAGAAAAGAGAAAGATTCTGCATGCATAGTACACGACTCTCCAGATGTCCGAGATATGCCTATCCAACCACTTGCCAAATATGAAATACCAACGCTTTTCCTCTTGTGACTGCTCAAACAGTAGAAACAGAAAAAAAGACAGCATCCTCATCGCATGTTACTTTTCTCAAGGGCTTGTAAGTAACAAGGTCCACACAGGTCTTACGATGATGCTCCAATAATGCTAAGAAAGAACTTCTCAAACTAAGTAGGTCCAAACAGATGCATTTACTGATGGGAATAGTAAAACAAACTCCTGAGACACACAATTTCAAAGCAATCGTCAGCAGTCTCCCAGAAGGACCTATACAGCATTTCTGATGAGTCATCCTCAGTTTCTCCGCAGCGTAAACATATGCGTGTTCTAGGGTGTTTCCAAACAGCCGCAATAAGATAAAAATGAAGAGCAAGTTTGTATTCCAGATCGGAACTGTCGGCGTGGCGAAGTTGCCATCCGCGGAGCGAGCGGGTCAGTTGAGCATTTCTCATTCGCTCTCCTTGCCTGTCCCCACCGCCCTTTTCCTCTCACTATACTGCCAGCACCCAGTAAACCTGCACAGACATACATCACTGCCCCCACCTTCCTTTAACCTCCCCACCCTTGCATCTCAACCACGTCACTCCCTGACACGATCGTCTCGCCATTCCCAGGCTCTGACGCATGAAGGACTCTATTTTATTTTTATTTAACCCCTGTCAGAACTATTTTGTCAATACTCTTTAAAACATGTAAAAATCTGACACGTCTATGTGTTGATAATGTATGCGTGGGATGTATTAACACTCAAAAAAGGCTTACCTTTGAACTCAAGGAGCGGTCGAAAATGGGGGTAGAGATGCAATGTTGCATTCCCCTGTGAAAAAGTGAATGTCAGAAAGAAGGAACGTGCGAGAGAGAGGCAGAGAGAGCGAGTGAGAGAGAGAGAGAGAGAGAGAGAGAGAGAGAGAGAGAGAGAGAGAGAGAGAGAGAGAGAGAGAGAGAGAGAGAGAGAGAGAGAGAGAGAGAGAGAGAGAGAGATCTTCAGTAGTTTTCTGAGCAACATGCCCTCTGCTGTGCTTGCACTACTAATTGTTCGTTTTCATCTTCTAGACCGCAGCAAGAAAATATGCACAGAGAAGAAACGTGCCTGCTGACTCCGTTTACACACGGTAAAGAAGCTGCTGTATTTGTTTTTCGAAATTGCTCATGCTGTGTGCTTAATCTGTCACATTGTAGGTATTGCGCAATATCCAATCATCCATTCATCAATTTTTAACACTGATTATCCTCTTCAGGGTCACAGAATGATCCAGCATATCCCCTCTGACTTTGGGCTAAAGATAATCTACATCCTGAAGTGTTCCACCATTCAGTCACAGGGCACATATAGTGTATAGAGACGGACAACCATTCGCTCGCATGTTAACACCGTCACCTAGGGGTGCCTCCACCTAAGTCAGGCAAGTGCACCACTACAACAACAGTTTGTCATACGCCATCATGAAAAATATTTTAAAAGTTTAGAGTTTGGGATAGGTGAGTCAGGAATACAAAGTGGCTCGCTACTGATACAGTGTGCTAGCTCTGGCCAGTATGCTTGTCACTAGCGGCTTGTGATCAAAGCAGTTTTCGCAAACTATGATTGGCTAGTGACAAGCCAATCATAGTTTGCAAAAACTCTGATGTCGAGCAGCGCCTTCAAGAAGGCTTTGGTACCACTTTTGGGTTGCCAACTCGAAACCTGATTGGTTAGAGCAACAGTTTGATCGACACATTTGATGCGACAGGGGACGCAGAACTGATTGTGAAGGCGTTCAGGTCAATTTCTGACCCTGGTAACAAATGATTTCCGTGATTCAGATATTTTTAGCCCAGCAGAGAAGCCATTGCAGGCCTTGACGGTCCACCACGGTAGTTTAGCAACAGTGTCCAATTTGGGAGCAGTTTGTTATGAAATTGACTTTGCCATCAGTACTTGATACTGTTAAGAAGTGGGCATTTTTGTACAAATAGTGCAACACAAATCAATAAATACATCAAATTTAGATATGTTGCATGAATACACTTCTTTGTCTTCCACAGAATAAAATAGAATAGAAAATTATAAAAAGCAAACTTACACTCTAAGCAGTATCCTGTGACTGTAAAGTGTCCTTGAGAATTTTGAAAGGCGCTTATAAATGCAATGTAAACAAACAAACAAACAAAAAATACAAAATAAAATTCCACCACTTGGTAGCATAGTTATGTTTTTTTATACATTTTACATTGGCTACCTTAGATTTATAATTTCTGACTAAAAATAATTTCGCACTGGCATGGATTTTTATTTACATATACAGTATATTGTAAGTTTGAAGGAAAAACATTGTTTTTCAAAACCAAACAAATCAAAGTGAGCAAGTATCACGGAAGCATTTTCCCTACAGGTTTGTGTGTCACACAGACATTTATTGGCTATACATACTAATTTTGAGGAACCCGTTGGAAAATTGGCTCATACTAGTTAAATGTCAATTTGTCAGCTAATCAGCTACAGTAATTGAAGGAGTAGCAGATGAAATAAAAGTGTGAAAAAAATGTGCAAAACAATAATCTTACATTATTTATCTTACATTATTTTACTCTTTATTACATAAACCCTTCCTTTAAATAGGTCATTTTTTCTCATTTTTATTCCAACACACACAGAAAGAAAATCTATTTCTAAGGAACCAATCATCCGATTTTTTGTGCAGTTGTGCATTTCAGTCTCCTGACATTTTCTTTTGTGCATAGAATACTTTGTTTTATCTTTTGACCTCCCCTCCTTTAAATGTTGCTGCTGCAGATTGTAGATCCCCGTTGTGGGACTGTTAAAGGCATTCTGATTCTGATACAATATGTTTGTGTTCTAACCAGACTTTTGACAGACTGCCATTTTTGAGAAATCTTATATTGTAAATGCAAGCAAATAATGAATGAATTGCTTCATTACCCTTCACAAGGTGATGTCCAAATTTCAAAATTCTGAAAAAAAATCTCACTACTTTGTCAGTGTTTTAGTCACTTCTTACCGTTAATGATTCTCTCTTGCGCCCATTTGTGATAAATGTGAAGCCTTGTGTTTCAATTGCAACACCAGTTTTTTGGATGTGCTCTTCGACATACCTGAAAAGAAAGCAAATTCTCAATGTTTTGGTTGTATTGAGCAAGATTTGGAAGCCATGCATTTTAAATGGTGCATTGAAATTGCCTCACATTTTATATCTTTATAATTACATTTGAAATGTCCAATTATTCCATGGTTGTGTTCATATTCAAAAAAAAATGTTTCGTCATGCAATTAATAACAGAAATGTTTGTTACCATGTTCATTCTTAGAATTTTATAAACTCATCTTCCTTTCCATAGAGAGAAGTCAAACATAAAACACGTATTCAACACTTAGAGCAGTGGTTCTTGATCTTGTTGGAGGCACCGAACCCCACCAGTTTCATATACTCATTCACCGAACCCTTCTTCCAATGACTGTGCCTACTAACTGCAGACTAGAATGAGGGGTGGACAGACCTCTGTGGCGGATGATCTATCGAAACCCTGAGGCCGACGTACCGAACCCCTAGGGTTCGATCGAACCCAGGTTAAGAACCACTGACGTAGAGGCATAATGTAGTTGCGAGGACAGTTACTGTATGGTGGTCTGTATCTTACCAGTTTATGAAAGAGCTCTTTCCTGCAGAGTGATTCCCCATAATCATCACAGTGATCTTTTTTCTGGGGGGCAGGAGACGCACTCCGAGGCTGTTGGCTATTTTGACCAAGCCTGGAAGATGAAAACGCAAACATAAAACTGTCACATGGAATTTGAAAAAATAGACTACACTGTTGAATAACGTAAACTATACCGTACTAACGAAACAATTTCATCCTCAAACCTCATTTTGGATCTATATTTTTGTTTATGTGTGACGGGTGTCACAACAGTGACTGTCTTTAGTGCACAACTCCGTTACATATGTATATGTTCATGTTATATTTGAATCATTGTTATTCAATACGTTTAAAATAGGCTATATATATGAACCTGTCGGCCACAGATTCTCACGAGTCAAAGTGCAGTGACAGCCACTTGAGAGGACACGTGTCCAATGTCAACTCACAAGTTAGCAAAAGTGCAGGGACATAAATCTATCGCTTTTTATTCGGCAAGTATATGGAGTATACGACGAACATAAGTACCTGCAGAGAGTACTATGTTTTAATATCACATCTAAAAAGGCAACACTAAAAATTCAACCTGCTCGTGTTTATTGCGCTAATTTATACGCAAACTCAGGCACGGCCATAATTTACCGTTTTCGCTGTCGACATACAAACTGTGGCATTCTTTCAATATCCTCTCACTCGGTGAAGTGATAGCGGTGTCCAAAGGGTTGGCCACCGAGCGGGGCTTTCTCGCCGCCATGACGGACCGGGTCACGGGCTGCAACTTGTTTTGACTCCGCCTCGCCGGTAGAGGGGACGACTTTTTGTGTTGCACCATCGCATGCGTTCTTTCATTGGTGACACCACGCCCCCTTGGGGTGACAAATTCCCATTACACTCAGCTGTGCCAGATGAAACAATTCAATTGTTACTGTTAGCGTTTTATACCCCTAATAAATAAATAAATAAATAAATAAATAAATAAATAAATAAATAAATAAATAAATAAATAAGTACAGATAATTTGAGCATTGGGCGGCCCGGTAGTCGAGGGGTTAGCACTCCGGCTTCACAGTGCAGAGGTTGCTGGTTCGCGTCCCGGTCCGGCCTCCCCGTGTGGAGTTTGCATGTTCTCCCTGGGCCTGCGTGGGTTTTCCTACGGTTTCCTCCCACACTCCAAAAACAAAAACAACAGAGTGACCGTTGTACGTCTTTGTGTGCCCTGCGATTGGCTGGCAACCAATTCAGGGTGTCCCCCGCCTCGTGCCCGACGACAGCTGAAATCGGCTCCAGCACCCCCCACGACCCTAATGAGGAATAACCGGTACGGAAAATGAATGTATGAATTTGAGTATTAAAGGACGACCGATACCATTTTTTTGTTTCCTAACTGACATCAGAAAAATGTTTTATAGCATCTAAAATACCCAAATCATGCAGGATGATATTTTTAGTCAAATGCAAAACACCAATAAAAATGAGTTAAAGTCTCCCAAAACTGCTTCAAAATGACCCCGGAAATTGCGAGTTTCAGAAGGAAGTCCAAGATGGCGCCCGAGTAGGCAGCCTCAGCAAGTGCTCTCATTTTGGTTGTTTTTGTCTTGTTTTGTGTTTTCTTTTGTCACTTTGTGTTGTTATGCATCGTGTGGAACGGATACAGATTGTTTTTCAGCATTTTTGACCACGACATTCATCAAGGAGGAGACTGTGCTGAGCGGTTGCGCCTTTTCGGCAGCATGAATATGCCAGTACTGTTTTTGAATGGGAGGAATGTCGGAGCCATTCGACTGCCATCGCTGGACACCAAAGGGGCCATTGTGCTTTTTTGCACCTGTAATGGGCAGCATCTTCACAGCCCCGCTTTGTTTAGCGGAAAGGTCAGTGCTGTTGGACAGTCTGCGGCTGGATGCATGCATGGCTTGAGGAGCACGCGATAAGAAGAAAGGAGCGTCAGCGCAGTGCGCCGATGCGTATTTGGAACTGTTGCGGCTTGGAATTGAAGCAGATTTATGTGGAACAGGAGATGTGAGACAATCTCTTTTCGTCAATGGATGCTACAGCTGCGTGTTTGCTTTCAACATTTAGCTTGTAGTCGACGTGCACATTCCACCATGATGTCCCTGATCCACTGGTGGAAAGATGCTTTGATCCTCTCCTCTTTCATCTAGAACTGCTTCATGTCATCACAAAGAGGGTACAGCAAGTCCTGAAGAATGAATGTCTCTCTGTGTCTTTGTTTTGTCATATTGTCTCTATGCTGTCATATTATTTGTTATTTAGTTTTTTTTTGATCTTTTGACTTCAAGACGGCGCCGCGAGAGTGGCTGCCTTTCCAGCAGCTCATGTATTTTGTTTTTCTACTTTCATTCCTTTCATCACTTTGCTGCTGTGAAATGTAAATTTCTCCACTGTGAGACTAATAATAATAATAATAATAATAATAATAATAATAATAATAATAATAATAATAATAATAATAATAATAATAATAATAAATTTCATTTATAAGCGCCTTCCAATCCAATCCAAATCCAATCCAAGGTCCCGCCCCCTTGTTCATGACGTCACGCCAGGACGTCTTCGCCTTTCTCTAGAATCAAAACAATGGCTTCAGATTCGGAGAAGATGCTTTCTTGTTACTCATCCAGTTATGAATATGATTCAAATAGTTCTGAAGAGGAAAACATAAATGTTTGGATTGGATTGAATTGGATTTGCCTTTATTAGTCTCACAGTGGATAAATTTACATTTCACAGCAGCAAAGTGATGAAAGGAATGAAAGTAGAAAAACAAAATACATGAGTTGCTGGAAAGGCACTCCCACTCTCGCGGCGCCGTCTTGAAGTCAAAAGAACCAAAAAAATCGATTAAAGAAGTAATTGCGTGTCAATTAAAGCCATCAGGACTCCAATGTAGCGTCCCAGAAAAAGCACACGATGGCGCCCAAGCTCCGTTGGAAATGGGCTGATTTGTCTGCTGGGAATTTGTGTCAACTAGAATCAAATAGTAGTCTTGGTGCGACACACAACGATTAACCATCGCGTCATTCATGTGTTTTTCTTCTAACTTCGCCATCAACACGGATCAACACAAAGTTTTCAGACCAAACACAATACCCAAAATGCATTGTGTGTCGCTTTCTCAGTCAGGGGCGTTCCAGACATGACGTCATGTCAGGCATCGTCATCAACTCGAAAACAAGACTTCCTGAATATTCGGCGCGAGTCTTAAAATGTAAAATATATCTGTATGCGGTGGAATCTTTGTAAAATACGCTCAGTAGAAGTAATTTGAAGCCATTTTACAAATTATGGACACAACTTGTCCGAAAGCGTCGGTTGTCCTTTAAGGTTTAAGGTTTGAAACTAATCTCCAGGCTTCCTTTGTGGGGTTTCAATAAAATTTAAAAAACAACTACGTAACAAGGAATGTGTGACAAGTACCAGTGACGTGCAGTCAGGGGAGGCATCATGGAAATATCAAATGAAAACATAAATTAAACAATTATATGTATTTAGTGATTTGTACTTTAAAGTTCTTTTCCATTTAACTTCACCATTTTTGGATTATTTTTCAAAATCGCTGAATTTTCACATTTACCGTTCAAATACTAAGTAGAGACGAGCGGTGAGGCAGCAGCCGGCTGAGCCTCACCATGGATTGCGCAATCAGTATGCTCACTGTGCTGGCTTGCTCTGCAGTGAGACCGCATTGCTGTCCCTCTGCATATCGCGATTAAAGTATTCAAACACTTTTAGTATATGAACTAAATTTCTACAGTTTAGCTGGTGTATATAAGGTAGAGTCACTTTACATTATAAACACTGTACTACAGTGTTTATTTTATTTTATTTTATTTTATTTTATTTTAATCAAAACGGTGTGCATAGGTGAGGCACACTTTTCTCCTGCCTCATGACAGGGGGCGCTGGTGATTACAGATTCTTCTTGCGCCTCCTCGGCTGCAGTATAATAGAATTAGTGAGAGCAAGCTACAGTAAACAGTTAGCAAGTTAAGTGCAACCATCTAGTCATTTTTTCGTGTTGCTTGGCCTTACTTTCAGAATGGAGGATTACATATCTAAATTGAAAGAAATAGAGAGACTTTTAAAACTGTTGCATCAATAACTAAAAGTTATTGATGCCTTTTTTCAGAAGGAGCGGCACATGGACTTCATTGATAAGTAAAGGTAACACGATAATCACCTTTTTTAATTCTTTTTTCTCTGCTAGTTTGTATATACAAAGAATGCTGACATGACATTTTAAACAAAACACGTTAACTGTTGCCAATCAAATGGTGAATAAGCTACTCTTTAGGGTTCATGTTTGTAAATCTGACTGTGATGACGTCAGTGCCTCACCAACCTCACCGCACGTCACTGACAAGTACAACAACGAAGGCAGGAGTGTGATTTATCTGTGTGTGTATATACCCGTTGTCATTCATCCCGTTGATCATCATTATTTGCCAGATGGAGAAGAAATTGGGTATACCCCTTACTGGTCATGGGTTAATTGCAGGCTACATTGAGTCAAGACAGCCCAATCCACCCATCCACCCATCCACCCATCCACCCATCTATCCATCTATCCATCGAAATATTTCTACGTTATTCACATTCATACCAATGGACAATAAAGAGTTTTCACTGAACTGAAGATACTGTACATGTTTTTGGAATGTGCAAGTAGCCGGAATACCACAAAGAAGTCACGCTAGCCCACCCAAGCAAAACATACATTCTTCACACAGAAACCCTGGAGCTGAAAATTAAAACTCAATGTTCAGCATTAAGGACCAAACATGCAATCCTCTACTCCACTCTGCTCATTTACTGGCTCTGTAGACATTTTCATTAACTTGCTGTATTTGTTTGTTTATTATTTTGTGAAATTACTGTATTTACCTCCAAAGTCTTTGTGCGGACCTAGTGACCATTCTGTAGTGTTCAGAGACCACAAACCAGCTCAGTTGAAGATGACACAAAAACACAGGAAGGCACTGGTAAACAGCTGGAGGAGGGATAATAAGCCTACAAATTCCATTGTGCTCTCTAATAATGTCTTGTGATTGTCCGTGTTTTTTTAAATCACAGAATGTTCAATGATATTTGCGGATTTTTTGATAGAGTACCGGTATCTCAAAGCTTTTTCTTCACAAGGTCTTCTGTTTGCTCTGCTGACCAGCCTCAAGGTCTGTTTTGTGACAAAACCATCATTCATCCTGTGTCTAATCATATGATCAAATGAAACACAAACATTTTTTTCCTCTTCATTCCCATTCCTTAACCATGTGGTTTTAAACAATATGACTTGACTATGTATTTGTCAGGTTCACCAATAGTAATAATAATAATAATAATAATAATAATAATAATAATAATAATAATAAAGAAGAAGAAGAAGAAGAAGAAGAAGAAGAAGAAGAAGAAGAAGAAGAAGAAGAAGAAGAAGAAGAAGAAGAAACTTTCAAAGCTCTCAAGGACACTTTACAGTCACAGACAAGCATAGGTACTGTAATAATGAATAAATATAATTACAAATAGACAAGTAGACATTTATTCAAAAAGGAAAGAAAGAGGCACTCCGGTGGATTGGCAAGTTCTGCCGATTCTTTGACAGCTCCCCTACTTATTTGGTTCACAGGCATAACACACAGTGTACTTGTTTACTAATGTGTCATTAATAATTTCATACTGTACATGTTTTATATATATATATATATATATATATATATATATATATATATATATATATATATATATATATATATATATATATATATATATATATATATATATATATATATATATATATATATATATATATATATATATATATATATATATAAATAATCCTCGTCTCACCCACCATGGGTGGTGTCTGTCCCCATTTCAGCTCGGGTCCTCTACCAGAGGCCAGGAAGCTTGAGGGTTCTGCGCAGTATCCGTGCTGTTCCCAGCACCGCGCTTTTATGGACCGAGATATCCGATGTTGTTCCCGGGATCTGTTGCAACCACTCGTCGAGTTTGGGGGTCACTGCCCCAAGTGCTCCGACCACCACAGGCACGACTGTCACCTTTACCTTCCAGGCTCTCTCCAGCTCCTCTCTGAGCCCTTGGTATTTCTCGATTTTCTCATGTTCCTTCTTTCTGATGTTCCCATCACTCGGGACCGCTACATCCACGACAACGGCTTTCCTTTCCCCTTTATCTATGACCACGATATTTGGTTGGTTGGCCATTACCATCTTGTCAGTCTGTATCTGGAAGTCCCACAGGATTTTTGCTCGGTCATTCTCCACCACCTTGGGAGGTGTTTCCCATTGTGACCTTGGGGTTTCCAGTCCATACTCCGCACAGATGTTTCGGTAGACTATGCCAGCCACCTGGTTATGGCGCTCCATGAACAAAGCGGAGATGGACGAGATGCGATATATATATATATATATATATATATATATATATATATATATATATATATATATATATATATATATATATATATATATATATATATATATATATATATATATATATATATATATATATATATATATATATATATATATATATATATATATATATATATATATATATATATATATATATATATATATATATATATATATATATATATATATATATATATATATATATATATCGCTATTGTGCAGACACCGATTGTTGAGGTTTTCTTCTGAACAGGCAGCCTATATCATTTAGCATTTTCAACTTTGTTTATGAGTTCACATGAGTCCATTTCATGATTCCCTTTCTGAGCCCCAGCTTCAAAACTCCCGCAGGATTATGGCGATTATGTGGAAACTGGGAGGCCTTGCGGAAATCTGGATAATGTAACCCAGATGACATTTTAGAATTGTTTAAATGTCTCGATGAATTTGTATTTTTCTTTTTTATATGAGTCTACCATTCTTTTTGCACTTTTGTGTCACTATTTTGTGCATACTTGTTTTATTTTATTTCACTATTTGTTAACATTTCTGCTTCGACGTCTGTTGTTATACCGCGATATAAATCAATATGTATTGTATTGGATTGTTCTTTTTGTCATTGTTTCTTTCCATGCTCAGTTTCTTTCTTTATGATTGTCTTTTCGGGTACTTGTAGCCTACCCTTATTCAGTTTGTTTTTGTGAGTGAAAAAACATTGCATGGATTTTGCTGTCCCCATGAGGTTTTCTTATCATAGAATTGAAATCAGATCGTGTGTATGTTTTTTATCAACTTCTCCCTGGACACAAAATACAACACAAATGATGTTTTTTTATTTTTGAAAACTTCAGCAAAAATGTTCATTGGCATGACTATTTTTTTACAGACCCCACAATTCTACTGTCCTTGTGTTCCTTATTTGGGTCAGAAATCACAAGCCTCGCAAGCTTCACATGCCTCAGCCCCAAGAATGCATCTTGAGGGGTTACTGAACCCCCCGCCCCCAGCTCCTCGGCCCCTCTGCTTTCCGGAGCTGAGATCATATGCTACACCTTCCGGCAGCATTCCATTATGCAAGACTTTTGTGTGAAGCGGAACATTTATTGTCCACGATTCATTTAAACATATTTGCTGTTTTGAAACTTTTACCATGGAGATCAGTGAGGAACCACCTGCTGGATCAAAAAAAAGAGTAAGTCAACTTTAGTTGTAGTTGCTGGAAATTATGTTGCATATATTTTAGACAGATTGTTGTTGAGGAAATCTAATACTGTAAATGTAACAGAAAGATAGTGATTTTCTCTAGTATAGATAGTGATGGAACCAAACATAGCAAGTCATTTCAACTGTGTCGTACTTGCAGTTGGCATTTTCAGTGTGAATTCCAAGTGACATCTGGTGTCATTGTGTGGGTGAACAAAAATGGAATGAAAATCCCACAAGTCTGCAAAGAACCTCTGCCTTTAAAACTCACATAGTAGAACACAACAACTGCCGCATGCACTATATGGATATTTTGACCACAAAAAAACAAAAGTTTACCTATCGAGCATGGACAAACATTTTCAGGGAAATAATGCAATTAAATATTTATTTTTTGGCCAAACAATGACCAAAAACTTTGTGGCCACGTATTTCCCTTTTTGCCGTCACTTTTTTTCTTCTGCAATATAAAGTCATGCATTTTGATTAATTGTAATCAAACAGTTGTTGCAACGTATTAGTCCAGTGTCTGTTTTGATTTGTTCATTTAAAATGAGGTGATTTGAAGATATGAGACTCAAAATAAATCAGGTAGGTAGACATTTACTGAGGAAAGGGCGCGGAAAATTGGACTGGACCCTCCGCACCCTGCCCACCACCTTTTCCAGGTGCTCCCCTCAGGCAGGCGCTACCGATCCATGCGCACCAAATCCATCAGGCCTCATTCGGCTGATTCTGATTCTGATTATGATAAGGCACACCCAAAAGTCTTGATTCTCTGTAAAAGATGACCCCGTACCTTATACGCAGGTGCGCCTTACACGTGAAGCGATATTGAGCCACAACATGTCTTACAACTATTGTCAGCAGCCACCGACTCAATTTCCCCATGTTGAAGTAGTGCGGAAGCCCAGGTTCTACTGTAGCGCCTTATATTGTGGCGTACCTTATATTTGGAAAACATTTTATGTATTTATACATTATATTTGGAAAACTTTTTATCTATTTATAAATTATATTTGCAAAAGTTTTTTCATTCATTGAATGTGTGCCTTATATATGGAAAACGTTTGAAAATACACCATTCTTTGGGGGAGCGCCTTATACTCCGGTCCACCTGATACACCGGAAAATACGGTATTTGTCATTTTTTTTATGATGATACTAGTACTACCGGAGACAAATTCCTTGTGTGTTCTACATACTTGGCCAATAAAGATGATTCTGATTCTTATTTAAAGCTAAAATTTCTATTTTCAAGAGACTTAAGTTATTTTGAAAGACTGGGGAATTATGTGTCCTATGTTTAAAACACACAAGAAATTGTGATTCCTCAATGCGTCATCCTCTGTGACTGATGCGCGGTTACAGAAGGTTGAGGGTGCACCACAGATTTTCCATCTGACATCCATGCAAATCCTTACCTGGTAAATGACACAGATACAGATAAAATGCAAAACCAACAAAAAGTAAAGAGAAATCGCTGCTATCAACAACCTAAAAACAAAGCATAAAAAAGTGCTTGCAAAAGGCGAAGTAAAGTCACAGACAATACAAACAACTTGACAAGTGTCCAAATTCACGTGAAATACAAGATCACAAAAACAAACCAAAAAAAATACAAATACTTGCAAAAATAACAAACACGGTCAATAAGCCGACAGATACTTGGGATCTTGGCTGGCCTTAAATACTGAGTAAATAGTAGGCTTCATTGGCCATTGAGGAACAGGTAGGCCTGGTGGAGGGAAACGCCCATCACTCCAGCCTGAGCTGAAAGACAATCAAAACCGACAGAAAACAGACAGATGCATTCTGAAAGAACTGAAAAGCAACCACGATATACCTACCTCTATCTATAGGATAGAAAATTACTTATCTTTCTTCAGTTTTGAAAGTCTCTCTGTCTCAACGGAGATCACTGCCAGTGAAGAAAGGCGTCCTTGATCAGTCCTATTCCGACTGTATGTTTTCAGTGCTGAGAATGACAATCTCGTCTACTTCTACAGCAACAAATGGGGCTGCACCGATCTCCTTTTTAATGTCATTTCTAATGACATCACCAATTGCTTCAATTAAATCATTCTGTATTCTGTTTCACAGGCTAGAAAATACAGTGGATGTCCCAAAATGACTCGCTAGCCTGTCATCTTTCTCAGCGAAAGCATGTAATAGTTCAACATAGTTGCCACGATTAGCAGAGCGTTTACTTTCATCATTTCCACGAAATGCCAGCTGTTGTTTGGCAAGGAAGCAGGTGGCATTGATGAGATCTTTTAAAATCTCCCGGTTCTCCTTTACCTTAGCATTGTGGATGCTGATGTTGAGTCTTCGCTTATTTTTGATGAGGCTCCGTTGTAAATTTTTCACGTCGCAATATCCCATTTGAGTCCAGGCATTGTCACAAGTTGAGAACAGAAGGCAGGAAAAGCAGAAAAGGCGGTTTCTTGCTGGACATCCACACAGCCAGCCTTTTCGTGTGTACCAGTCCGCCTGAAAAGAGCGAGTATTGTGTCCCGTTGTCTGAAGCAAACCTTTTAGCTCCGGTGTTGGTCTTCCTTTAATTATTACCTCCTGCTTCGATTGAAAGTCCAGTTTTGAAAATTCTTTCAATTTAGATATGTAATCCTCCATTCTGAAAGTGAGGCCAAGCAACACGAAAAAATGACTGCAGGGTTGCACTTTAGTTGCTAACTGTTTATTGTAGCTTTCTGTCTCTAATTCTATTATTCTGCATACCTGGAGTCGGAAGTATCTCTGGAATCACAAGCACCCCCTGTCATGAGGCGGGAGAACTGTTTGCCTCACCTACGCACAGCGTTTTGATAAAAATAAAACAAAATGAACACTGTAGTACAGTGTTTATAATGTACAATGACTCTACATTATATACACCAGCTAAACTGTAGAAATTTAGTTCATATACTAAACGTGTTTGAACGTTTTAATAGCGATATGCAGAAGGACAGCAATGCGGTCTCACTGCAGAGCAAGCCAGCACAGTAAGCATAGTGATTGCGCAATCCATGGTGAGGCTCAGCCGGCTGCTGCCTCACCGCTCGTCTCTACTTAGTATTTGAACGGTAAATGTGAAAATTCAGCGATTTTGAAAAAAATCCTAAAACTGTGAAGTTAAATGGACAAGAACTTTAAAGTACAAATCACTAAATACATATAACTGTTTAATTTTTTTTTCATTTGATATTTCCATGACAGCTTTCCATGATGACAGGTGAGGCACTGCCTCACCTGCCTCCCCTGACTGCACGTCACTGGCCGGCTCTACCCAATTTGGTGCCCTAGGCAAGATTACATCCCGGCGCCCCCAATACAATTCAATGCAATTCATACAATTCACGGGAGGCGTGGCGGCGCCCCTCCAGCAGATGGCGCCCTAGGCGACCGCCTATGCCAAGAGTCGGCCCTGCCTTGAGGCGCAGTCAAAAGTACAAGTCGCCCCGTGACATGTTCATTTTTAACTCAACGGATGACTATACTTGAGTTCATCTTTTCAAGGGAATCCGCTTGTGATGCGTGGACATTTCATGGCCTCATGCGAGGCATCGTCTCAGAGTGGGAAGATAAAGTGATTCTTCACCCTCCTCCGGTCGCATTATACACAAAATCACTGCATTGTTGTGGGATAAAACCAGATTCTAGCGAGATTCGACCTCATTTAATCAACGAAGACGCTTTGGAGAACGAGCAGAAAAATCTCATGCGCAAAAATGTCGAACAACGAAAATTGGGAAAATAACTACGAATACACACCTCTGTTAATTAAAGAGCCAGAAGAAACAAAACCGGGATTGAAGGTATGTGAAGTCTTTACTCAATTGTGTCAGCATTAGTTGAAAAGATATTTGGTTTACGATGAGAATTTGGCAGTGTTATGCAAATGTGAGGAAAAAATAAGAATAAGAAACCCTTTATTTGTATCACAATGGAGAAACTGCCATTGGACTCTAATAGTTTTCCTTTCCCCGCTAGTGGAGTCATTTGTAGCAAGAAATAGTTTGTTCACAAATAAACCCCTTCTTGTCACGATGCTTGGTGCTTTTAGTCCATGAGGACTCTCTGTCCAAGATCCTTGAAGCGCAAACCCCATGACATATGCAGCACACAACAAGACTGAAGACACTACATAAAAGCATTTTCTCCGAGTCTGTGACCCATCTTTCATGCTCCCTTTGTCCATTTTGTTCCATCGCAATAAACAATGAGAATGTGCATTTGAACCTGAACTTTTCTTACATCAGTATTGACCAGTGGCGGACCGTCCAGGCCTGTAAGTAAAGCCTTCTCTGCTGGCCTAAATATATCTGAATCACGGACTGATGTTAATTAGATTTTTTCCATGAATTCTTATTAAATAATTCCAAATTGTCTTTCAGCTTATTTAATTACCTTTGTCCTGTTACACTGCTTCCAGATGTGTGTTTTTAATTTAAGCATTGAACCATTCACATGCATTGCAGCCATCATTTATTACGAGGGTCAGAAATCTACCTGGGCGCCTTCACAATCAGTTCTGTGGGCCCTGTCGTATCGAAAGTGTCGATCAAACTTTTGGTCTAACCAATCAGATTTTCAGTTGGCAACCCAAAAGGGGTACCAACACCTTGAAGGCGCTGGTCAACGTCAGAGTTTTAGCAAACTATGATTGGCTATTCATAAGCCAATCATAGTATCTCTAGCGGCTAGAGTCTAGCCGCTGTTGATAACTGCCTACTGGCGAGCTAGCACACTGTATCGGTAGCGAGCTGCATAAACAAATATATTGTGTTGATTTAATAGAAGTTTTGTCAACCCACAATGGCTGAAGGAGGAGAAGAAACGGATTTGATTGGTGATTTACTGTCAAAGCCATTCTCAAGATGGACTTTTCAAGAAAAAATGGACATCATTAAGAAAAGTCGGTCAGTTATTTCCTGGCTAACCGTACCCTCTGGTGGATTTGTCGTAAACCACACCACACTTTTTTTCAGTCTGGATTGATTCAGACTTTGCACTACTGAAAGCCTAGCGATGAAATCCACGGCCCGCCACTGGTATTGACACGTGTATATGTTGGAACTTACTAAGTCCAACGTTATGTTCTTCCTGTGACAGTCATCAACAATTTGTTGCAAGAAATTGTGTGGTCATTTCTTTCTTTCTTTCTTTCTTTCTTTCTTTCTTTCTTTTTTACATTTCTCGGGCAGATCCCAAACAAAACCCTTCTTCTGGCTGCGTTTGCTGCTGGTGTCGGAGGGACCTTCCAATTCGGTTATAACGTCTCGGTAATAAATGCACCCACCGAGGTAATGCTGCTGTTTTCTACTGTGAACGTAATCACATTTTGATACGTCTGTTTTTATTTGGTATGCATGCTCACTGAGGGGTTATCAAGCCTATCTCACAATTCAGAGGTTCCCCAGTCTGAATCTCGACGTAGGCCTTCGTGTGTGTCTGTTATCCGTTGGTGTAAGCGTGAATGGTTAGTATAAAAGTGTGTAAGTGCCCTCTGATGATTGACTGGGAATTAATTCCTCGCATATCACCCCAAATCAGGTGAGCGGTATTCAAAGTGTCGAAAATGTATGATGGTATTCATCTTATTTCCCTTCTCATGTTTCTAGTATGTGCAAAATTTCATCAACCAAACGTGGACAGAGCGTTACCAAAGTGACATCACAGGTGGTGTCCTCACTTTAATGTGGTCCACTGTTGTGTCTGTATTTACCCTTGGAGGACTAATAGGAGTGTCAGTTGGAGGAACATTGTCAGTAAAGCTGGGAAGGTATGCTTTTTTCCCCATGTATGTGTCCGCGAGTGTGTGTATAATGCTTTGTATTGATCGTATTCAATATGAGATAAACAACATACACGTTTTGAAACACCTTCCAAACACTTCTAGAAATCTTCTAAGTGTGACAATCAAAGCAAAATATTTGCATGAATTCTGTTTCGAATGATGTTGTGTAGTCATGAAACACGCGCCACATGTCTGTGTTGCAATAGGAAAGGGACTTTATTGGTTAATAATATTTTTGCCATGACGGCGGCTCTGGCGATGGCTCTGAGCTACCCAACAGGAATATTTGAACTCATCATCTTGGGACGTATTCTCATTGGAATAAATTCTGGTAAATCACATTCAGTTCTATTTAAAATGCCAATACAGTGAGACCTCAACTTACGAACTTAATTGGTTCCCAGAGAGAGTGTGTCAGGCGAAAAGTGTGTATCTCAAAAAAAAATTCCCATAGGAAACCATTAATATGGGAATAATCCGTTCCCGGGTTTCCATAAAATATACTTTTCAACTTAATAAGCCTTAAAACTACATACAAAATACCTTATTCTATGTATAATAAATGTGCTATTGTATTGTAATGAAAGAAATACACTGCATTGTATCATAAAGTCACTTAATTTACATTTGTGATGGTCATTGGTGGCTTGATGGAATGGCGTTGGAGGTCAAAGGGAATTGCTGTTTGGAAAGAGAGGCACATTACATGAGGACTGTAATTAAAGAAATAAACTGTTCTGTAAAATAACGTTTTATTTACCTTTTTGATGGTCGTTGATGGCTTATGGAAGGAGAGTCACCTTCCATAAGGACTGTTGGTAACTTAACTTCTGGTGCTCTTCGGTCGTGTGCTTCCGCCGAAGATCACTCCGCCAGCCGTGGTGGGTGTGTATTATGAAAATAGTGCTTATTATAAGGTTTAATTTTCAGAAATTTGACGTTTGTAAGACGAAAAGTTTGTAAGATAAGGTGTTTGTAAGTTGAAGTCTCACTGTATCTGATTTTTTGTCTGATAAGGGTGTCAATGATGTTAATGTGTGTGATTTAATTAGGCATTGGCCTCTGTGTTCAACCTTTGTACTTGGTGGAAATCGCTCCAACATCCATCCGCGGCCTCATGGGAATGGGGACCTCCATTTTCTTGACGGGTGGGATCTTCACCGGACAAGTGATGGGTCTCAAGTAAGAAATATTTTATTATTTACGTTTTTATAGTTTGTTAAATATTGCTACATGGAAGTACAGTGGTGTCTTAAGTCAAAAGTTTTGTTTTGTGCTTGTAACTCACAACATGCACATTTCAAATCATCTTTCTATATTGAAATGAATGAGGAGGCCATTAACCTGTTCAATTTGTGTTCGAATCAAGTTTGCTGATTTTAATGTAAATTATGTGATTGTTTCATATACATATATAACTCACTTAGTCTTTTATACCTTTACGGTAATCCAGCAGTGGTATTAAAGATCTTGAAGTCTCTATTTTTATAAGATTAACTCATTCGCTGTCATTCCCAAATTTATTCGGGAATTGATAAGCATGACGTGGAGCGCCATTGCCAAATTTGTAGCAAGGGGGCGGCATTTACCTTCTGTACAGCCACTTCCACTTTCAATGCAGATAACTCTACAACCGAGTAAGTGTGAAATATTGTTTTTTTTCTGATGAAAGAAGATAGTCTAAGGTTTCTTACGCTGCATCAATGTTTATGTTGTCCTAAAACTCGATATTCTGGGGGTCCTGCTATTTGAGTGAAAATGACAAGAACGGTGGCAATAGAGTGGACACATATTTGAATATCGTCTGGCAGTGAATGAGTTAATCGTAATTAGCAGTGACGTGCAGTCAGTGGAGGCAGGTGAGGCAGTGCCTCACCTATCATCATGGAAAGCTGTCATGGAAATATCAAATGAAAAAATAAATTAAACAGTTAGATGTATTTAGTGATTTGTACTTTAAAGTTCTTGTCAATTTAACTTCACCGTTTTAGGAGTTTTTTCAAAATCGCTGAATTTTCACATTTACCGTTCAAATACTAAGTAGAGACGAGCGGTGACGTCATTGATGACGTCAGTGCCTCACCAGCCATGAACCTAATTACGATCCCTCTTCACCTGAAATAAAATTATGAGTGCACGACAGATGTTCTAACAGTTGTGTGGTTGAACAGAGAAGTGATGGGCAAAGAAGAGTACTGGCCCATTCTTCTTGCAACCACATGCATTCCAGCAATGCTGCAGCTCCTGATGCTTCCGTGGTTCCCGGAAAGTCCACGCTTCCTGCTTATTGACAGGGGAGATTATGAGGGATGCAGAAAAGGTGAACCTAATCTTGCATATGCTTGAACTTTGGTTGTTTCTTCAAGTGTTCTTATCCAGTCCTCAAGATTAATTAAAGTCTTCAAAATTGCCTTGAGCAAAGAGATGTACCATTATCAGCACGGTATCATGTTATCACATTTGATTCAGTGAACCTGGATGAAAAAATGATTTGGCACAACAATCACCACATGCTTCTCATCTTTTTTTTGCCTGCAGCCCTCAGGCAACTCCACGGTGCAACTGATTGTGGTGGTGAAATGGAGGATATAGAGAAGGAGAAAAGCAATCAAGAACAGGATGGATCCAAAGTGAAGAAGCCATGGGAGTTACTTGCAGACCGCAACGTACGCTGGCAGCTTGTCAGCATCATGCTTCTCAATTCAGCTCAGCAGCTGAATGGAATCAATGCTGTATGTATAGTGTACTGCCGCTTTTACTTTAAGTAATATTTCCCTCAACTCTGATTTATTTGAGGTCTTAATTTGTAATTCCATTCTATTTTTTTGTCACAGTTTTACTTCTACACAACTTATGTGTTTACACAAGCAGGAATTCCCAGTGAGAGAATACCATATGCAACAGTCGGCACCGGTGCCTGTGAATGCCTCACTGCTTTGACCTGTGTAAGTATTTTCTTTATCTACTGTAACTTCATATATTGACTGCATTGGAAAGGTAAGGTGGCTGAGTGGTTTGAACATCTCAGCACAAGTCAGTTCAACTTTATACATAGAGCTTTTTGAAAACAGCCAGAGCAACATAAAACGTGCTGTAAAGTAAAATTTTGATGTAGAGAAAAAAGATAGGGAAAACAATAACCTAATGACAGTAAACAAAAATACAGTACAATACAATGCATATTGATTTATGTAGCACTTTAACAACAGCTAAAGCTGTGACAAAGCGCTTAAAAAAACTCTTCACATTAAATAAAATACAAATAAAAATAATAAACACAAAACATGGACAGTTGTGCAATTCAGACCATAAAGACCTTTCAAACAGCATTAAACAACATTCTACATGGCCCACATCAAAAAGTAATAAACCATCCAGTAATCTATCACTAGAAAATTAAAGTGTGCAGCAAAAATACATACATATCTATTAGTTCTTTATATTAATTTGCTTTACTTATTCAGCATCTGATTTGCAGTAATTTTATACTCAAAAGACCTTCATGTAAAGTTGCAATGAATGAATTTCTCAACTGCAAAGTAAAGGTCCATTCCCTTTCTGGGGGATGTCTTGCAAAAATGATTCGCCACAGGAGGTCACAAGTCATCTTTTCTGGACTCAATCTATTATCCATAATAATCTGAGTTTGTGCTGTGAAACCATGCAAACATTGTGACTGTATCCTAGCATACTGCAAGATGCGTACAGAATTTGAAAATGTTTTCATAGCAATAAAACAACAGCATTCCATTGGTGGGTCAGTCATTATAACCATACTGGAAAGGCCTTTTTATACCAGCAGAAAAAGTAACCAGAAGACGGGTTTTGTTTGGGACCTGCTGAAGAAATTCACAAATGCACCAAAAAAAGTTTCTTGTGACACATTACTGATGCCTGTCAGAGCAAGAACTAAGTTTAAACTCAAAAAGTTACAGCATAAACAAGCGTCACTACCGATCTGGGGAAAATTCAGGTTCTACCGCACATTATCGCTGTGTATTACAAAAGAAGCTTGAAAGGTCAGTGAGAAACTAAGAGAAAATGCTTTCATGGAATGTTTTCAGTCTTGTCATGTGCTGTTTGTGTAACAGGGTTTGCTCATTGAACATCTGGGACGGAAGGTCCTCATTACAGGCGGATACACGCTCATGAGTATCTGCTGCATTTTGTTCACCCTCACCATGAGTTTTCAGGTAGTGAACCACTCTGACATTGTCGATACATACACGTGTTGGTGTTGGGCACTTTTTCTATTGAATATGAACTACTTGTCTTCTCTTGTTCCTCTCAGGAGATCAGTCCAATTTTTCCTTACCTCAGCATGGCATGTATTTTTGCCTTTATTCTGAGTTTTGGATTAGGGCCAGGTAACAATGTTCATTTTATGTCACTTGAGTTTTTACTGGAAGATCGTGCACAGATAATTTGATTCTGGTGTCTCTGTTGTCATATCCGTAGGTGGTGTGACTAATGTCTTGACGATGGAGCTGTTCACGCAAAATGCACGGCCTGCGGCCTACATGATTGCAGGCTCCATAAGCTGGATCAGCTTCTTCTTCATCGGCATGGTCTTTCCTTTTATTGTGGTAAGTAGACAACATGACGCTAACCTGAAGAAAAGGTAGACAGAGGAATCTCTCAGGTCAAACAAAAATCATGGGTGGTCATCCTCTAATTTGTTCACATTTATAGTATTCCATAGAAAACACTGAACATATGACAAATGACATGTTCAAGGGTTAAACCACCGCCATCATCAATTAAAATGTATGAATTCTACATTTTAACATTTAACAACAAGACTACCGTAAAACATTTAAATACACAAATAGCCATGAAAATGCTTTTCTACAGTTGGGAATAATGTTTTTCTGAAACTGAGGATTTTGCTCTGGTCTGGCCTGTATAAATCTTGGTTTTCACAACACTTTCCTTGACTGCATACTGTATACACTGTATGTTTTCAACATGGAGAGGTGTGTTGTTTTATTGTTAGCGTTACAATATTAATTCTACCGGTAACACTAAAGCATTGTGCTGTTTCAGTGTCACATTTATTTATTTATTTATTTATTTATTTATTTATTTATTTTCTTTTTTTTGGGGGGGGGGGGGGGGGGGGGGTATCTTGAATTTCCGAAACGTTGTTATAACCATAGATTGTCATGGAGTTAAACGAACCTGTTGAAACTCACTGCCACTGATTGAAAAAAAAAAATCAATTTGTAGATGGTGTCAATAACATATTAATTCATATCAATGTTATCATGCTTGGAAAACTGAAGAACAAAAGACTAAAACCATACCGGTCCCTGAAATTTTTATTGAAGCCACAGTTTAAAAAATAAATAAATATAAGTACAGTTAAATTACATCTGATGTCACATTTGAGAATGTGGGCCAGGTTTTTGCATATTTGTGTTATCTTTCCACAGATCGGTCTGGGCCAGTACTGTTTCCTGGTGTTCATGGTCATCTGCATCCTCGTGGCAGTTTACATATTCTTTATTATTCCTGAAACCAAGAACAAAACCTTCCTGGAAATCGAGAGTGAGTTTAAGACTGGGAGAAAAAAGAAGGCCTCCATCACCGATGGCTCTGGTTTGACACTATTGACAACCTCAATGTAATATGGACTGTATTCTATGACCCCCAAGTGGATATACTTTTTATATTCATCATAATGGTGCCTTTTGAACAGAACAGTAAAATTCAAGTTTTTCTTACAGAAATGTATCCTGTTTTCTACAGTTTTAATAAATGGACTGTGATTTCCCAATAAAGTTGTCCAGTGGTGGGCCGTCAGAGCCAGCAAGGCCTTCTCTGCTGACCTAACATAATCAGACATCATTATCATAATTATAATAAAAGTCAATTTCATTAAAAAAAATATTTTTTCTAAATATATATATATAATTATTCTACATACTGTTTTCTTGATGTTATATTATATCCATTTGGTTATGCTCCTTTCAGTGTTGTAGTTTTAGGTCAGAGTTTTTAATCCAATCAGAATTCAGCTAGTTTGTGTCACCAGGCTGTATGAAATCTGACCGACGCCTTCAGAATCAACAGTGAGGGCATCTGTGCGCTGTACATGAACGGGCACATGTAGTTGATATATAGTTGCGATAGCCAATCAGATCACGAGTTGGCACAGTAAGGCCAAATAGAGGGCCTCACGTTGAACATGACATATACGCGTCATGTGATTGGATACTCACTTTACCTCAGCCCTCAGCGGAGGCAGCGCTATGCAAATCAACCAAGCTACAACAGATCAGACCCGGAAACTTTAGCAGAAAAACCAAGTATATCTACTCACTTTTTTAACCCACAATGGCTGAAGGAGAGGACAACTTGCTGTCGCATGTAGGCCTATTCTCAAGAACAAATGAAAAAGATTTGTTTACTTTTATTTTCAACAAATAGTTCGTTTTGTGAACGTCTTGTTGTTTTTCTATATTAAACTGACATTTTGTAATTTAGCGTAAAATCTCTAAAGTCAAATAATGGATGAATGGTTATCCACCCATTCATCCATTATTTGAACCACTTATCATGAGAGGGTTCCGGCCGGGTGGGTGCAACTGACTTGGAGTACAGTAACTCGAGAGAACTTCTATTTATATCAGAAGTCCAAGATGGCGCCCGAGTAGGCAGCCTCAGCAAGTGCTCTCATGAGCCTTGCTTTTTTTTGGTTGTTTTTGTCTTGTTTTGTGTTTTCTTTTGTCACTTCGTGTTGTTGTGCATCGTGTGGAACGGATTGTTTTTCAGCATTTTTGACCACGACATTCATCAAGGAGGAGATTGTGCTGAGCGGTTGCGCCTTTTCAGCAGCATGAATATGCCAGGACTGTTTTTGAATGGGAGGAATGTCGGAGCCATTCGACTGCCATCGCTGGACACCAAAGGGGCCATTGTGCTTTTTTGCACCTGTAATGGGCAGCATCTTCACAGCCCCGCTTTGTTTAGCGGAAAGGTCAGTGCTGTTGGACAGTCTGCGGCTGGATGGATGCATGCATGGCTTGAGGAACCCGCGATAAGAAGAAAGGAGCGTCAGCGCAGAGCGCCGATGCGTATGTGGAACTGTTGCGGCTTGGAATTGAAGCAGATTTATGTGGAACAGGAGATGTGAGACAATCTCTTTTCGTCAATGGATGCTACAGCTGCGTGTTTGCTTTCAACATTTAGCTTGTAGTCGACGTGCACATTCCACCATGATGTCCCTGATCCACTGGTGGAAAGACGCTTTGATCCTCTCCTCTTTCATCTAGAACTGCTTCATGTCATCACAAAGAGGGTACAGCAAGTCCTGAAGAATGAATGTCTCTCTGTGTCTTTGTTTTGTCATATTGTCTCTATGCTGTCATATTATTTGTTATTTAGTTTTTTTTTTTTTTTTTGTTCTTTTGACTTCAAGACGGCGCCGCAGGAGTGGCTGCCTTTCCAGCAGCTCATGTATTTTGTTTTTCTACTCTCATTCCTTTCATCACTTTGCTGCTGTGAAATGTAAATTTCTCCACTGTGAGACTAATAAAGGCATATCCAATTTTCGCCATGCTGGGTGTCCACTTGTCATATAAATGAACTCTTATAAGTACAGTATCTAAAATTTATTGTTATGCAGTGGCGAACTAACATAATGGAACCACCAAAACTCCAAAAGAATGTATTTTGAGGCACTTCTACTGTTCTTCCCCCAAAATACTATCTTTTTGGAAGCCTACCACTCATTAAAACATCTCATCCCAAACTACTTCTACAATTCACTCAAGTCACAGGGTGTTATTTTCCAGTAATTGGAAAGTGTCCTTGAGAGTTTTAAAAGGTGCTTATAAATGAAATTTATTATTGTTATTATTATTAAAACTGCATTGCATTGTTGTCATTGTGCCCTATGTAATATAATTAACAGCTTAACAATTACTTTATCTGCAGTTTCATTTTCAAAACCCTTAATGTGATAGTTTGTTTGCACGAGATTAATAATTTTTTTGAAGAATGAACTGGTAAAAAAGACTAAAAGTTTTTTACACACTATCCATATAAACTTACATATAAACACAAACATTTAGGATACACCAGCCTGATCAGTTTCTAAAACACGCTCCACTCCACTAGATGGCGGTATTTGGAACTTACGGCGAAAACAAACCAACGAAGAAGAGGTCAACTCCAACATGGCGACCTAGTACGCCTTCCACGCTTGTTTTTTTGACAAATATCAAAAATATATTATATTTGCTTCATTTGAGAGATTGTACAACGGAAAATGTCGAGGCTCATCGTTAAAAACCTCCCGAATGGGGTAAGAAATACGCCTGGGTGATACAAAGTACAGCGGAACATTACGTTGGTTTATCAATCGACTTGAACGTAACTTGTGCTCAGATGAAGGAGGAGAGGTTCCGTGGGATGTTTGGGGCATTTGGCACCGTTACTGACTGCACCCTCAAGTTCACTAAGGACGGGAAGTTCCGCAAGTTTGGTTTTGTTGGGTTCCAAAGCGAGGAAGACGCGAACACAGCGTTAAAACATTTTAACAAGAGCTTCGTGGATACATCAAGAGTGACGGTGTGTTCTTGTGAGCCTGTTGTCAGCTTCACAAATGATGTTTCCGTGGTCACTGATGTTTGACTTGTGTGCAGGTGGAGATGTGTAAGGCATTTGATGACCCAACCAAAGCTAAAGCCTGGAGCAAACACACTCAGAGCTCGGAACCAGACAAACCAGCCACACAAACTAAAATTGCTGATAAATCGGTGAGCAGTTAATTTCATTCATCAACAGAAACGACCATGGAAAGAAATGTAGATTTGTTGCTTTGAAAAATTGTGTTCCAAGCTGTATTGGATTATCATGTAATTTTATGTTTATTAGGAGAAGGGGAAAAAGTCAACCAATGCACTGAAAAAGGTGAGTTGATTTCAATTATTGTTATATTGCAAATTTTTCTATTGTGGGACGATTAGAGGCTATCTGATTCAGATTATTATTTGTATTTAAGGGGGAGGCGGTGACTCGTCTACTAAATTCTGCTAATTGTCCATTCACTCGCCGTATAATGTGCACCAGCACAATCTAACTTCATCCAAAATGAGAGATATAATTTAAAAAAAAGAAAATATCATAACAATGGCGACCAATACTGTACATTGCTGTTGTTACACAGATCTGAGCTACAACATTAATTCTACATACAGCTGTAAATAATGAATGCCTCCCTGGTGGTAAACTAATCTGGACAAAATCCGACTTCAACGGACAGTTAGGACGGCGGAAAAAATCATTGGCACCGCCCTACCCACTCTCGAGGACTTGCACACTGCAAGAATCCAAACTAGGGCGCGGAAAATCCTACTGGACCCTCCGCACCCTGCCCACCACCTTTTCCAGCTACTCCCCTCAGGCAGGCGCTACCGATCCATGCGCACCAAATCCAGCAGACATTTAAACAGCTTCTTCCCCCAAGCCATTAACTCTTTGAACTCTTTCAACAGTAGCCAAAATGGAACTGTATAGTGCCACTTAGCAGTTTTTTTGACAACGATACTAGTGCAGCGTGTTCTACCGGAAACAAATTCCTTGTGTGTCCTACATACTTGGCAATAAAGATGATTCTGATTCTGATCTGCATTAAACTAGTTAGGAAGGCACATTTTTATCGTTCCTTTTGATTCCTCAGATGAGAATAAGTTATATAGAAAATGGATAGATGAATAGACTGGAAAGGTGTATCTAATGTTATGGCTAGTGAATGAATACCTGTATAAAATGTTCCTATAAACCATATCGACATCACCTACCCTTTGTTTATTTCCAAACCTACCCTGTCTATGTCTATCGTGTCCTTCAGCTCGAGGAGGATGAGGAGTTCAAGGAGTTCTTGTCAGTGCATCAGAATCGATGCCAAGTGCGCACCTGGGTGAATGATGCAATTCCTCAGCCAGTCGACCATAACAGCACCAAGGCAAAAAGCAAGGGGAAAAAGGCAGTTGATGATTACCTCAACTTTGACTCTGACCAGTCGGATGATGAATATGAGGAAAAAGAAGAAGAGGAGGAGGAAGGCAGTGACGAGGACTGTAAGTAACTGAAATAATTCAACAGATGAAAACTATCCCACCTCAGCGAGTTGTTGTGCAAAGATTGGACCAAATATAGCATATATATCAACAGATATCCCGAACTGTCTCCATATTTGTGAACTACTCTGTCAAGTCGTGACTGTAAAGTGTCCTTGAGAGTTTTGAAAGGCGCTTATAAATGAAATGTATTATTATTATATCACCAACAAGGGACAGTGTGGTAAAGTGGTGATGATGTATTTTATAGGTGCAACGCCGAAAGAAGCTCTGAAGTCCAACTTGTCAGATATGGAATATCTACGCTCAAAGATGGTACGAACTGAGGATGCTATGGACGAAAGTGATGAGAAGGATGACAAGCTGCAGGGGGATGAAGAGGAAGAAGATCTTGAACCTGCACAACTCAACGACAGCGCCTACAAAAGTGGGGACCGAAATCATACCGTCACGATGAAGAACTATGAGGACAATAAGCAGGGAAAAAGCAAGAAAAACAAGGTGACTAATTCATCCAATTTGCATTTAAAAAAAAGTATGTTATATGCTTCATTGTTTAGTTTACCCTGTTTTCCTTCCAGATTGAACCAACAACAGGGTTCACGGTTAAGCTTAGAGGAGTCCCGTTCAATGCTACAGAGGTGAATAGATTTCCAATTGTTGTCAAGGTTTATTTTTGTTCATGATAAAATATAATATAGCACACTGAAATTCATCACGCCATGATGTTATCTGCCCATGACAATAGCAACAAATAAAAGAATTCATGACGCCACTGAAGCCTGCTGCCATCAAAATTGGAAGGAATAAAAGTGGCAACAGAACAGGTATCATACAGGAAGCATATTTTCATTTGCTGTACGTATTGCTTCATTTGCTTGTTTGATTGACTATGGGTGTAAAATCGGCAAATCTCCGGCTTTTGTGTGTTTTAGGCTATGTATATGTAGATCTACACTCTGCAAAAGAGGTTGAAAAGGCTTTGAAGAAGAATAAAGACTATATAGGTGAGAGCTCTATACCCTTGTGTCATTCGCCTTTCTCATCCTTTTACCTGCGTGACACTAATAAATAAATCGAATGTGTTTTTAATCTTCCTGTGTGTCTTTAGGAGGACGCTATATTGAGGTATTCAGCGTTGAGGTATCCGGATGGAACAAGTCTGACCGAAAGGACAAAGTAATTGACAGAAACTTCATCAGGCAACTGAAGGAGGACGAAGAGGAAGAGGATGTTGCCGAATCAGGACGTCTCTTTGTCCGAAACCTCCCTTACACATGCACAGAAGAGGAAATCAAAAAAATGTTTTCTAAACATGGCGAGTTAAATGTCTGAATTGATGCCTTCCGTCGCAAGCGTAATAACGCTCCTTTGCATTTTGCATTATTCTAGGTCCATTATCTGAGGTGCTCTTCCCCATTGACAATCTAACAAAGAGGCCGAAAGGTTTTGCCTTCATAACGTACATGATTCCAGAAAATGCTGTGGCGGCTTTGGCCAAGCTGGATGGGCACATATTTCAGGTATATTTGACTTGATTCTGCAGGATCTTACATTTTTGTAAGTTGAGCCTGCTCTTTAACTCATTCACTGCCAGACGTGCAAAAATGTGGCAACTCCAGTGCCACGTCTGTGTAAGCTCTCAGTCGTACAGGAGTGGTCCATCGATGAGGTTTCTTCAGCCGTCATCTGTACAAATGTGAAGGTTTCGGACGTTTCGCCTCCTATCCAAGAGGCTTCGTCAGCGAACTAAAGTCTGACTGGTCGTATCGGCCCTATTTATATATCCCTAATGTAAGTAATGTAGTTTATTCCATACATTGTAAGAATGAAAATTGTAAAGAGCAGTACATTGGGGAGACTCAACAAATTCTCAAAAAAAGACTTTATCAACATCGCAGGGATAATATAAGTGGACCTCAATCGGCGGTACATTTGCACCTAAAAGCTAGCAACCACTCATTTGACGACAATGAGGTTAAAATCTTAGCGAAAGAACATAGATGGTTTGAAAGGGGGGTAAAAGAAGCGATTCTTATAAAACAACAAAATCCTTCATTAAACCGGTCTGGTGGGGTGAGGTTCAATTTGGATCGTTCATACAATAGCCTGCTTAGGCAAAACAGGTTAGGCAACTTTCGTAATGCTGATGAGGGTCGTTATGCTGATGAGGTGATACCGGTGGGAGTGGGGGTAATAGGCCAGTCGTTAGTCAGGAATGTAGGAACAATCAGTGGGGCCACAGGGAGGGGTCCTCTGCCCCCCCAACCTGAGAGTAGGGACCTATCATAACTGTGTCCGGCGCTACTATGTCTGGACATTAGGGATATATAAATAGGGCCGATACGACCAGTCAGACTTTAGTTCGCTGACGAAGCCTCTTGGATAGGAGGCGAAACGTCCGAAACCTTCACATTTGTACAGATGACGGCTGAAGAAACCTTCTCATCGATAAACTCCAGTGCCAGGGTTTTTGTCATTTTCACTCAAATTGCAGGACCCACGGAATATTGAGTTTTAGGACGATAAAAACATTCAATGCAGCGTAAGAAACCTTAGGCTCTTTTCTTTCATCATAAAAAATAGCTAGTTCCTAAGTCATATGGGTCTGGAGTTATATAAGCTTGAAATGAGGGCAACGTCCAAAATGCAATGCAATACATAAAAATTGGTTTATATAGCGCTTTAACAACAGCTGAAGCTGTAACAAAGCTCAAACATGGAAAAAAGGGAAATGTTGCCCCCTCGTGGAAGGGAAAAAATTGACAAGAGGTCTTACCAGCGCTTTATCGCCACCCCCGCAAAAAAAAAAAAAAACTAACAAATTCTCGAATGGCGCTCTACGTCACATTTTCAATTCCCGAATAAATTTGTGAATGGCAGTAAATGACTTAAGGTAACGTCAAAATTAATGTTGTGGGGTTTTTTTTAGGGACGGATGCTTCACCTGCTCCCATCCACAGTTAAGAAGGAAACAAACAAATCTACAGAAGCAGGCGGTCCCGGCTCCTCATCTTATAAACGTCAAAAGGAAGCAAAAAATAAAGCTTCTCGTTCCGGGTAAGCACCTCCCCGTTAAAGCTCTTGTGCTCTTTTATTTTGGTGTCCTTTAATTGAATTATTTCTTTCTTTTTTCAAGTTCGCACAACTGGAATACACTCTTTCTGGGCACAAGTGCCGTAGCTGATGCCATTGCGGAAAAATATAACACCACCAAAAGCCAAGTTTTTGACCATGTAACGTCATCCTGTTTTTCACAATAATCTTCAAAAATATTGGACTGTGAAATTTAATTTGTGTTTCCTTTTATTTCCCTTTTTGTCGCCGTCTCTTCAGGAGAAAAAGGGAAGTGTCGCAGTGCGAATGGCTCTGGGGGAGACGCAGATTGTCCAAGAGACTCGCCAGTTTTTAATAGACAACGGTGTCAGTTTGGATTCCTTTAGTCAGGTACGGTTTGACTGAAGCACCCGCGAAGCAGCGGTCACCTTTCTTCTACATTACAGTTCCGTATTTTCCGGAGTATAAGGTGCACCCCCAATGAATGGTGTATTTTCACACTTTTCCCATATATAAGACGCACCGGACTATAAGGCTCACCTTCAATGAATGAAAAAAGTTTTCAGAATATAAGGCACACACCATTAGAAGGCGCTATACTCTAGTAGGGGGTGGGGTTAAGCACGATTTCTTCTATAGGGGAAATGGAGTCGCTGGCTGCTGGCAGTAGTTGCGAGACCTGTTGTGGCTCAATATTACTTCACATATAAGGCGCACCTGCATATAAGGCGCAGAGTCATCTTTTGAAGAAAACCACGGCTTTTGGGTGCGCATTATAGACCGGAAATATGTCAACGCCGCTTTGTCTGGTGCATAGGCAGCTGCGGAGAGGAGCACAACTGTGATCTTGGTGAAGAACCTCCCAGCCGGATTGACCGTGTCAGAGCTGGAGCAGCTCTTCTCCACTCACGGTTCTTTGGGGCGAGTTCTACTGCCGCCCTCCGGCCTCACCGCCATCATCGAGTTCCTGGAACCTACTGAAGCAAAGCGAGCTTTTACGAGGCTCGCCTACAGCAAGGTGGGTTTAGCCTGGTGTGTTGTGCATTAGGAGAAGAGATAAACTTACCAGGTTTATTTTTGTACCGCAGTTCCAACACGTCCCGTTGTATTTGGAGTGGGCGCCTGTAGGGGTGTTTGTTGCGACTAAAACAGCGCCAGGTATGACACCACATTTGCTGTCTTATGAAGACCTCAACTATTACTATTTTCATATGAACAATAAATGTATGGATTGGTTTAACCAAGTGAAAGCACACCCCGGGGAGGAGGAGAAAAAGCAACAGAAAGATGAAAAAGACAACGATGAAGAAGAAGAGGAGGAGGAGGAAGAAGAAGACTCTGCTCCAGGTTCCACACTTTTCATCAAGAATATAAATTTCAGCACGTCCGAAGAAACACTTCGAAAGGTACACTTTTGTAACTCTTAATAAAAAAGAAATTCATGTCCATGTTTTTACTTGCTGTTAATTTGGTCTTTTCTGATAGACTTTCTCCAAATGCGGCAAGGTGAAGTCATGCACCATCTCCAAGAAAAAAGACAAAACAGGTATTTCGTGGTAAAAAACCACAATGACATTTAACCCATCGCCTATGCAGAAAGAAGCATAACCGGTTTAATTTATGGGTTGTGTTTTAAACTAATACTTGCTCCGACTTGCAGGGAAATTACTGTCAATGGGCTATGGTTTTGTTCAATATTATAAGACTGAGTCAGCACAGAAAGCCTTGCGACAGCTCCAGGTATTTTATTTTTTTCTGTTTCCTTTTTAAATTTGACACCAACTCATTTGTCATATGCCCTCCCTCCTCCCAGCACTCCAATGTTGATGAACACAGCTTGGAGCTAAAGATTTCAGAGAGAGCTACAAGGTAAAAATATCAAGTGGCCCATGCACTCAGTGTGGCAACGAGCTTGATGTGGACAGCCATGTCTTGTGCCCCCAGTTGACTATTAATCAACATTGTTGTTGGCTTTCGTTTACGCAGGTCTGCTGAAGTGCCTCGCAAGAAAAAGCAAGTGGACAAGAAGCAAACGGATTCAAAGATCCTCGTGCGAAATGTGCCCTTCCAAGCCCGTGTCAAAGAAATTCGAGAACTTTTCTGGTAGCAGTCACGTACACCCACAGCAACCGTACATGAATCACTTTTTAAATGGGCAACGCGTTGATTCACGATTTCTTCTGTTGGTTGTCTCAGTACGTTTGGAGAGCTGAAAACAGTCCGTCTCCCAAAGAAAACAGCGGGTACAGGGAATCATAGAGGTTTTGGCTTCATTGACTTTGTCACCAAGCAGGATGCCAAGGTTTGGGCAAACACACACAGTATTCATGTTTATATAACCCTGTCTTGTCGTCACCACTTCACTCATTCACTGCCGGACGTGTGCAAAAATGTGTCCACTCCAGTGCCAGGGTTTTTGTCATTTTCACTTGAATTCCAGGACCCACAGAATATTGAGTTTTAGGACGCCATAAACATTCAATGCATGCTGCCCCTTGTGGAAGGGGAAAAACATTGCCAAAAGGTCTTGCACCCAAGCAAGAAAAAACAAAACCTGAACAAATTCGTGAATGGCGCTCTATGTCTAATTTTCAGTTCCCAAATAAATTTGTGAATGGCAGAGAAAGAGTTAAATGATCATACGATACTGATATACTTGTCTTGATTTCCAGAAAGCATTTGCTGCCTTGTGCCACAGCACCCATCTTTACGGGAGACGTCTTGTGCTAGAATGGGCTGACACTGAGGAAACAGTGGAGACACTGAGGCGGAAAACAGCAGAACATTTTCATGGTAAATTATTTTAAGTACTCGAAAAGCGTGTGTGTGCGCGTGTGTGTGATTAGTGCAATCAAGGTATTCATTCTTGTCAACTTTCTCATTTTTCAATTTCAGTGGCCAGCAAAAAGCAACGAAAAGCCGAAGTGCTCGGGGGAATTCTGGAAGACATGGAAACACCACATGATGCGGAGGACTGAAACTGAAGCTGTTGCCTACATCGAAGCCAAAAGGAATTGAGCAGTTGAGCGGTCCGTTTTGACGATCTAAAGTTTGTAGGTTTGATTGCTAGCTACCTCAACAGCCTGTTGAGATATTGTTCAGAAAAATGCGCCTGTCGATCTGGATGGTGTGTGATTCAAGAATTTTCATACATTACTGGAGATACCAACACCATTAATCATGTTAGTATGGAAGGAATTAAGTACTCTAAAAAATCATCAGTCACAAGAAGTGTTAAAAATTATATATTGAACAGTCTTGATCTCAGATGATGATCTGCACAAAATATGTGAAATATGTTTTTATTTAAAGGACAACCGACGTCACTTTTTTGTTTTTTAACTGACACCAGAAAAACGTTTTATAGCATCGAAAATACCCAAAACATGCAGTATGATATTTGTAGTCAAATGCAAAACACCAATAAAAATGACTTAAAGTGTCCAAAATCCGCAAAAAATTGAGCTGCGAATTGGGCATTTTCAGAAGTCCCGCCCCCCTTTTGTGACGTCACGCCAAGACGTCTTGCATTGCTGGTGAATCAAAACAATGGCTTCAGATTCGGTGAATATGCTTTCTTGTTACACATCCAGTTGTGAATATGATTCAAATAGTCCTGAAGAGGAAAGCATACATGTTTGCAATCGATTAAATAATTTATTTGGGCCATTTTGAGGGAAACAGGCGGGGGGGGGGGGGGGGGGGGTCTCAAAAAGAGGCAGAAAAATGGCGACCAGGTCTGGTGAGCAATGAATCAGCTCGTTTCCACAGCTGATACATTCTTTCCATGGAGTTTGCCTCCCTCTTCTGGCGGCTTTTGGGTGTGAGACATGGTTTAAAAAAACAGTACAGCAAAATACATTGACCGAAAGACGCTACAATGCGTCTTTTTTTACGGTATATAAATATAAAAAACATGTGGTCTTGTGTGCTGTCGTGTCAAATATGCAAGTTGTGATTAGCTAGTCTTATTTTGAAAGTCCATCCTTCTATCAACTTTCTATGCAGCTCGTCCTGCACAGTGTACACTTGTTTTTAAATTGGAAAAAGCCAAAAACAATCGTTTATTTGAGCTTGGCGTTAATAGATCTGTTACTAAAAATAGGACCAACGTCTCTGAATTTTGGAATTTGTAGTTTTCTATCTGCACATCGACATACAGTAAAGTCTCGTTATATCGATATTCAAGGGAGTCCGAAAAAATATCGATATAACCGGGACTATCGATATATCCGACTCTGTTTGCATGTAATTTTCTCCGTGCGTGCATAGAAATAGTATCGATATAACCGGGACTATCGATATATCCGATATCGATATAACGAGACTTTACTGTATATGTGTTATTTATTTCTTGATGATTTATTCCCTTTGAACTATGGCTCCAAAAAAAATATTCGATTCACCAATCATCCAATATGAGGTCATACGCTGTCATTGCGTGTCTTCGATTGTGTTAATCTCTGTACTTTGGTCTTTAAACGGACAATGATTTCTTTTCCACCCTTGTCATTTTCCTGCAGGTGTGAATACACAAACGAACAATGGGGCGCATCAAACAACCGTATTGACACACTTTGTGGTGGGGTCTTGGCGCGCTTCAAAACAGACTGTGGTTAGTTACAAGTCTGTGTACAAACTTTATCAGATATGCACTAACTTTGGGGTACAATAAATATTTTTCTGCTCACAGGTCATCGTGGGCCGGCAGCATGCGACATTTTAGACTGAGCACAAGTTCCTATTGGTCCATTCAATATAGGTCCTACGTGAATGACTTGTGACTGACACTAAATTATTTTGCAGGCTCTACAACCACATATGGGGAAAAAATCAAAATGTAGCTCTCATAAACTAAATATGACATTTTAACTACTTTACGACCAAATAATATTTGCATACTTTAAGCTTTGCATACTTTACTAATGGTACACAAAGACTTTGGAATGAATCAGAGTCTGTTTCCGGGCAAATTTTAATACATGCATACATACATCAGAATTACATCAAAATTATCTGGTCATAGTCTCACTTTTTTGTTTCTTACTAACACAGCAGTACATATGCACCTAAAAGCTAGCAACCACTCATTTGATGACAATGAGGTTAGAATCTTAGCAAAAGAACATAGATGGTCTGAAAGGGGAGTAAAAGAAGCAATTTTCATAAAAAAAGCTAAATCCTTCATTAAACCGATATGGTGGGGTGAGGTTCAATTTGGATCGTTCGTACAATAGCCTGCTTAGGCAACATAGGTTAGGCAACATTAGTAATGCTGATGTGGTGATACTGGAGGGAGTGGGGCAATCAGGCCAGTCGTTAGTCAGGGATGTAGGAACAATCGGCGGGGCTGCAGGGAGTAGTCCTCTGCTCCCCCCAACCTGAGAGTAGGGACCTAACATAGCAGTGTCCGGCGCCGCCATGTCTGGACATTATGGATATACATATTATATATTGTAATGTTCAGTGCTTGTGTTGTGCATGTTTGGGGGCTGGGCTTGTTGGGGTCCCGTGACGACACACACGGAGAGAAGGGAGGACCCAAGAACGGGGGTTAGGCAGTATGCCTGGGGGATTGTCTGCGCGTGAGTTGTGGCGGAACAACAGCTCCTGTTTGTGTGATAAAACTGCTAAATTTGTTAATAAAATACCGACCTGCTATACCAGCGGCTCTGCGCATCATTTGTCACGCTGAGGGGCATTACAATATATAGACACCTCCGGGGTGCCGCCATTAATGGATACAGAATCCCTCGTGGCAGCGACTGCACTCCCAGCTTCGTCCTGGCGTCGCGCCGTAATGGCGGACTCGCGCTTATTTCGGCACGGATTGCCAGCATAATCAGCATAGAGACGGCCGCGCTCGGCCCCTGTTGACACAGGCATACCAATCACGCAAGGCACGGCTTCCTCCTCTACCTTTAAAGCAGCCAAGCCGCTGTGCTGAACGGCTTCCTCGTTTACCTTCCACGTATCAAAGCTGCCGATTTTTTTTCTTCTTCAACAGTCGGACGTGGGACGGGAAATAACCCAGGCCTTCTGACACCAAATGTAATGCCCTTCAGCGATACAAATGATGCACACAGTAGATGGTATAGCGGGTCGGTCTTTTAATAACAAAAACTCCTCTTTGTCGGGTCCTCACTTCTCTCCGTGCCGTCACGCTTCCCCAACAAGCCCCGTCCTCAAACATGCACAACACAAGCACCGGACGTAACAGTACTTATAAATGTATGTATTTTTACATGCGTGTATTTTTTAATTTACCTTGGTTTACACTTTGTTTTTACTGAATTCGCGTTGGCGTTGTCTGTAAAAAAACGAAAGCTTAAAAAAAATCTCAGCTATGATCATGTGACAACTCCTTTAAATCATGTGACTCATTCGTGTAACAATGGCTTGCCACTCGGTGAAGATGTCTTTTTTGTGTAGGTATACCCTTATTTTTACACTTAGTTGTGTTTTACCTGTACCCAATAACTTGGCTGGAGCTGAAGTACAAACGGCAGTTATTGACCAAATCACGGGGCAACTCTCTCTCCTGGAGGGTTACAGAGAAGATTTTGTGGCGTGGGCTAACTTTACCGACGATATTCAAACTTCAGGGTAGGTCGATTACCAGGGTGAAAACATAATTACTCGAATTTCTGATTTAATTGAGTCCAATTTGTTCGCGTTAAACCAGTTGGAGTTTCTTGGAGGTGACTACAAACAGTCAATACAATGACAGTATCCAAGCCTATGCTGCCGGAGCCGTGGAGGCTGCAGTCACATCTCAGGTCGACCTCTAAAAACACTCAATTACCCTTGCTTGGTTGCACTGGGTCTACCAAGTGTTTAATTTTAGTATGTTTAATTTTCTTATGGGTATTTCTGTGTTTAGCTTATCTACAAGCACTGGATGAACACTCTCATGGGTTACTGCGGACCTTTCTCGAAAGATTCTGGTTACTGTGATCGCCTTAAGAATTTCATCACGATCAACCTAAAGTGGATTCAGGAGCAAATTGAGACGCAGCCAAATTCGCCTTACTGGTACCAGGTACATCTCCTATGTGAATAAATGTCCCATCTTCTTGTGTTTCAGGTCAAGTTGAAAAGTGTTAAAGTTAAAAAATAAATGAGAAGAGAGTTGAATAATTCAGTGTGATTTTAAATAAATCTAATTATAAGATTGTTTTTTTTTTTTTTGGGAGGGGGGGTTATGACATTAGTTTTGGGACTATTGCAAGTCAACCATAAATTATTATTGCAGTCAAAATATGGACCGCAGAAAATAAACATGTCTCTTTAAAATTATTGTTGTATTTATCTGACAGGTTCGTCTAGCTCTTCTTCAGCTCAAAGGTCTGGAGGACAGTTACAATGAAGAACTCTCGTTTCCTTCTGGCCAAATGACTTTTGATCCATTTGGTTTCCTGTAAGTAGATATGATTTACATTAAATAGGATGAAGTAACCGCCAAACAAATGAAATTGCCTTGTATTACCAACCAGACTCTTCCAAATGGCTGGAGATCTGGAAGATTTGGAATCAGCTCTAAATAAATCCAGTTTGACTCGGCCACTAGGATCCGGCTCATGCTCAGCTCTCATTAAGCTGCTGCCAAACAATAAGGATCTTTTGGTGTCACATGACACATGGGGCACCTACCAGTCAATGTTGCGAATCATGAAGAAATACTCATTTTCCTTCAAAGTTTCTCCATTAGGTATTTTTATGACTCTTGTCCTGTATTTTGTGTTTAAACAGTTTATATACAAGTTACGGTTACTAATGTTTTTAAGGGTGACAAGAAGTTGTTGCCAAAAATGTGAAATGTCCATTCCTGATTACAATGTGTTTTAAGTTTAGTAGTGTGATAATATGTATTAATTTTGTCCCCAGACAATCTTATCCTCCCCGGACAGATCCAGGCATTCTCCTCCTACCCTGGTTCTATTTTTTCTGGAGATGACTTTTATATCCTCAGTAGTGGCTTGGTAAGAGCTATCGGCGGCTATGATGCAACGATAATGATTTAAAGGAAAAGTCAAGTCAAAAATGTTCTTTCCAATAATATATTCTGCATGGTAACCAATCACAGCTCAGCTCAGCTCGCGAACATCTTATGATCAAACACAGCAAAGGCATGAACTATGCTCGTTTGTGACATGAGCTGCTGCATTGTCATTTTCAGTGGCAAAATGGCCGCATCGTGAGCAATAAAATCAGATGGATTTTGCTGCTCAATTCATATTACACAATCACAATAATAACCAGAGTGCCGTGATTAGACTAATGGAGCTCCATAGAACATATTGTTGTAAAGATTTTTTTTTCCACTTGACCAAGAAAAGCTTTGCCGACAGTGCAAAACTGAATTACTTACTCATCCTGTGGTTGTAGGTTACCCTGGAAACCACCATTGGAAACAGCAACCCTGCTTTGTGGAAGTTTGTTCAACCCACCGGCACCGTGATGGAATGGCTCAGAAATATTGTGGCTAATCGTCTGGCAGTCACTGCCAAAGCCTGGGGGGAGTTATTCAGCAAGTACAACAGTGGCACGTAGGTTTCAAGTCTTCTTCACCTCCTAAAAATGCTCATGTTGTGAATTTCATCTGGACACCTGTCTCAATTCTTAAGTAAAGAATAAAATAGAAATGCTCATTTTCGATTTTGGACCATGCATGCTTTTTAGGTACAACAATCAGTGGATGATTGTGGATTATAACAACTTCAGTCCAGGCACAACCAACATGGAAGACCTGTTTGTTGTATTAGAGCAGATTCCGTAAGTCTAACAAACATATTCGATTTAGGGTTTTTTTATTTATTTGTTACAAATATTCCTCTTCCGGTAAATTTGTTACAAATATTCCTCTTCCGGTAACATTTCAGGGGTCACATTTCTTTTATGGATAAAACAGAAGAATTACTTCAGAAAAGATACTGGGCAAGTTACAACATACCGTAAGTATGGATTCACAATATTTACAGTATGTTTAATGTGACCTGCCCATGTCTGCAGTTTATTTCATTTTTTGGATCATATCTGATGGAAGGTACTATGAGGACATATTTAATGCGAGCGGCTGCAATGAGCTGGTGAAAAAGTTTGGCTCGTGGTTCTCCCTGGACCAGAATCCCCGTGCTCAGATATTCAAGAGAGACCAGAAAGCAGTGACAGACGTTGCCTCCATGATGCACCTAATGAGGTCTAGATTATGATGCGACTGTAATGAACTTTTTTGCATTTAAATGCATCATACTTTTTCGATACTTTTGTTTTTGTCTGTTTAGGTATAACAACTTCAAAGAAGACCCCTTGTCACGTTGCCAAGACTGCAATCCACCTGAGAATGGAGAGAACGCCATTTCCGCTCGCTCAGACCTAAATCCGGAAAACGGCACCTATCCATTTGGTGCCTTACGGCAAAGGTCCCATGGAGGAACAGACATGAAGGTGTTTGTCTGTTTTGATATTCTATGAATCAATTCATCGGCCCTGCCTGAAACACACTGATGCATGATGTCCGTTTTGTGCAGATGACCTCCTATGGAATGTATCGTCGGTATGAGATGCTGGCTGTAAGTGGGCCGACTTGGGACCAACAGCCCCCCTTCCAATGGAGCATGTCTCCATACAAAGACCTGCTGCACATGGGTCAGCCTGATATTTGGGCCTTCAAGCCTGTAAAAGTCACCTGGACACCTTGATTGCGATAATGCCTGACATAGAGACTGTGGATGGATGGAGTAGTAGTGGTTTTGGCAAAGGGAAACAATGCTAAATGGAAGTACTGTAATTTCTCAGATTTATCATCATTGATTGTATTCTGTTTTTTGTTTTTTTTGCTTCTTTTGCACAACAATGAAAGCACACAAGGGAGATTTGAATGTGATGGAATATGAACAAATCATTTACAGCCTGTGCAATTGTAAAATTGTTTTGCATTGATTTATGTTTGAATTGTCTTTGTTAACACTAAATCACGTTCAATTTATTATTATTTAACAGGTTTTATTTTATAATTGTTGTGTAATCACCATATGCTTTTAGCATTTCTTTGGAAAATCATACTCTGAATAAACCCACCATTTGGATATAATGTTATATTTCACATTCATTCCACATAACTAATCGCCCTGAAAGATGTGCAGAATATGACATCTATGCTTCAAATCCAAACATGAACGTTTTTTGTGGGTTTGTGGAAAAGTGCATTTTTAGGTCGTGTTAAATTATATACATATTGCACCAAAAACAGCCAAAGGTGCACACTACTTGTTCCGTATATGAAATCTTAAGAGATAAACGAGAAATATAATTGCTTCAGAAATTACAATGTAATTGTCAGAAGTAATGAAATGGACCAATGGATTCCATGGCTGCATGCGGCAGGCTGATAGACTCGTAAACAAGTAATGTCACCAACAGGTGACCAAAATTTACGTGGGTCTGGTCACCCAACCAGTTTATAGGCTTACCGTAAACTGGTTTAGTGTCGTAAAGAAGCGACTCGTGTCGTTGTTGTCAAGCCGACACCTGTACTCCATGCATCGCTTCCCAAATCCAATCTACGTACTGTTATGATACCCCTCCATCTCATTTGTTGGGTTTCGTCATTTGGTTAAGGAGAAATGAAAGGACGGTTACTTTCCAACGGAGGAAGAGGGCGCACCGTTTAAAACAAATTCGACTTCCCTTTTCCTGACTGAAGTGCTGCTGACGCAAGTCTCTTTCCCTGCGGAAAATATTTGCTTAGTAAGAAAATTACACACACGAGGACATTAACTGTTACATTTATGAAGGATCACTCACCGGTGTTATTCTTCGCTAATTTTGGAATTGCCTATTTTGAATTCAGGCGTTTATCTGTTTGTACGCTACAGTGACCTAATATTCCACCACTGTTTCTGTCCGGTGAACCGAGCGCACTCTGTACTCGCAGTCGTATATAATTGCATATTTGTGAAGTACAGTACGTAATCGTTTTTCGTGGGATTTTCCAAGTTATGCAGCTTATGATGACCTATTAAACGTTTCCCTCCATGCTGATTCTTGAAATTTCCGAATACGACAACGAGAAACGGGGGAAAATTGATTGAAGTTTACGCTCTTTTTGCTAACACTACAGTTTATAAAAGTGAGTTACTTGTATTTTTATAACTCATAGAAATGGTAGAATATATATTTTTTTCTCAAGCATGTTTCAAGCAAAAAGAAGCATTAGCATATAGTATATTTCTAGAGCTCTCAATTTTCTTTCCTATTATTCAGTGACATTCATTTTTGATTTCTGACGAACATCTGTCTGCATTCGATCGTTGATATTTGCTAATTTATATTTTGAATCTTTTCTTGTGTTTTCTGTTCTTGTTTTGAATTTCCAAATCTTTCCAATGGTACCTTACTCGTTAAGATCTGCCAAAAATTAAGAACATTATGAGAGTTTAAACTGTAATAAAGAACTCGGTCACAAATTTTCATCCTTTTAACTGTAATTACAGGCAGAAAATCCCCTCATATTTCGAAAATTTAAAATAATTAATTCTGTGATTATTATTAAAAATTATAATATTAAAATATTATTAAAAAGTGTAATTATTAAAAATTATTTCCTTATTATTTGTCATAGAACAATAATGTTTACATCATTTTAAAGCTATTTAAATGCACTTTAATATGGTATTAGAAAATGTGTGATGAATTATTATTGAAATATTTTGTCACATCTCTAGTATATGTGCTGGCCGCGACGATTATCCACTTGTGACAAAAAGAAAACATTTTATTACTATTTTAGCAATGATTATTCTTCACCATATGTAATGGGGTTGAAACTCGAGCGTTTTTAGGTAAGACTGTGCCTTTTTTCCAAAAATTGTCTATACTGTATCGCTAGATATCCATACATACGCATACACACCCCCTACACGCACGCGCACACACACACACACGCACGCACGCGCACACACGCGCGCACGCACACACACACACACACACACACACACACACACACACACACACACACACACACACACACACACACACACACACACACAAACAGGACACATACAGGAGCCTAATTTCTAGTTCAGTGTCAATGTGTTTTTGTGTAATCACTCCTATCCTAAAGTGAAAAATGAACATATGGTCACTCATATTTTCATGAGATTTGTGATGTGTGTTTCCTGTGGTTACTTAATTTCAGGTTCAATTGTCTTCCACGATGGCGTCTTGGCATCCACTTTGCAATTTACGAGATTATGTGTCGCAGAACCCACCGGTTGTGACATTTTTCTTGTGTCTCCTGATGTTGGCTATTTCATTTATATGCCTCAGTGCTTACAGCAATAATTACCCTTTGCCCAATCCTGACACAGCAAAGGTGAGTTCTGCTTTATTTGTCTCACGTTTGGGAGAGAGTGGGACGTTTTATATCAAGTGCAAGTTGGAACCAGCATGACTCAGTGGCAAGCAGTTGTATTGTCCTTGTCAATTCATTCATTTTACAAGTTGAAATACTCCAAAAAGACATGTGATGCGGTCTTGTGTTTTTAATTTTGTTTTCTGTCATGTTGCAACAGGGACAATATTATTAGGATGAATAAGAATGAATGTTTTCATGATCATTCTGCAATTTATGATAGATTCACTGACAAGTTACCTAGTTAATTATCTGCCTTATTAGGCAAATGTTTCATTTAAGTGGAAACAATATCCACACTGACAGTAAAAAAAATATGTGCAAATAAAGTTATATATATATTGGGTAAACAAGAAACAAAATAAGCATTTTGAGAATGAGAGATACAATTCAATAAAAAACATGGATGCAGTTAGACAGTTCAAATGCCACCGACGTCGAGTCATTAAGTGTCTACCTATATCTTCCTCGGCAATGGCAGATACTGTAAGTGCACATGAACAGTCAGTTATCGTCTGCCTCATGTGACTGACAACACAGAATTCCTGCTTTGTCTCACAACAAAGTGATAAGACAGTATCAGGGAGAAAGAAAGAAACAAAGTCTATTTTCTTATCCTCAGGCTAAACAGACAATTCTGTAAGCTTATAAGTAACAAAAACAGTGCAAAGAAATGTAGTTTATTAAGCAATCTGGATTTTTCTTGTCTGTACTTATAATGCATATAAAAATATAAACACCTTTTTTTTAAAATAAGTGCTGCTTAGCGCTGTTGGATTGGATTGGATTGGATATGCCTTTATTAGTCTCACAGTGGAGAAATTTACATTTCACAGCAGCAAAGTGATGAAAGGAATGAAAGTAGAAAAACGAAATACATGAGCTGCTGGAAAGGCAGCCGTCTTGAGGTTTGTTCTAGAGGCATCGCAGAAATTAACTTCACCTAAGCGTCACTTTTTTGGGGCTCCCAGCGTGATCATCTTTATGTCAAATGCCGCTTTGTCTCTCAGGACTGGAACCATCTCCTCTCTACGTTGGCACTCTTCCATCTGTGTGTTAAAAGCAATTGGAGTTCAGATGAGCTGATGTCGCCAGGCCCTTCTGCACTTATTGAACATAACAAAAATAGAGACGCTTCACTCGACATTACACCACAGCCGGCACATGTTACCAGTTTGCATCTAAAGGTTCCTCTGACTATCACGAACAGCCCTGGCCTTCCAAAAGATGTTGATGTTTTCACAACCTTGAGAGCCAGTCAGTTGCATCTTGGGGGTTAGTTTTGCATTTCAGCACTTAGATTTGTGAAAAACAAGAATGCCTTTTAATTATTTATCATGTGCAATTGTTTTTTTTTTCTCTTTAGGCAATGAGATTGTGAATGTAGATATCCACCGTGAAAATGATACCTATACCTGCCTTACTTTAAGAGCCTCAACCACTCTCTTCCCTATGAGCCGGTGTGTTTGACTGCACTCAAGTTGCATTTTTTACTTGTAAGTATGCTGATGCTATAATATATTGTTTATATTTTGCATAATGTTTGTTTGTAGGCTTCCCCCAGAGTGTCCTGCATCAAGCAACGTCCATTCACCTGTCCATGTGGAGGCAACAGATCAGTCACCACCAGCATCACAAGCCTGCTATGGTCTTCTCTACAAGAATGACCCTACTCTCACTATTATGTTAACAAAAGTATGGCGTTGAAGAAATATAAATAAAGTGTTCTGCCAAATAACACATCACCTTGCAATTTGTTTTCATCATTTCTAGGAGGAGCAGTCGGTGGCAGTGCGACATCTGATGGAAGTCAGTATGTGTCTGATAGGAGTTTGTTTAATACTATGTTTAGCCGCAAGCCTCTCGCATTCAAAGCTGCGCAACTACCACAGGAACGAGCTGGACCTTCAAAATGTAAATGTCATTTCATGTATTATTGTACAGGTGTGAAGCATGCCTAACTTTGTTTTTGATTCTCAATTACATTATTGTTTTTTATTTGTTGCAGGAACCTTTGATTCCTACGTGAACAATTTCATCGAGTGAAAGATTCAGTCCAGGGAGAAAAAAATATCCTTTTATCCAATGGGATCCTCATGAAAAGTTTTTATTTAAGATGTACTGTAATTCTCAACCAGTTTTCTGTTAACTGTTATTCAGTGTATCCGGTGTCAATATCTGTCAGATTTAAAGTAAAGCTGAAAGAAAAACAATCAATTCTGTTGCTGTTTTATTGTACTTAATGTTGCATTGCACCACTGCATGCACACCCTTCAGTTTGGTGTCTCTCATTTCACACAATACACACTACATGCAATCTTGATCTTGTTGTGGTGTGCAAAAATGTATATAGAATGTAAATTTAATTTTCCCCAGTGGGATTATAATAAGTACAAAAATTAATTCAATGATAATGCCGACTGATGTATCACAATAATTCCCTCATAACAAACATAAGATCACCCAATCGAAAGAGCACATTCAAACCTACATTAAAAAATGTAATGAAGTCATAGAGGTCGACAAAATAACAAACGCAACTACAAATAACAAAAATAACAAACATAACTACATGTATGTATCAATAATGTTTACATGGTGAGGTCTTGGTTTGGTTAAAACAAATTCTACTCCAAAGCTGTAGACGGCAGCAAAGTGCAATGCAGCGGTCACTCATGGTCAATTACTCCAACCTAATGTGGAGAAGAAGAATAGAGGCGTGGCTTTGCAGGCCGGGAGGAAGCCAACACAGCTTCCAATCGTGCGGTAAGTCTGAACTATTCGTACGTACCAGGTGTTGAACGCTTTACATTGGCTAAAAAGAAACTAAACGTACTAACATGTTGTTTGTAGCGCCTTTACAATTTGACACAACATGAAGATAATTTCACTCAGGTGGAATATTGCAATACCCCATTTGAAAAGCTAATGTTAGCTTCGCAGCTACTGCCACTTCGTAAACAATGTATAAGCAAGCTAACGCCAGCTCACATGCTAGCCCAACATTACGTGTGAGTATCCGTTTTCGCCCCGAGTTTGACGTCTGAAACATTCATATCGCAAACGCTTTGGCAACACATATATGGACACAAACCTCAACAACATTCACGCGCATCAGTCATTTGGTTCAGTAACAATCATAACAATAATTTCCCTCCATTTTCATCGTAAATGCTTACACGTTGCGCAATGTGGCTAACGCACAATCCGTGGAGGTGTATTCATAGGGAGCATGTTAAATGTCAGTAAATAAAATGTATTTACTCTGTTCCTTATCTTCTGTATAGCCTAAAGAGTTGTGGAGTAACTCGTCACCGAGAGGCTCGTTGAGAGGTCATGGCCTACTCGAACTACAGCAACCTGAGCCGAGCTCAGCTTACCTTTGAATACCTGCATACAAACTCGTAAGTGCAATCTGGAGCAGGCGCGGGCAATTAATTTTGAATACGTGGGACTGGAATGCTTGCAGAAGACCACGCCAACATGCTAAGATCAACTTTGTGTATATTATTATTTCTATACAAGTGGTTTTTAACTGTTTAGAGGTACCAAACCCAACCACTTAATATGCTATTTCACTAAACCCTTGATGAATATGTAAGGGGGAGGAGAGAAAAAAATACTGTACTATATAAACTTTTTAAAAATTGTTAATTTACACTAATTTGAATGACGTTTGGCTTTAGGACAACACACGAGTTCTTATTTGGAGCCCTGGCTGAGCTTGTGGATAATTCAAGGTATTGTATCGTTTTTATATATTGATTACCAATACCTATAAATGTTTATTTTGTAAACAAGCCAGTGTTTATGTTCCACAGAGATGCCAATGCCACCCGAATTGACATTTACACAGGTAATTTTCAGCGTTGTATACACTGAAGCATTCCATTTTCTTTTAACTTAACTTTACACCTTCATAAAATGTTGACAGAGAAAAGGCCAGATCTGCGTGGCGGCTACATGCTGTGTTTTCTTGATGATGGCATCGGAATGGAGCCAAGTATGTGGCAAACTTGGAAAAAAAACTTGGAATCAGCATTTGTGTTCCAGATAAGTTTTGACATAAGCGTGTTGAAATTCATTTCATTTTTGTTAGACGAGGACAACACATGTGATCCAGTTTGGAAAGTCAAGCAAACGATCTCCAGATTCCACACAGATTGGCCAATATGGAAATGGTCTTAAATCGTAAGATCTTAAGAATCTTTCACTGTGGAATGACATGTATGATACAAGCTTTGATGAATTTACAATTTGTTACATATTTCTGTTGATAGGGGATCCATGCGAATTGGGAAAGACTTCATCCTATTTACAAAAAAGGCCAACAGCTTAACCTGTCTTTTTTTGTCGAGGACTTTCCATGAAGAGGAAGGTCTTGATGAGGTCAGGCCAGTGAATTTGTAACTTTCATTTGAAGAGATCTTTGTGCACTTAGCCAGGGGCTAAAATGTGAAAAAAATCCAAATATATGTGATGCACAGTGTATTTATCATTCTTGACGTGTTGTATTTAATTTGTATTTTTCTGTTGTGCGACCATAAGATGGTTTGACCTCTAAATTTATTGTGAATTGTCCACAACTTCTCAGGTTATAGTGCCTCTCCCGTCATGGGATTTGATAACTAAAGAGCCTCTGACATCCGACCCAGAGAAATACGCCATTGAGACCGAGCTGATATACAAATACTCACCTTTTAAAAGTGAACAAGAGTTGATGGAGCAGTTCAGCAAAATTGAAAGTGTCAGTGGTTAGTATGTGTGTGTGTGTGTGTCATAATCCCGATTGGCCTGATAACAGCCACCTATGTACATTTTTGCTTCTCAACAGTAATAAAAAAACGCCTTCAGCTCCATATACACAAAGCATCACAACCAAATACTATTGGATATATAGTCCCAGAATGATTTGATGTTAAGTTAACGTGTAAAACGTTTTTAGGGCATACTTCATACTTCATGTGTCTGTGTTTTTCCTATGCCCAAAGGATACGTGCAGGTTTTCTGTAATCGTGCTCCTCTCAGCTTGAACATGCGCACACCTGTACTGTATTTATTTTATTTTATATATTTCTTGCTAGTCTAAATTGGGAATTTCTCCATTGTGAGACAAATAAAGATTATCTTATCTTATCTGGGCAAGTCTAATAGCTCACATAGATCGTGGTTAAAATCATGCCATTCTAATCGGTTTATCAACTACACATTTTAATCTTTGTCCTGACTTGAACTTCTTTACAAGTCAGTAGCTATATCCAATTTAACTACCTGAGCGGCCTGCATGATTTCTGATTAGCTATGACATGTTGACATGTCGTGATTGTCACATTTGTGTTATATGTTAAGGAACACTAGTGATTGTCTATAATTTGAAGCTGATGGACAACAGAGAACCAGAGTTGGATGTAGAGTCGGATCATCAGGACATACTGATGGCTGGAATGCTTGCTGAAGGAGTGTGAGTCCAGAGCAATTTATGTAATCAAACACAATTCAGGCTGGTGGGGCATGTGGCCAGCGCGATGGTCTCATAGTCAGCTGGTTGTGGGTGTGAATCTTGAGTCAAGCCATTTTGTGTAGAATTTGTTTTATCGCTATGATACAAAACAAATTACAAATTAGATATACCAAAAAGAAATGTGATAAGAAACAAAAATGTGTACAAAAAGTTACACACAATTTAAGAATCATAATCTAATCATGGGGTGACGAGCCCCCCCTCTCCCGGGACATTTAATTATTTGTCTATCTACCGTGTTTGACTAGCATCCAATGTACGGGGTTCTCCGTCGCTTCCCTTTCGTCACCTGTAATTGGTCTCCACTCACCCATGATTCTGCAAGGACAAATAATAGAAGATAGTTAGATGAAAGACAATGTCAGACTACGAGTATATGACAATGGCTTTTTTCCCCCTTTCCGTACAGGAAACCAGAGAGGAGGTCATTCAGAGCATACGCTGCTGTGTTGTACATTGACCCTCGCATGAGAATTTTTATCCAGGGGCATAAAGTCAGGACCAAGAGGTTGTCCTGCTGTCTTTACAAGCCACGGTAATGTAACACACATGCCGTATTTTCACCACCATATACCGCACCATATTAAACACTGTAGTGTCAGTATCTAACACACAAGACAGATTGTATTGTTGGATGCAGGCATGGTAAAATGTCCCCTATCTTCAAAAAATACATTAGCATTCATGCATGCGATCTTATATTTTTAAAAAGGCTTTTTGTTGAATTTTATTGAAGCATTTAACAATGAACTCTGGTTATTTTTTTTATCAATTCCCACCCTCAAATCCATCAAAGTCCAAATCTTTTGTGTGCGAAATGAACAGCTGGGCAAATTCACAGGTCCCCTGTGTTTGCCACTGCTCCCACACCGTTTTCTACTTCACTTTGACAGTTTCAGTTAATTCAGTTACTTTTGGTCGTGAAAATATGGTACTTTTAACAACCGCGTGACAGGTGACTGGTTTTTAACTGTTTTCTTCCTTTGTCCACAGGGTTTATAAGTACTCATCGACTCGTTTCAAAACGCGTGCTGAGCAGGAAGTAAAGAAAGCAGATCACCTTGCTAAGATTGGTGAGTTGGTGGCCATCATCTTGCTCCTTCTGCATGCTCTTGTGTTGACTTTGTGAATTTTCCGTCACCAACTGAAGCGGAGGAGAAAGCCAGAGAGGCAGAAAGCAAACGGTTAGCCACGGAGGCAAGACTTGGAGATGATCTGTCAAAAGATTCCCGAGTAAGTGAAATCCGATCACTCTTTTGGTTCACTTTGCCCGCAAACTTTCATCAGATTATGACACTTAGTCCCCATATGCTCGACTGTGTTTCAGACAATCCTCAGAAGGGTCCAGGATTCGGCCATGATGCTTCGACGGGATGCTGACATGAAGAAACTAATTCTAGAGTCCAAACAGAAGTACAATACATTATTTTTGTAGATAACACGATGCATTATGGACACCCCCCTCACCCCCAAAAAAATCAAAATAGTAGCACGGTCTGAAATTCTTTTTCTCTTGTATCTCTCAGAGCATTAAAGGAGCCCAAGGAGCTGAACTTTATATTTGGCGTGAACATTGAACAGCGAGACCTGGATGGGATGTTTGTATACAACTGCTCACGTCTTATCAAGATGTATGAAAAGACGGGTCCTCAGCTGGATGGAGGAATGTGAGTCTTGTGCACACTAACTCCGAAGAGGTCAACAATGATGTTCATGGTGTAAAGGTTTCTTCAGCCGTCTTCTTGAACAAGTACAGAGGACAGCTGAAGAAAACTTTTCATCGATGGACCACTCATGTATGACTGAGAGCTTACACAGACGTAATGATGTTCATGGTTGACGGGGTTGACAATTACGTTGTTTGTGTGTTTTTTTTTTTTTTTTTTTTAACACAGGGCCTGTGGGGGTGTTGTGGGTGTGGTGGATGTCCCGTATTTAGTTCTCGAGCCTACTCACAACAAGCAAGACTTTGCAGATGCAAAAGAGTATCGACATTTGCTGAAGTCCATGGGGGAACATTTGGCTCAGTACTGGAAGGACAGCAACATTGGTAAGGGATTCTTGAGATTTACTGTTTTTTATATGGATTCAGTTCATCTGACTATACACTGGGACCTCGGATTACGAACCCCTTGGCTTACGAACTTTTCGGTTTACGAGCGTTACATTTATGAAAATTTTACCGTGGCATACAAACTATTTTTCGGGATACACACAGAGCTGCCACAATAAGTGATGTGTCCTTCCTGAATGAGCCCGTTCTCCAAACAAGGAAATGGCAGCAGACTTTTTTTTGTCCTCTATTCCCCGCCCCCAGTGATCGGTTAAAGCCATGTGATTGGTCAAGAACGCAGCAGTGGGGGATGGGGTTACAGACAGACAGAGAGTGAGGCCGTCCTCCAAAAAACAAAATGGCATCTTTGGTTAAAACCACGTGATTGGTCAAGAACCCAGCAGTGTGGGGGGGGGGGGGGGGGGGGGGGGGTCAAACATTAAAGAGACAGGCAGACAGAGAGAGTGAGAAAACACACACACACGAAAGGGAGAGGACAGAGCTTGAAACAAAAAAAAAGAAAAGGGGAAAAACAAGTAAAATGGTGAGAAAATGGATAGAAAACAGTGAAATTTTGACCCATTTTAACTTTGATAGTTCAAAAGCAGAGTGTAGACTGGAAGGTGAAATATCCCATCAATCAGGCTCCACAAATAACCCGCACAAGTCATCTGTACACTTGATGCAAAAAGCTATTAACCCAGCTAAACAGATCACAATTGATGAACTAGATACAATCATCACAGAGAAAGCACCGACAAGGGATCATTACTCAAGATGGTGAAAGAAGCCTATGTTCCTCATCAAGTCTTTAATGCTGAGGAAACCGTCAATTCCATCAAGCCATTAACGACCATCACAAAGGTAAATAAAATGACTTTATTGTATGGTACAGTTTATTTCTTTAATCATAATACTATAGCACATTTATTATACATAAAATAAGGTATATTTTGTGTAGTTTTAAGGCTTAGAAAATTGTTTTATGGGGACCTGAGAACGAATTTTTCTCATTTTAATGGTTTCCTATGGGAAATTATTTTTTGGGATACACCCTTTTCGCCTTACACACTCTGTCTGGGAGCCAATTAAGTTTGTAAGCCAAGGTCCCACTGTACTTACTAGAATTTCCTCATCACAGGACAAATGAAGATTTACTTTAATCCATTCTATCATAATTTTGGAAGACTCCTGTCCTAAAACGCTGCACAATCTCTACATGGTTAAATGTTCAGCGCCTTCATAAATGTTAGATTACAGCTCATGTCTTTCCCTTGAAGCACTTCCAGAAGCCACACCAAATTAAATTGACTCTCTCATGGTTTCATGTTAACACATTTAATGCAGGTTACCTCATCGATTCAGTCATCAAAAATGGGGGAGTAATATTTCAGCTAGAGAAAAATAGTAAGTAAATGTTGTTGCAGTTTGCAAGGAACAACGTTTTCACTGAGGAAGTGGGTCATGTTCAAGTTGAGTTAGTGTTTCCAAGTCACTGTCATCAGGCCGAATCCCGTTGCCTCCAAAATGGTCACTTTTTAGGTACCCCAAAAACGGCATCCTAGTTCAACCACAAACATTGTGATTTTCAGCACTTTAGATTGCACAAGAATGAGTAAAATAACACCCATGTGTTTGGATTGACTGATAGTATAGAGTTTTGAGGGGAAAAAAACAAATTTCAACTTCAGGTTTCGGCCCAATGCCAGAGATATGCTCTGGAAATGCTGCGTATTTTTCTGCATGACGGGGTCGGAAAGCATTCCTGTTGGGTTTTCTGGTTAAAAAATGTTCAATGTGGTCTTCATGCCTTCCATATAAATTGTTAAGTATGTTTTTTATGATACAGCTCAGAAAGGCATAGTGAAGTTCTGGGATGAGTTTGGATACTTGTCTGCCAGCTGGTCCGCACCGCCGTCATCGGAGGCAAGATATAAGAGACGACGTGCCATGGAGATCCCCACTACCATTCAGTGCGGTAGGTCCCAAACATGCACACAAAGTCGGCACTCCAAAACTATCCTCACGCCGCTTTTATGGGTTGCTCTTTTAGATAAATGCTTAAAATGGAGAACGCTGCCTTTCCATATGGCTGCCGTCGACAAACGCTACCCAGACAGCTGGGTGTGTCTTATGAACCCAGATAGCAGCCAGGACAGGTACGCACACGTGCAGATATTAAATAAAATCTTATATGTACTCACTGGCCAGAACAGGGAATCTGCCCGACCCAATGAGGTCTGATAACAAAAGATAAACGTGTTTATTCGACCCTCTGCCTATGTTTTGATTATCATCACAATTCATCTTAGTATGTTTGTGGTAGTATTTTTTAGTGATGTGGAACAGCACAACTGCACAGCCTTATTGTTCCGGATTTATTTTTATATCATTGTGCAACTGAACATAATAAAATAGAGAGTATTTATTTTCCCAAGTGGGATTAGCTCGGTGACATTCGATTTGTCCTTTTCTTCAATGCGCCGCAGATGTGACACTGCTGAAAAGAAACCCAATTTGCCATGCGGAATCCTGAAAAAAGAAAAGCAGACAGCCGAAGACAAACAGAAAGAGCTGGCAGAAAAAATCAAACAGCAGCAAGATAAACTGGATGCCTTGCAGGTAGCTTATTTATTTCTCACGGCCTCACTTTTTTCCCTCGCAGTACCACTTGACATTTGTTTCTCCTTGTCAGAAAACCACTACTATAAAATCTGCAGCAGATATAAAAAAGCTGCCAATGGATGTTAGCATGAAACCTTCAACAGAGAGCTCACCTAAGGTAAACATGCCCTCACTAGAATGCCTCTTATATTTAAATTCCTCCGTTCTGATACATTTGACTAATATTGTTTTCATCACAATCAAAGGACCTCTTTAGATATAACAATCAATGACGTAATGTTTTGGTTAGGTCATGTTTTTGTCATATTTTCATCCAGTCAGCACAATAATCATTCCTTTTGTTTAAAGTGTTGTAAAACAACCAAGCCATTGGTGTTGACTTACATTTCAAACAATCGTCTCGCACAAAATATTACACAAATATTTATGGAGGCACAGTAACATTCATTTGGTTTAACCATCTGCCTCACAGTTTTAAGAGTCTGGATTTATCACTTGCATGCAACTGTACTCTGTGTTTGAACTGGTTTCCTGCTCACCACCCAGTCTGAAAGGCATTATCACAAATAGATTGATGTTTGTGTATCTCAGGGGAAAAAAATGTTAGGTCATTAGGTCAGTAATCGTGTAGCAGCTCATGTACAGTACCTAATGTTCTGACTTTATGTTTGTCCTATTGGGGATTGAATCACTCGTGTATATTTATCTGTTTATTCATTTACCTCGGTTTCGGGGTGGCATTGACTAGAGTGCTGGAGCTCCGGCCGGGAATACTGTACAAAATGCTTCCTCTGAGCAAAACGCAGCAGCAAGTACAACTGCCATAGTACGTAATGAAGTCTAACATTAGTAATTCAACAATATGGCGTGGGAACAAGTGGTCATCTACAACCATTAATTTCAGGTTTATTTCATAGATTTATTTTTAAACCTTTACATCAAGTTTGTAAACTTTCGCAAACACAGTTAACTGGTGGACTAGGGTAATGTTCATTCTTGATGAATGATGACTTGTCATCTGTTGGTGGTGTTCACATGTCATCAAAGGCAAGTCGATCTTCCGAGAGGACTATAACGCGCCCCCGATCACCCCCGCTGCCAGCCCACCTCAAGATGCCACAGACTACCCCCCCACCCCGCTTCCCCACTCAGCGGCCCACACGGACACCTGCTCCTCCTCCTGCGCCACCTAAGGTTGAACTGTCCAGGTCCAAAGGTACAGCAAAGTCACCCGCAGCGAAACCCACAGTCAAATCTTCTTACAAAACACCTCAAACAACCCGCACTTCGAGGGTAAGATTCCTCATGCACTGCCCTTGAGGCTAAAAGCCTTCAATTTTCATTGCAGAAGCATACTTTCATAGTCAAAATTTTATGTGGTTTCTTTCTCAGTCACTCACTAAAGCATCAGCCAAATCTGCTGCTGGACAACGGAAGAGAATAATTATGGACGAGGACAGTGAGGAAGAGGAGGACGAGGAGGAGGAGGATGAAGGAGATGAGATGGAAGAAGAGGAAACTGGGGAGAGTGAAGAAGAAGAACCCCAGACAAAGAAGTCAAAGATGGCTGCTGCAGCTAGCAACCGTAGCAAAGCAGTGGAGAAGGCTCCAGTTGCCAAACGTGGCAAGTTAGATGAGGTAAATTTTAAAAGCATGAAAAGAACCAGTGGTCAAAGCAAGGTTGCACATGCATGCTTAACTGCACCAGCTTTTCATGTTTTCATTGTCTTTTTTTTTTTTTTCAAATTAAAAAACTGTTGCTTGTTGTTTAAACTCCCCTACCAGCATTTGATCACTTTTAATTCAAAGAGTTAGTAAAAAGACCGTTGTCAGTTGTTGACTTGCTGATTAAGTCATCGAACCTCAAATGAAGCCCATCTGCTGTTGACCTAACAGGTTAACAAACGCTTACAGCCTGGAAAGAAAGGAGTAGCTACTCCTTCATGCCAGGCCCCTGTTGCTAAGCCCAAGGTAGCTTGACCTGTCCCTCGCTCTGTGTGTCGCTCCTAAAACTGGCTTGCATCTGCTCTTTCCAATCATTAAACCCAAGAGTTAAAAATGAACCGTTGTGTCTCTATCATAACACCCTCTTGGAATGGATGCAATGTTGTATTCTGTGCTTTGAAATTGATGTTCGTTCAGTCAGAAACTGATCTTTCACCCTTTTCACTAACCAGGAATGAACATGTGTGTCAATTCAACTGTCTTGTTCTGTTTCTAGTTATGAGTTTTATCTGTACAGGCACCCGAGAAGGCCCCTGAGAAGGCCCCTGAGAAGGCACCAGAGAAGTCATCGGAGAAAGCTCCAGACAAAGCGGCAGACAAAGCACCAGAGAAGGCACCGGCGAAAGCACAACAGCAGGACCTAGATATTAGGAATGCTCAGAAAGGTATCAAATTGAGCAGAGCATGTTTCGTATTTGTCAATGTTGTCATCATATGCATCCCATTCATAATGTCATATCATCTACAGCAGGGGTGCTCACACTTTTTCAGCATACGAGCTACTTATAAAAACAACCAAGTCAAAATGATCTACCCACTACAAAAATGCAAAACATAATTATTTTCAAATGTATTAAGGATTCCTTGTATGTACAATGTATGTTGATGTACCTTGCATAACTGAATAAGCCAATATTGCACAACACACAATAACTAGATATACATAACATAATAAATAACTATTAACATTTTTGTAATTACCTGAGTTTACTTTGATGACTTGCACTGCATTGAATCAGCCAGGGATGCATAGTCCAGACAGTAGCTGCTGACAGCCAGCCTCAAGCACGTTTCCAAATGTTCAGCAGTCATGGTGGAATGGTATTTGGACTTAATGATCTTCATGTAGGAAAAGGCTGACTCACATAAATAAGTGGAACCGAATAATGCGGTCAAGGAGGTCTTTGAAGCGATCTGGCTCTAATAGAACAGGCGATCTTCTTTGCCACATCCATGATCTCTTTCATGTTGAGCATTTTAGCGCGTAACGCTTGTTGGTGGATTATGCAATGGTAATTCAAGAAGTCTGGGAACGCATCATCCTGCCTGCACTTGGCAATAAATCCATTCACACGCCCAACCATTGAAGGTGCTCCATCTTTGGTGATAGACACCAATTTGTACACTGGGAGCTGAGTTTTCTCGATAAAGTTTTTAAACGTCTGAAATATGTCCTCTCCTCACGTCCGTTCTTTCATGGGAAGTGCTGTCAATAGCTCCTCTTTTGCAGTGAGATCACTAAACACCATACGAATGAAAATGCACATCTGGGCTGTGTCACTCACATCTGTAGATTCCTCCAACTGCAGTGAGAAATACTCACAATCTCCTTCCACATTTGCTGGGTTGAATCCTCAGCCATGGCTTCACTGCGCCATGTAACTGTATATCTTGACAGCTGCAGAGCTTTAATTGACGATAATAATACCTTATTTTTAAAGTCTCGGAACAAGGAGTCAGCTCCTTCACCGAATGCTTCTTTTACCATCTCTCCGTCTTGGAAGGACTTGTTGATTTTAACGATGGCGTGACTCACCCGGAACGATGCTTCGGTGGCGGCTTTCGCTTTTGAAAAGTCCACCTCCCATTCCGTATGAAAGTAATATGTTTTTGCCTTCTTACTTGGTCCAGCTTTCTCACTCATTTTGATCACCATATGTTTTAGCAAGGACTTAAAATCTGAGGTAATTCGCTGACTAGCTTGTAAATTTTGCTGCGCTTAGCGCGCGGCGACCTATGCCTCAAAATTCAGTTGTCATCTGAATGGTTGCCCTGTATGTCAATCAAGTGACGGGACGTTTGATAGGGTGACAAATGTTTTTTTTTTTACTGTCACGCTGCGATCGACCAGTACGACCTCCGCGATCGCCCAGTAGATCGCGATCGACGTAATGAGCACCCCTGATCAACATTGATACCTTGGTTTACGAACTTAATTGTTTCCCAGACAGTCTGTAAGGCGAAAAGTGTGTATCCTAAAAATTTATTTCCCAGAGGAAACCATTAAAATGAGTACAATCCGTTCCCAGGTCCCCATAAAACATAATTTTCTACTTTCTAATTTTCCAAGCCTTAAAACTACAAAATATACATTATTTTATGTATAATAAATGTGCTATGATATTATAATTAAAGAAATAAACTGTACTATATAATAAAGTCATGTTATCTACCTTTGTGATGGTCGTTGATGACTTGATGACTTGATGAAATGGAGTGGCCGGTTTCCTCAGCATGAAACACTTGATGAGGAACATAACCTTCTTCTTTCACCATCTTGAGGAATGATCCCTTGTAGGTGCTTTCTCTGTGATAATTTTATCTAGTTCCTCATCAATTGTGTTCTGTTTAGCTGGGTTGATAGCTTTTTGCACCAAATGTACAGGTGACTTGTGCGGGTTGTTTGAAACTCTCACTGTCGTCTGTCTGTCTCTTTAATGTTTAAACCACCTCCCCTCACTGCTGCGTTCTTGACCAATCACGTGGCTTTAACCGAAGACCGGGAGCGGGAGATAGAGGACAAAAAAAGTCGGCAGCCATTTTCTTTTTGGAGAACGGCTTCACTCTCTCTATCTGTAAACCCCACGCCCCCTCACTGCTGCGTTCTTGACCAATCACATGGCTTTAACTGAAGACTGAGGGCGGGGAATAGAGGACCAAAACAAGCCGGCTGCCATTTTGTTGATCGGAGAACGCGCTCGTTCGCGAACGACATATCACTCATTGAGGCACCTCCGTGTATATCCCGAAAAAAGTTTGTATGCCAAGGTAAAATTTTCATAAATGTAACGTTCGTAAACTGAAAAGTTCATAAGCCAAGGGGTTAGTAAACCGAGGTATCACTGTATTTCAAATATAAATTGACATCACTAAATTGTGTCCTCATTTACCATTTTGGGGCGAGGGGATTCATGTTTCCTTGTACTTAATGTAAATATGTGAAGGTAAAAAATGGACGGTAACAATATAATTTTCTATGGGACCCCACTTGTCCAAACAGCGAATCAGAAAGCCTTTAACTCATTCACTGCCATTCACTAATTCATTCGGGAAATGAAAATATGACGTACAGCGCCCTTCCCGAATTTGTTTGAGTTTTTTTTCTTTATTGTGTGCCGATAAAGGGCTGACCAGACTTCTAGCAATGTTTTTCTCTTCCACAAGGGGGCAGCATTTTCATCCCCCTCCCCCCCATGTTAGCGCTTTGTTCCAGCTTCAGCTGTTGTTAAAGCGCTATATGAACCAATATGTATGTATTGCATTGTATTTTGGACAGTCACCCTCATTTCAAGCTCATATAACTCCAGACCCAATTTAGGAATTATTTTTTTTCTGGTGAAAGAAGAAGTAAGGTTTCTAACGCTGCATAGAATTTTTATGTCGTCCTAAAACTCAATATTCTCTGGGTCCTGGAATTCGAGTGACAATGACAAAAACCCTGGCACTGGTGTGGACACATTTTTGCACATATCTGGCAGTGAATGAGTTAATGGTCCCACAGTGGGGAAATTTACTCTCATTCATAATTGTGATTATGGAACTTGAGCAGTGAAATCCACCTGTTTTTAGCCATGTCTGTTGGCTATCATCGTGCCACTTGCTGACAATTACTTAACAACAGCCCAAATTTCTGAGTTTGGTCATGCAATGTTTGCTAGCAGGGTCATCATTGCTCAGGAGCGCACCAACTGTGATGTCAGTCAACAGCAAGTGGCAAAATAGCCGCCCCCTGAAATGGGCACAGATGGGTGGATTTTTCTGCTAAATCTCATCCACAAATTTTATATTAATAGGAAGGTGACATTTAGTTAATTGGGTAGGATTTTTTTGACTTCCCCTTTTTTATTTTCACAGGGTTGCTTCACAGTCTGATTGATTATGCTTTAATTATTGATTTAATGATTATGCTTTAATTATTGATTTAATGCACAGTCCTGGCTCAAAAATGTGTTTCTTTTGTCTTTTTTGGAAGATAAAGGACTGCTAGTTGAAGTGCGTGTCAATAAGGAGTGGTTCACAGGAAAAGTCATCTCTGTAGAGACCAACAAGCAGAGCGTTCGCTGGAAAGTCAAGTTTGACTATGTCCCTCGAGCCACCCCTAAGGACAGATGGTGAAACTTTGTCCGGCGTTCATCCCCCACTAAATGCAATTTGTTTGTATTCCATGGAATTAATAGGTTGTGTCTGTCTTTCAAGGGTGTTTAAGGGTAGTGATGAAGTCCGGTTGATGCGGCCACCGTCTCCCATCTCCCAAACGCCTGACACTCAGCAGGAGACTGAGCGACTTTCTGCAGCCATGGAGCCTGACACCACACAACCTGGCACCAGTCGAGAGGTGACCGAGAGCCTGGTCACCATGTTGAGGTGAGTGTGCCCCGATGAACTTGCAAAAGAACATAACGTTGCCACTTATTGTTGTGATGTCTTTATGTACCATATTTTCCGAACTGTAAAACGCATTGGATTATAAGGCGCAACTTCAAGAAATGACATATTTTAAAACATTTTCCATATATAAGGCACACTGTATTATACGGCGCATGGTCAGCTTTTGAAAAACATTGAAGACTTTTAGGTGTGCCTTATCGTGCGGAAAATACGGTAAGTGGAATATTCTTATTTCCTCTAAAGCTGCTCGCACTTAAACCTACTCTGAATGTCAGCTGTAACTGACAAATATGCTTTTTTTCCCTTTTTTTTTCAGGACAATGCTGCGTTACTTCTTCCCTCCTGCTTTTCAAATTCCTAAGGATGATGTAAATAGCATGACGGCAGAGGAGTTAGTGGCCTTTCCTCTGGTAAGATGTAAACAACTTTACAGTGCACACATTCACAATACAGTGGGGCCTTGGCTTACGAACTTAATTGGTTCCCAGAGAGAGTGTGCAAGGTGAAAAATGTGTATCCCAAAAATTAATTTCCCATAGGAAACCATTTAAATGAGAATAATCCGTTCCCAGGTCTCCATAAAATATTATTTTCAACTAAATAAGCCTTAAAACTACACACAACATACCCTATTCTATGTATAATAAATGTGCTATTGTATTGTAATGAAGGAAATACACTGCACTGTAGAATAAAGTCACTGTATTTACATTTGTGATGGTCGTCGATGGCTCTTAATTGACACCTGTTGCTTTGTGACTTGTAAGGTCTTATGAAACTGAGGCATCACATTATCATTCATCATATTGATGATTATCACAGCCACAGTCTTTTCTGCATGGAACTGTTCAATGAAAGCCTGAACATCATTCCACTTATCCAACTTTGCCTGGATGCTTGACGCTGCAGCCATCTCCTCCTCGCCCTCAGATGACAACTCCTGAATGGCTTGCTTCTGCTTGTCCTCTTGAAGGCAAATCAAATCATTTGTGTTGAGGACCTCATTATGGTCAGCAACAAGCTCCTCGATGTCATCTGCATCCACTTCGAGTCCCATGTTCTGTCCAATGGAAACAATGTCGTCCAAAACAACAGAGTCATGAGGATCAAATCCTTCAAAGTCCCTCTCAAGGATGCATGCGTGCCACAAATTCTTACATGCTGCTTTCAAGGATCGAAGGGTAACATCATGCCAAGCCTTTAGTCACGTGAAAGCATCGAGTAAATAAAGCCTTTGTTTAAAGCTTTGTTGCAAAGGATAGTAGCAATGGTGGACTTAGCATATCCGTACCGGGCTGCTAAATCGAGAAACACACCTCCTTCTTCTCCTCGACTGTAATTTTGTTTTGTGTCTTCTTCGGCTGAACACGAGCCTGTGGTGGAGTCTTTTTCGGTCCCATAACAGCAAAAGTATCAGTAAAAAACTCCTTGGAGGCGATCGACGTGTGCATTCAGAGAAAGGGGGTGTGGAAAGTTAGGCCGGCTGGGGCGCTGTTTGGTCGTGTGCTTTGGTGTTCTTCCGCCGAAGATTACTCCGCCAGCCGTGGTGGGGCGGCGCTCCGCGTGTATCCTGAAAACTAGTGCCTAATCCAAGGTTTAATTTTCATAAATTTAACTTTCGGAAACCGAAAATTCCGTCAGGCAAGGTGTTTGTAAACCGAGGCCCCACTGTATTGTTTTTTTTCCCTCGGTTTGCCCATTTCAACCAATTCCAGTGGAATCACATTTTAGTGAACTAATAGGAGGGAAAGTCTATTGTCTATTAAAGGACAACCGACATCAGTTTTTTGTTTCCTGACATCGGAAAAACGTTTTATAGGATCTAAAATACCCAAAACACGCAGTATGATATTTTTATTCAAATGCAAAACACCAATAAAGTGTCTTAAAGTGTCCAGTAAAGACTTAAAGTGTCCAAAATCTGCAAAAAATTGAGCTGCGAATTTGGCATTTTCAGAAAGTCCCGTCCCCAGTTTGTGACGTCACGCCAAGACGTCTTGTATTGCTGGAGAATCAAAACAATGGCTTCAGATTCGGAGAATATGCTTTCTTGTTACAATGTGTCTTTTTTTTGGTCAGGGGCGTTCCTTCAGTGACGTCACGTTCGGACTCGTCACCAACTCAAAACCAAGACTTCCTGAATATTCAGCACGAGTCTGAAAATGTAAAATATAGCTATTTGCGGTGGAATCTTTGTAAAATACGCTCAGTAGAAGTCATTTGAAGCCATTTTACATATTATGGACACAACTTGTCCGGACACGTCGGTTGTCCTTTAAACGGAATCACTACTGTTTGTAAACAACATTAGATATGAATATGTCGATGAACCCCTCTTGAGCAATGCCCCCACGGCGATGCAAAGCTATTGTCAGTACTTTCTATCGCCTTTGACATGTCAAAAGGCCACTTTGACTGGACAGGACAATATTTTCTGTTCATTATATTCCAAAACTGTTAAATCTGGGTAGTGAAGCGGAATTGTGCTACCCAAATGTTGACGTGTGCATTTGTGATTCTCCTGTCTACTTCAAGAAAGAGTATTTCCACCAGTACGAATCGGGTCTCCAGTCGCTGTGCAACTCGTACCAGAGCAGAGCAGACGCCAAGGCCAAAGCGGTGGAGGAGAAAAACAACAGCACAGAGATGAAACTGAAGGAAGCAGATGAGAAACTCCAAAAACTACGAACCAACATTGTTTCACTTTTGCAAAAAGTTCAAGAGGTTGGACAGCTCCCTTAGAATATGTTTTTTAAATATTCATTGTCTTGGCAATAATTGCTCTCTCCCACCCCATTAGGATATCGATATCAACACAGATGATGAACTTGATGCGTACATTGAGGACCTTCTCACCAAAGGAGATTAAATTGAATGGACAAGAGAGATCTTCAGTAAAGAAAAAGAACATGCACATCAAACAACTGATAATCTCCCGGACACTCCTCCTTCAGAGTTCCATATGAATACCAGACATGACCCTTTTTTTCATATAGCAGTTAACATACACTCCTTGCCAGTGTTTATTTTATTTCTGTTTTTACATTGTTGGGAGCCCTGCAGCTTGGAGGTTTTGTTTGTCTTTACAATCCTGCTTCTACCGTATTTGTTTATCAGTTCTGAATCCAAACTATCTTTAAACTTTAGAGGTTTAATGCAGTTTACGGTCCTTAATTTGTCAACTAAGGTTTGTGGTAGGAAGGGCATCCGACATAAAAGCTTGGCCTAAACAAACATGCGAATCCAACATCTGAAGATGGAAAACACTGATTCGCTGTCTTTTCCTTTCGGCTTTTCCCTTCAGGAAAAAGCCGAAAGGAAAAGAAGAATTTGTCAACTTAGGCGGTGACAAAAAAAATGCAGGTCTTTATTTTGCGTCGCTCTCAGGTGAGACACTAATACCAAGTATTTTAACAGTTTGGGTTGACTGGACCACAATCTCCTACTCTCTCTGTAAATGTTAACTATTATTTTTGTATATTCAAAGACATCGGTATTAGTCATTATATTGCTCCAATCCTGTCCAGCTTGACTATAAAATCGAGTATATCTCACGAAGAAATTCATACTGGGTTTTATCAGTATAAATGTCAATGCGTGTTCTGTTTTTTATTGAAGAAAATAACCCATTTAAAGGACAACCGACGTCACTTTTTTTGTTTCCTAACTGACATCAGAAAAACGTTTTAGAGCATCTAAAATACCCAAAACATGCAGTATGGTATTTTTATTCAAATGCAAAACACCAATAAAAATGACTTAAAGTGTCCAAAATCTGCAAAAAATTGAGCTGCGAAATAGGAATTTTCAGAAAGTCCCGCCCCCGGTTCGTGACGTCACGCCAAGACGTCTTGCATTGCTGGAGAATCAAAACAATGGCTTCAGATTCGGAGAATATGCTTTCTTGTTACACATCCAGTTATGAATATGATTCAAATAGTTCTGAAGAGGAAAGCATGCATGTTTGCAATAGATTAAAGAATTTATTCCGTGCCATTTTGAGGCAACATTGGGGGGAAATGTATCACCCAAAAAGAGGCAGAAAATGGCGTCCAACCTCCTGTGAGGAATTAATCAGCCCATTTCCACAGGCTGATAAATTCCTTACATGGAGCTCGGTTGCCCCCTTCTGACGGCTTTATGGTGCAACACAAGGTTTTCCGACCAAACAAGTACAGCAAAATACATTGATGTGATGGAAGGACTGCTACAATGTGTCTTTTTTTCAGTCATGGGCGTTCCTTTAGTGACGTCACGTACGGACTCGTCACCAACTCAAAAACAAGACTTCATGAATATTCAGCGCGAGTCTTAAAACAGAAAATATAGCTATATGCGGTGGAATATTTGTAAAATACGCTCAGTAGAAGTCATTTGAAGCCATTTTACAAATTATGTACACAACTTGTCCGGAGACGTCGGTTGTCCTTTAATGCTTACGGTAAGTAGAGTGTTCCTACCATTGTCTTTGTGTTTTTCTGTTTGAACATATTTTACCCTGTCCACAAAGCGTTTTATTAAACTGCATGATTCAGTCTTCATGTTAAAGCAGAAGAAATGGTTCTGTATTTTTGAAAAAGCTTTACTTAACAATAAAACCTGTGTCACATTCTACATCCTCCCATTTTTATGCAAACGTAAACAAGGTTAAAAGAAACAAGTAATCCAGTTTGATTCATATAAAATGACAATGTGTTTCATCCATCATTACGACCACATGCAAAATAGTCAGAAGGGGTAGTCTTGTCTCACCCACAACCATAATGTCGCCTAATACAATTTAAAAAAAGGCAAAGTCAGCTTTATTGTCAAATATGCTAATATGCATGACATACTGTGCTTGGTTAAAAGAATTTTGTGTACTTTTTGCTCTTCCATGTGTCTTGAAAAATCAAATGAAATCGAGCTAACATTTTTAGTGCGCTCATGACCTGATACCTTCTAAAATAAACAAAATATATGATACAAAATGATAATGATATATCAATTTCAATACCAACTGCTAAATGACACCTGAAATAAAAATCAAAATGTTCTTAGACATCTTTGCTGATGAAAATAAACCTGCTAAAATCTAAGAATAAACTCTCCAAAAAGTATAAATGTTAACAGAAAACGAAAAGCCAACTACATGGCTAACAGGCAAATAGACTTTAGATTTTCAGGTTCACGCAGATACCAACTGTCAAACATGAACCACGTCATTCAACTCTGACACGGTACTATAACACATGTTCAATGTGGATGTTGCAGTGGTTCTAAAAAAGTAACAGGTACCGCTAGCAATATCCGGGCAGACTCTGAAATAAACCATTAACTACAATGCAGATAACGTTTTTGTTTTTTTAAATAAATTTGCATTGAATCTTAAGAAGCGTTTATTTTTAATGTTTGTATTAAGACCTTTTATTCAACGTTAATAACGTCTGTACAATACATTGTAATTGACTACGTGTTGACATTTCTGTCGCGAGACCATGATTTGTTATAATTGGTTTTGTAAATAAAACCTCGTTTTTTTAAATTAAGCTGAGTTTTTAATGTTGGTCATGACCTTGGCACTTGGAATATGTACTTGGTGTAAAAAGTTGAAGTACTGTATTGTCATTTATAACACGAATGCTTTTATTTTGGAAACGAAGAGTTGGTGAACATAAACAAAACAGCTCCGTTGCTAGGTAAGATCGCCTCTTTTCACCGACGTCTTTTTTTACGCGTGACTTCATGCTCACATCAAGACATAAACATCACATGATAATATTTACATTTCCCATGAGGTGTCCGTCGATTTAAATACCTCATACAAAAACTAGTAATGAAACTTTAATTGTTATCCTGGTGCTTGTGAAGATCGGCTAACTATCGTCAGAGGAGCTGAGAATGCTAGGTTGTATTATCTTTGCAAGAAAAATACATTGAAAATGAATCAGCATGTTCCTATGCACCAATAAAATGAAATAATGAACTTTGACCCCGATTTGAAATATACGTGTACTGATTTGAATAGCAGACAATTGGGCTTTTTACTTGTTTTGTTGAGATGCAAGGGCAACATTTTTCGAATGAAACAAGAAAAAACGCATTGAAAGATGAAAAGTAGATTTTTTTAGATGTGATTATATTTACAAAGTCCGAGCAAAAACTACTGTACACAACTTAAAATACTGCGTCACACAGAACAAGAGGGACTGGCTGCAGAAAAGGCCTCTGTTTGCCAGAGTTGCTCATCCTCACCTGGTCTCCTTTACCTCCGTGCTATTGTTTTCTATTCAAACTCTCACGTGCATACAAATTTGGAACAGGAACTGCAATACAGGTCAAGGACTTTGCTCAATTTACAATATACTATCTGTTTCCGTACAAGGCGACAATTTTGTAAATGAATCAAAGTGAAGTGACGCAGTGGCCCGGTGGTTAGCCCTTTGACATCCCAGTCTTGGGTTCGATCCCAGTTCTGGCTTTCCTGTGTGGAGTTTGCATGCTCTCCTATCTGCATAGGTCTTCTCCCACATTCCAAAACATGCACGGTAGGCTGATCCCCCCCGCATGACCTTTGGGATAAACCGGATGGGAAATAATATAGATGGATGGAATGAAGTCTTGTATTTCTGACCCCCCCAAACCCACACACACACCTATCTCCCTTTACAGTGGAGAGTGCCTTGACACAGAGTCATGTCGGCCCTATGGCGCTGCCAGGCTGCCTGCTGCAGTAGCTGGAAAGTGCTCTGTGGTGTCACCAGCCCCCCCATCCGCATCAGATGTGTTGTAACCATTGAAGCAACCAGGAGACCAGCTGAGAATGTGCAACTCTGGCAAACAGAGGCAACTCTGCCCTTTTCTGCAGCCAGGTTGGGATCTTTCTTTCAGGACCGACCTGTACTCAGGAACCCTTTTCAGGAAGATGCGTTATTGAGGGGATACCTGAGGAGACACCTTCCTCATGAGGTGAGCAAAGACCATGAAGACTAATGAATGTTGAAGTCGCTGTCAGGCAGAAATTTCAAAGAAAACATTGATTGTTTTGTGCCCCAAGGTAAAGCTTTATTTATACTGTATACTGTATAGTACAGGGTGAGCCAAAAAGATGCGTACCCATGAAAATTTTAATTGTGGTTTTGATTAAAAAGCTATTTATGTCAAATTACAACCACACATTATTCGGTTCATGGCAGACCATTCACCAGAGTTCCAGCTACTTCTGTCAATTTTTAGTCAATCTTCTTTCGGGAGAAAACATTGCTGCAGTGAGGGACTCAGGAGGACGCATGTTTTTGGGTCACCCTCCCGAAAGAGGAGTGTGTAAAAGTGATTGACAACTATGTCAGACGAGTACAGGTTTGCTTGCAAAGAAATGGTGGACATTTGGAACACATCTTGGGAAAGCCATAAATTGACTAAAATTTGGCAGAAGTTACTGAAACTCTGGTGAATGGTCTTCCATAAACTGACTAATGTGTGGTTGTAATTTGAAATAAATAGCTATTTAATCAAAGCCAGAATTGACACTTTCATTGGTACGCATCTTTTTGGGTCACCCTTTACATTTCATACAGAAGGCAACTCAGTGTGCTTCACACAGCCAAAACACAATACCTAAAATAATTTTCAGACACAACATTCAGAAGCAAATCAGAGAAAAGAAAAACATGTTACTATTACTACTATTTTGCACAGCCACTCTCATTTCAAGCTCACATACCTCCAGATGCATATAACTTCCAAATGAACAATTTTTTTCTGAAGGAAGAAGAGAGTTTAAGGTTTCTAATGCTGTATTGAATGTTTATGCAGCCCTACAACTTAATATTCTGTCGATCCTGCAATCTTTAGTGAAAATGACAAAAACCCTGGCACTGCAGTGGACACATTTTTGCACATGATCTGGCAGTGAATGAGTTAAACGACCTTCAATTATAAGAAAAACGGTTTTAAAACTGTATTTAAACTCAGGGTTGACTTCACTTACAAGAGTTAGAGACACATGTAATATTTCAACTACAATATGTATTTTGCTTGTTACTGCGTTCCTATAATCTTGCAAAATAGTAAAATTCTTCAACATTCTTACAGTGTTTTTTTCCATTGATTTAATTTTATTCAAAGGTTTTATTTGCGGCAACCGTATTATTTTTGTAACCTGATGATTTTGCTTCTTGCTGTTTGAAAATATAAAGTCTGTTCCATATCCACATGTTTGTTTCCTAGGAAGTATTCTCAGACTTGTGTGCCTTTGGCAAGCATGTGGCGACCGAGGTGGACAGGTGGGGAAGGGAATGTGAGGTCACCCCCCCTTGTTTGGCGCACTTTGACCCTTGGGGACGCAGAGTGGACCACATCGTGACTTCCCCAGCATGGAAACGTATGAAAGAGTTGTCGGCGCAGGAGGGATTGGTCAGCATCGCTTATGAGAAGCCATTTGGAGAGTGGAGGTCTGTACCCCACAAATTTAGCTCTAACCACTGAATAAGTATGGTTGTCATTGACAAAATAAATTGATTCAAGTGTGTTTTTGTTCCAGCCGGGTCTATCAGATGTGCAAGTTGTACATTTTCTCCCCCTCCTCTGGCCTCTACACTTGTCCTCTGGCCATGACAGACGGAGCTGCCAAAGTCATTCAGGTAAATAAAGTCTCACTTTTACAAGAGGTATGAGAAACCTCCCTATTTCTGGGCTTAGCACAGCAGTGGAGCGGTGCTTCTGTAACAGTGAACAATCACATCCTAAAATAGAAGAACATTTACTTCAATAAAGTTGATGTACAAATTTCATTCGGCAATTTATAACACATATAGTCAGAGAACCATTTCAACATCAAAACCACGTTTTTTTTTTATTGAGATAAGAGTTGATGCTAATGGTACATTGTTTAATCTGTCAGTTACTTGCATGCCATAAACCAGGGGTCGGGAACCTATGGCTCGCGAGCCATATATGGCTCTTTTGACGATTGCATATGGCTCGCCGATAAAACTACAGTAAAGTCTCGTTATATCGATATTCAAGGGAGTCCGAAAAAATATCGATATAACCGGGACTATCGATATATCCGACCCTGTTTGCATGTAATTTTCTCCGTGTGTGCATAGAAATAGTATCGATATAACCGCGACTATCGATATATCCGATATCGATATAACGAAACTTTACTGTATATACATATTCTCGTTTTTTTCGCCGTTGATTTCCCGTTGGGGCTGCAGTTGGCGGAAAGCGCAATTTTGATTGGATGACACTGGCCGTCAGTCGAACCAGGTAAACGGCCCTTTAAATGAGCCCCACGAGTGCACTTCAGCTTGAATTCACCGTTCGGATTCGAATTTGCAATGAAACAACACCATCGATGAAACAGTTGAATGTCCGTGACATTTTAACAAGCCCCATGTTAACGTTAGCATCAACATACTTCTGCGAGAAGTCGATTGCAGATAGCAAGTGTGGAAGCTTATGAGCCGTGCTCAGGCTAGCTAGCAGTAACTCCGCCTCCGGACCGGCAAGTTGAATTTCATTCCGATCGTTTGCCTGGATTTTTACTCATCACGAGGAACGGAAAACCATTCATGTTAACGGTGAGTACTATCACAAAGTTAGTTTGAATAATCCATTCTGATATTTTGTTGAAAAGTGGCCGCGCGTGTTTGCGTGTGTGTGCGTTTCTAAATATTTTACTTTTATGGCTCTCTTAGTCAAATTTACATTTCACAGCAGCTAAGTGATGAAAGTTTGATGAAAGGAAAGTAAGAAGTAGAAAAACAAAATACAAGAGCTGCTGTAAAGACAGCCACTCTTGCGGTGCCATCTGGAAGTCAAAAGAACAAAAAAAAAACAACATTACAAAATAATAAGACAACACAAAGACACAGTCAATCAATCTTAAGCACTTTCTGCACCTTTTGTTGTTGTATGAAGCACTTCTAGATGAAAGAGGAAAAGATCAAAGCGTCCTTTTTACCAGTGGATCAGGGACGTCATGGTCTCTTCACCAGTGGATCAAGGACATCATGGTGGAATGTACACGTCGACTACAAGCTAAATGTTGAAAGCAAACACGAAGCTGTAGCATCCATTGACGAAAAGAGATTGCCTCACATCTCCTCTCCCTCATAAATCCACTTCAATTCCAACCCGCGACAGTTCCATATATGCATCCATATATGTGGTTACATTTTATTTTTTATCAACTATAATAATGTTGGTTTTATTTATTTATTCATATATTTATTTCTTTATTTGTGTATTTATTTATTATATACATTGTTTTTGTCACATCGATCTTTCTAACGTAATGTGCCTTGGCCCAATAAAGATCAGGAAACACTGGCTGGAAGCAAGTCAATATCGCGCATGTGTGTGTGTTTCTGTTTAGTCGTTAGGCATTTCTTGGCCCGTAGAAGAAGCCTACAAACGACTAACCAGCCGTAAACCAGAACATTTCTGGACATCAGGACAGTGGATGACAGAAAGACAAGGAGGCTCAGATGTAGGTGAGTTGTGATTATATCACTAAGCCTTTTGTAGTCCCACAGTGGGGAAATTTGCAATTGCTGCTGTAGAGGTAGCCTCACAGGTGGCGCCATGTCGTCCCCAAAAATATTTAGAATAGGTGATTATAAACTGATGAATGAAAAACTCACATCATTGCCCTGACTTACAGCACGCGTGTATGTCTTTTCAGCCAGTGGCACGGAAACAGTGGCTGTCCCGCAAACAGATGGTTGGTATCAACTATTTGGCTTCAAGTGGTTCACCTCTGCCACGGACGCAGACATGACTCTGACACTGGCCAGAGTGTGTGGAAGAGCAGGAACTACCACACAGGTACTGCTTCAACTATTTAAATGTATGTGTGTGTGTGTGTGTGTGTGTGTGTGTGTGTGTGTGTGTGTGTGTGTGTGTGCGTGTGTGTGTGTGTGTGTGTGCGTGTGTGTGTGTGTGTGTGTGTGTGTGTGTGTGTGTGTGCGTGTGCGTGTGTGTGTGTGTGTGTGTGTGTGTGTGTGTGTGTGTGTTTTATGGTTTTATGGCTATTCTTGTGAGGACCACTATTCTTTTATACGCGATATAGTGAGGACATTTTAGACGAGTGAGGCCTTTTTGGCCAGTCCTCACTAGTTTTTAATTGTAAAGGCTTCTAGAGGGTCAAAGTGGAAAACGCAGTTGGGGGGGGGTACATCTGGTGGACAAATGTAACGCTAGTTATTCTCTAAATTTATCAGAAAGGGTGGTGCTCACTCCGGGTAGAGTGAACGCTGGCGCGAATGGCTGCCGCTGCTCACCCGCACAAAAAAAATCATGTGACCGTAAAGTGTCCTTGAAGGTTTTGAAAGGCTGTTAGAAATTAAATGTATTATTATTATTATATGGGGTTACCCGGACCTCACAAAAACATTCAAACAGGAGTGTGTGTGTGTGTGTGTGTGTGTGTGTGTGTGTGTGTGTGTGTGTGTGTGTGTGTGTGTATGACTAGTCTTGTGAGGACCACCTATATTTTATACCATATGTAGTGAGGAAATTTTTGACAAGTGAGGACCTTTTGGCCGGTCCTCACAAGTTTTTCATTCTAAAAGCCAGTTGTTTGAATTTTTTTACTATAAATTTTTTAGAGGGTCTATATATGCATCTGTTAAAGTTTCAGAGAGGTCCTCACAAATTCACCCAAAATGATTTTTTTCTGTGTATTTTCAGTTCACTTGGATACACACGCTTTTTACTCACTGTGTGTGTTTATGTGTGTGTGCGTGGTTAATGAGAGGAAAACGTTCATACCACAAAAAGTACAACGATATTTTAACCAAATTCACACAGTGGTGAGGACTTTGAATGTACCCATTTAGAAACCTCAATGCTGCTGTTATTTCAGTTTCAAGTCCACTTTTTATTGCTTTGTTTTTAAAGCAGTTGAAGTTGGAATGGGGTGACATTTAGTGTTCAAATGTAACACTAGCTCTTCTCTAAACGTATCAGCAACGGTGGTCCTCACTCCTTATCTGGAGTTATCCGGACCTCACAAACCGTTGAAACAGGAATCTGTGTGTGCGTTTGTGTGTGCGTGTGTTTATATGTCAGATAATGAGATTTACCTGATTTTTTTTGTGTTCCTCAAGGGCAGCAGAGGTTTGTCACTGTTCTATGCAGAGGTTAGTCGAGACCAAGATGGCTGTCTGAAAGGGATTGAGGTTCAGAGGCTGAAGGACAAGCTGGGTACCAGACAGATGCCCACAGCCGAGTTATTGCTCAATGGCCTCCGGGCACACAGGGTTAGTTCCCGACAACTGTATAATCAATTGTCATCCTTCATCTTATACAGGACGTGTACCATATTTTCCGGTGTGTAAGGCGCATCAGAGAATAAGGCGCACCTCCAATGAATGCTGTGTTCTCAAACTTGTTCTATATATAAGGCGCACCGGACTATAAGGCGCAACTTCAATGAATGAAAACAGTTTTCCAAATAGAATACATAAATATACATAAGTTTTCCAAATATAAGGCACACCACATTATAAGGCGCCACAGTAGAGGCTGGGGTAACGCACGACTTCGTCTACAGGGGGAAATGGAGTCGATGGCTGCTAGTTGCGAAACCTGTTGTAGCTCAATATCATTTCACTTGGTGCACCTGCGTATAAAATGCAGGGTCATCTTTTCAAGAAAATCAAGGCTTTTGGGTGTGCCTTATACACCGGAAAATATGGTAACTGAAATGCTGTATGAAACAATAATATGGAGTTGTAATTCACACAGTCAAAGGTAATCATTTTACCAGTATGTTCATGCTGGTTGTCGGTCTCAGTGCTCTTCACTGTACTGCATCATAAGGAGCGGGGTTTTCAATACTTTGACATATTTAAATAGGAGCCACACCTCTCACATATGACAACCATATTATTAAATGAATGTAGTAGAACAATAAAATGTCTACTGGGGATATATTTTCAAATTTTTGAAATTCATATCTGATTTGTTCTGTTTATTTACTCTCCTTAATGACCAGCTGTCAGAAGAAGGAAGGGGTGTGGCCTCCATAGCAAACATGCTAACCATAACCAGGATCCACAACAGCATCGCTGCAGCAGCAGCAATGAGAAGGCACAAGACAACTCAAGCACTTAAATGACTTCCTGTCCAAATTTACTCCCTTTGGATTCAGTTGACCCGATTAATGATGCTCATGTGCGCACAGGGTGGTCCAGTTAGCACGTGATTATGCCACTCGCCGCACCGCTTTCGGAAAGCTTCTTAAAGAGCACCCGCTGCATATGCAGACCCTTGCCAGGATGGAGGTAAGTTGTGTGATAAAATCCACCATATTGGATGTGGCAGCTCTAATGATGGACTCGTGCAAGTAATTGGACTCAAGTTAAAGAGCGACAAACAGTTAAATGCATAAAATTGAGGACTATCACACACACGCATGCACGCACACACACACACACACACGGGTACAAACATGCACGCACTCACACACACACACACAAACACGCACGCACACACACACAGCTGTATTTCAACTATAAATGATATAAATATATCTGAACTATATTTGGGATTATTCAGATACATTTTAAATGCTTGTGGATTGTTCATGATCGTTGGTATTCAAAAAAAGTTTTAAAATGATATAAATTGGTCTCATTTAACTCATTTACTGCCTTTCACGAATTTATTCGGGAATTGAAAATACTGTATGATGTAGAGTGCCATTCCCGAATTTGTTCCGGTTTTGTTTTTTGGCTTGTGGCAATGTTTGTTGTTCCATGGCCTCTGGCAATGTTTTTTCCTTTCCACAAGGGGGCAGCATTACTATTTTTCCATGTTAGCGCTTTGTTCCAGCTTCAGCTGTTGTTCAAGCGCTGTATAATCCAATGTGTATTTATTGCATTGTATTTTGGACAGCTGCCCTCATTTCAAACTCATATAAGTCAAGACCCATATCTTCTTCTGTTCCTTTCGGCTTTCCCCTTCAAGGAGTCGCCACAGCAAATCAGTGTCCTCCATCTTTAGAGGTTTGATCCGCATGTAACTTGGGAATTAACTCTTTGCTTCTGATGAAAGAAGAGAGTCTAAAGTTGTTTTACGCTGCATTGAATGTTTATGTAGTCCTAAAATTCAATATTCTGTGGGTCCTGGAATTCGAGTGACAATGACAAAAACCCTGGCACTGGAGTAGACACATTTTTGCACGTCTGGCAACGAATGAGTTAAGTTGTGTTACTAAAGTGGTACTTGGTGTGTGTTGACTTTCTGTATTCACCTTGTGTATCATATCATTATCCTTGTGACATATGCAGGTGGAGAGTCGTGGAGCTTTCCTTTTGGTGATGGATGTCTGCCGCCTTTTGGGACGAGAGGAGAATGGCATTGCCACCCAATTTGATACACACCTCTTACGTCTCCTCACACCTGTTGTCAAACTCTACACTGCCAAACAGGTGAGCACAAGTGCTTTGGACTAGCCAAATGTTGTCCAAGTGAGTCTGGACTCTGAGCTGGTGTTTAATTTCAGGCAGTTGCTGTGGTGTCCGAGGGTTTGGAGAGCTTTGGCGGGCAGGGCTACATCGAGGACACCGGGCTGCCAGGACTACTTCGGGATGCACAGGTCAACGCCAACCCAAATTTTCTTATGGCAGTGTTCATAACACCTTCCACATGCACATCAAATTATGACCTTAAAAGTTGCAGAGTTACACTACTTGAATTCAGATGTTGAATGAAGACACTTTTTTGTCTGTTTTTCTTTCTCTGTGTTAGGTGCTGAGCATATGGGAAGGTACAACAAATGTTTTGTCCCTGGACGTGCTGCGCTGTGTGAATCGGAGCTCAGGAATGGTTCTCCATACTTAGTTCTCCATACTTACTTCACTCATGTCAAAGTAAAAGCCTGTTGGAAAAATTTGTCAAGCGAGTCCACCAACGACAGTCAAACAGGAATTACAGTATCAAATGATGCAGTATGTGTGTGTTCTTTGTGTGTGTGTGTGTGTGTGTGTGTGTGTGTGTGTGTGTGTGTGTGTGTGTGTGTGTGTGTGTGTGTGTGTGTGTGTGTGTGTGTGTGTGTGTGTGTGTGTGTGTGTGTGTGTGTGTGTGTAGTCTCTGCTCGCAGCAGCTTCAAGTGTCTCCTCTCTGGACCCAGCTATTAGAGCAGTCAACAGGTCTCTGTCTGAACTAGAAGGCTTTGTCCAGGAGGCATCCACCAAAGTGCCAGGCTACCTTGAACTAGCAGCCAGAGACTTAGCATACAGTTTGGCTCGCATCTACACAGGTAGGATGATAAATGAAAACATAGAGTACTATTGAAGAGATTAAAGTAACGTCCTTTAACTTCACACATCCTTCTCCTTAATCATAGGTGCTCTTCTTATTGATCATGCAAGTTGGAAAGGAGCATCTCCAGCTGACATCTATGCAGCCGCCAGGTAAAAAAAAGGGTAAAAAAAGGAAAAAAGGGTGTAAAAAAAAGTTAGAATTCTTTATATCACTTCATCAGGTGGTGTGAACAAGACTTAAGCATTGTGGCATTTAACAAGGTGCGAGGATGCTACAATGCCAACTGTCCAAGCCTTGATTCAGCGCTAGTTTATGACCAGGGAACTGAGAGTGAAAACTCATCTACACTGGACTTCTAACATTGACAAAGCATTTCCTCTTTATTAGTTACTATATCATACCTTTGCAGTTTTTCAGCAAGTGAAATTTTTATTGAGTTAAAACGTCTATTTGTATTATGTAATATTACGGACATGGAACTATAACCTAATGGCATTTCATTTGTGTCCTTAACTGTAAATGTTTCTGTGCTCTGTATTAAACGTTCAAGTTGTACAGTTTGGAGCATTTTGGTTGGTTTCAATGGTAAAGTTCAACTGCTGTGGTGACTTATCAAACTTGGAAATCGTGGGAATTTTTCCAAGATATGCCCACAATAAACAATATTTGACATTTCAACTTTTCTTTTGGTACGTCGGTGTAGTCTCCCATTGCTTATGTCAAACTACGCTTTTGTTTTGTCCAAAATTATACATCAGGTTCGTCTGAATGCATTTAAATAAATAATGTAGTTGTGTTTTGTTTTTTTGTTTTTTGCGAAGGAGGTCGTGTGTGTGTGTGTTGTGATGGAAATCGTTGATTTTTTTGTTTTAATACAGAATTTTTTGCATTCCAACAACATTTCTTTGTCATTGTAATCGTGTTTTAACTACAGTAATAATATTTTACATTCCAATAATACTTCTTTGTCAGTGAAATTATTAACTTTACGAAAAGTCTTTGAAGGAACCACACGTATTTCATGTCTAATGGGCGGGACTTCCTTTCTGTATCTATCCAGAATCCCGGACATTTTTAACAGTCGCGCGTGGAAAGGCAGCCACAGAATAATACTTTAATGCTTCGCGAATGTGCAGCTATCCAAGAATCGATCTCCGTTTTAATGTCCGTCGAAAATAATTTTATTTCAATTTTATCAGAAAACGGAATACGATAGGAAGGCAGCCACTGCTTTCGTCTTGTGTGTAGCTGTCACCAGCATGGACGTGGTTCCTGGATAAAAGAAAGAAAACCAAAGTAATGTCTGTGGCGACTCTGTTATGTCTCCTGGTTGGGACATTGTTGTCCCAGCAAGCCATCTCGGACTTCTCTGTCACCCCGATCCGCACAGGCGTGGAAGTAAACGGAGGGTACGTGAATGCCTCATTGGACGCCGTGTCTCGGATAAACAACAAGGACGAGGTTTGTGCGATAAGAATTGAACGTGAACTGTCTGTCCCTCCTTATTTTGGGTTTTGTGGACACAATCGTTATGAAGTGTTTCTTTGGAAAATATGCAGTCGTTAAGTCAAATGTAACACGCTGTCAGCAGATTTGGGTCACGTGACCACAGGCAATAATGACAGCGAAAGTCATGTTTCTACCTGTACTAATACTTGTTGATATAAAAAGGAACCCACGAAAGTACACTACTGGATATTTCACATATACAATCAATTAGTTCATGTAATGAATGATTTTACAATGTGAAAACACCAGATAGTTTTCAATATTACATATTAGCATTACGCACGAAAAATATCAACTTCATCCTTTAATACTAATTATAATACGATAAAAATGAATTTTATATTACGGTTATAATTGCCCTGCAAAATCATAGTACCAAAGGAAATACAGACAAGATTTGGAGGACAGATTTTTTTAAAAGGAAAAACACACGAAGACCATAATTTAGAGTTTGCATTGTTCATTTCATAATTGCATTCAACATATATTATTTTGCTAATATATTTAAAGGCCGAATTTTTCTTGTTGAAAAAAAATATAATTGATGAGCTATATTTGCATGTGCTATATTTTTATTATTATTTTATTATATTCTTATTATATTCTTATTATGATTATTACCTTTTTAAATCAATACATGATAACACACTGTTGGCAAATACAAATCAATATTTTCATCGATGCACACAACAAGAAACGTCATTTTTGTCCACAAAATAATGACAGATTCTTCATGTCTGATATTGAATGCCTGATATGTAGATGTCCTCTGATTAATTTTTCCCACAATAAATACCTACAGTAAACAAATTGAACGTAGAGAGGAATAATGACAGCGGATATACTGTATATGGCATACAAATGTGTTTGTGTGTTCAGTGTGATCATGTGATGAATGTCAGCGCTGCGGACCGCTGCGCGTTCATCAAGAACACGCCTGACTGCAGCTTGGAAGATGGCTTCGTCAACTATCTTCAAGTGGCCTTCTGTCTGCTTCCCCCTGACCTCACACCTCTCACAGTCATTCTTTGCGTAAGACTTGCGCGTGCGTGTCTGTTGTGTGTGTGCGTGTGTGTGTGTGTGTGTGTGTGTGTGTGTGTGTGTGTGTGTGTTTGTACCATTTGAGGAAGTCTGGGGGAATTTGAATTTGTTTGTCGGAACGGTGGGGTTTTCTCTGTCCCACATCATACTTTGCAACACAAGGTGACCAATGTAAATACACATTGCTTTTTGTTCCGCAGCGCATGTTTCGTTTACACGTTGAAAAAGAAAACATGAAAAAAATGTCTGATATTTACTTCCCTCTGATTCTCCACAGATTACGTGGTTGTTCTTTTTGTTCATCATACTTGGCCTCATCGCATCAAAGTTGTAAGTCTTTTTTTTTTGTCTAAAGTTTGTGGTGGCCTGTTAGGTTTCACGGCCGTATTCTTTTTTTCTTCCTTAATTACAGATAGAATGTGAATTGATCCATTTGTTCTGTAATTTTGTTTCGGTCACATGCACATCACACTGTCAACTGATCATTTATTTTGCTTCACTGGAGTGATTTTGAAAGTGGACCATGTTCTGCGTTTCCGCTTCATGACACAAAAGAGGAACTGTTGTGTCCATTTGGAAAATATTTCTTCCGTAACCGAGTTCTTTGTTCCTCCACAGTTTTTGTCCCAACCTGTCTGCGATCTCCACAAGTCTGCACCTCACTCACAACGTCGCTGTATCCTTCAACACCAGCCCCTCTGTTTGTGTTTTGTGTTGTGTTGCTTGGTGTTTCACCACCAATCGCAACAAAACTGGCACTCATGCAATGTGATGGGAATCTACGAGTCATCTTTAAAAATTCTACATTTCCACAGATATTTTTTGGGCAATACATCAAATCCCAGACCAAATGACTGAGGTAAAATAAATAAAATAAAAGCAAATAAAAGACCCAGCAAACAGGATGTAGTGTGATGTAGTTCTGCAACCTAGTTACATAATCTATCCCAACACTGCATGCAGATGAAGAAGAAAAGGATCTCGACAGGCCAAAACCATCACAAGGTTGTTTGTCAGCTAACATGTACGGTCCATAATCTTTTTTTGTTTGTTTTATTTTTGTTTTTTTTGTCCACAATCTCCTTGACTAATATCTTTTTTCAAGGGTGTGACTTTCTTGGCACTTGGAAATGGAGCTCCGGACATCTTTAGTGCCATCGCGGCATTCTCCCGCCCTCACACTGCTGGACTGGCGGTCGGAGCTTTATTTGGTGCGACACACACACACACACACGCACGATAAGATTCGGTATGAATCTGAAGCGCGTGCAAATGATCCACTTTGTCGTTTTTGGAAGGCGCCGGTGTATTTGTCACCACAATTGTTGCTGGCAGCGTGGCGCTGGTCAAACCGTTCGCCGTACCCTCGCGTCCTTTCTTGCGTGACGTCATCTTCTACATGGTAGCAGTCTTCTGGACTTACCTCATCCTGTACAGAGGAACGACCACACTGGCAGAAACACTGGGTATAGATGGAGACATTTTGCACCCCCCATGACATCCCCTTAGCTTGATTTCTCTTGTAGCGTTCATAACATTTATTGTGGGTTTATTTTTTTGTAGGCTATTTGGGCTTCTACGTGGTGTATGTTTTGACAGTAGTCGTCAGTGCCTACATCTATAGCAGACAAAAGTATGTGCGTGGCGCGAGCGTCGACAGTGTTCAACATATTCAAGGTTTGACACACACACACACACACACACACACACACACACACACACACACACACACACACACACACACACACACACACACACACACACACACACACACACACACACACACACACACACACACACACACACACACACACACACACACACGCACACGCACACACACATTCCTCTTTCAATGGTTTTGTGAAGTCCCGATAACTCCAGATAAAGGAGTGAGGACCACCGTTGCTGATAAGTTTAGAGAAGAACTAGTGTTACATTTGAACACTAAATGTCACCCCATTTCCCACTTCAACTTCTTTAAAAACAAAGCAATAAAAAGTGGACTTGAAACTGAAATAACAGCAGGAGCGAGGTTTCTGAATAGGTACATTCAACGTCCTCACCCCTGCAGTGAATTTGGTTAAAATATCATTTGACTTTTTGTGGTATGAACTTTATCCTCTCATGAACCGTCCCATGAATAGTCGTCAGTGCCTACATCTATAGCAGACAAAAGTATGTGCGTGGCGCGAGCGTCGACAGTGTTCAACATATTCAAGGTTTGACACACACACACACACACACACACACACACACACACACACACACACACACACACACACACACACACACACACACACACACACACACACACACACACACACACACACACACACACACACACACACATAAAACGTAAAGTGAGTAAAAAGTGTATGTATCCTCGTGAAATGAAAATACACACCAAAAAAATCTTTTGGGGTGAATTTGTGAGGACCTTTCTGAAACTTTAACAGATGCATATATAGACCCTCGAGAAGCCTTTAGAATGAAAAACTTGTGAGGACTGGCCTAAAGGTCCTCACTACATATGGTATAAAATGTTAGTGGTCCTCACAAGACTAGTCATACAAACACACACACGCAAAGCAATAGAACTTCATTCAATGAATTTTTGTTTTTTCTGCAGGGGGGCTCGAATCGTCCGACTTGTACGATAACGACGTTCACTGTCTGCTCGCTGAGACAGACCAAGAAGAATATGGTAAGAAACTGTCCAAAAAGTTCAATGCTACGCTTCAAGGATGAACCTAAAGTGCATCATCTGTGGTGGCACAGTAGGGGAGTGGTTGTGCACGTTAGCCTCACCGCTCTCCATGTATGGGAGTATAAATCTGGTCCAGAGTGGTTATTTGGACAACCAGGGAAAGCCCCAGTGGGCCTTGTGGCCGCTATATGAAACATTATATTCATTCCCTCTGGCCTGTGGATCCATTTTGAAATCAACAGATACATTGTGGACAGTTTACCACGTAATTAGGTTACCGGTTGCATGAAAGGGTTAACTGAGGGCATCACCAAGTTGCCCCTAATTGGCAATATGCTACTTAGCTACCTATCTAGCTAGCTGCCTAGCTAGCTATCTAGCTATTTGCTATCTGGCTGGCTAGCTAGCTATTGATTTGCTATCTATTTGCTATCTGGCTCACTAGCTAGCTATTAGGTAAATAACTATCTAAAAAAGTTATCCTCTGACTGTAAAGTGACTTTAAGATTTATTATTATTATTATGATTATTATTATTATTATTATTACTACCACTACTATTATTACTACTCCTACTACGACTACTACTACTACTACTACTACTAACAATAATAATAATAATAATTATTATTATTATATTAATAATTATTATAATAATACTGATACTAATACTAACAATAATAATAATAATAATAATAATAATTATTATTATTATTATTATTATATCAATAATAATAATTATTATAATAATACTGATACTAATACTGATATTACTACTACTACTACTACTAGTACTACTACTACTACTACTACTACTACTACTACAACAATAATAATAATAATAATGATATTTATGGGTTTATTGTTCTGGTGTTTCTTGTTCTGTTAATTGTAGAGTGCCCTTAGGTGATTTGAAAGGCGCTTGTAAATTAAATGTATTATTATTATTATTATTATTATTATTATTATTATTATTATAATTATTATTATTATTACCATTACTACTACTACTACTACTACTACTTCTTCTTTTCCTTTCGGCTTTTCCCTTCAAAGGGTCGCCGCAGCAAATCAGTGTCCTCCATGTTTAGAGGTATGATCCGCATGTTTGTTTTGGCCAAGCTTTTATGTCGGATGCCTTTCCTGACACAACCCTCTGTATTTTTCCGGGCTTGGGACCGGCACAAGAAGACTTATGTCCTTTTGTGGCTACAGAACTACTACTACTACTACTACTACTATAATAATAATAATAATAATAATAATAATAATAATAATAATAATAATAATAATAATAATAATAATAATAATAATACAGTAAAGTCTCGTTATATCGATATTCAAGGGAGTCCGAAAAAATATCGATATAACCGGGACTATCGATATATCCGACCCTGTTTGCATGTAATTTTCTCCGTGCGTGCATAGAAATAGTATCGATATAACCGGGACTATCGATATATCCGATATCGATATAACGAGACTTTACTGTAATAATAATAATAATTCCTTGACCAGCACAAAAACGAGGAAAATGTCATTTTATCAATGTAAGATTTAGTTTTATGTTCTTTTTTTTTTTTTGGTTTGCTTTCGTTCAGTATATGAATGTTGATTCCAATTGAGGAGCACCTTTTGCATTTGTGGTTTGCTTTCAGAGTCGGAGTACAGGCCGCTCCTTCAATACCCCGAGTCCACCGGCCGCATCTTGTTGAGCTCTCTCAACCCGGTGGACAACCGGAAGTGGAGGAGAAAAAACTGGAAGTGGAGAGTCCTCAAAGTTTTCAAGGTGCGCCAAAAACAGACGCACCAAATCCAATTGCATGTGAAGCCTTGATTAAATGGCGCCGTGCGCCTCCTCGCAGACCCCCGTGGAGGTCATGCTGCTGCTGTGCATCCCCGTTGTAGATCTTGATAAAGAAGACAGGAACTGGAGACGACCTCTCAACTGTCTTCATTTGATCACTGCCCCGCTCATGTGTGTCCTCGCTTTCCAGTCTGGAATTTGTAAGTGGGAAGACAAAATGAACTCTTTGCGCTATGATTGACAAGATCTCACTGTGGGATATCAGACGATGTGTCCTCACTAACTGGATTATTTATTTATTTCTTGATTTATATATACCTTTTGAGACATCAACATTAAATAGTGTTTGGGAGAGCAAATGCTGATGCTTTCAGGTGACATTTCAATGTGAACCCACAATGCGCGATGGATGACCTTTGAAGTTTGTTGTGTAAACCTGGATGCTTCATCTTGAAATGCACTTGTTCTTTCTGCCCAGTCGGAGATTACTTGATTGAGGGCCAGTTTCCTCTGTGGGTGCTGACTCTCCTCCTAGGGCTCTTTTTATGTGCTATCGTGTTCTGCAGCACCACCAACGAGTGCCCCCCAAGATATCACCCGGTACGTGTGTGTTAAGAATCAAAGGAAATGTCTGAAACACACATCCACTTTCCTTTTTCCCCATACATACTCGCATGATGTTTTCACACATGTGATATATCTCGCTAGATCTTTGCACTTTTGGGCTTCGTGGTGAGCGCAGTGTTGATCAGCGCGGCGGCGTCCGAAGTGGTCAGTATTCTGCACATGCTCGGCGTGGTGCTCAGTCTCAGTAACACCGTGCTGGGCTTGACTCTTCTGGCCTGGGGCAACAGCATCGGAGGTGAGCCCGCTCAGAGAGATTCCGTGTTTGGATGCTATTCGACTAAATAAATAAAATATTCTCTTGTCTTGTATTAGACTGTTTCTCAGACATCACCCTGGCACGACAGGGTTACCCCAGAATGGCCATATCGGCCTGCTTCGGAGGCATCATTTTCAGTATCCTTTTTTTTTTCAATTCACCTGCTCACACTGAACTTTTCAACCTTAGTTTTGGCGTCAAAAGATGAATTTGACACAACAGTTGGACAGTTCAAATTTTTATTTAAATCAAGTCACAGTTTGTCACAAATGACAGGAAACACCAATACCTTAACCGCATTTCCACCAGACATGTTGTTTGGGGTGGGGTTGGGCTGTCTGGTGCAGATGATCAAAACCCACTCGGAAGTGCAGGTAGTTCACACACACACACGCGCACACACATTCAACTCATTCTCACTGTGGGACCTACATTTCATATCTTTGAGCCATTTTGTGACAAAAAACAAAGATGTGTGTGTGTGTGTGTGTATATATATATATATATATATATATATATATATATATATATATATATATATATATATATATATATATATATATATATATATATATATATATATCAAAGTCAAAGTCAGCTTTATTGTCAAATATGCTAGTATGCATGACATACAGCACAGATGAAATGACTGTCCTCTCGGACCCAGCATGCAAGGCACTTATAATGACTTTAACAAACATAATAAACATGAAAACATGAACATACATATAGAGCGAACAAATTAATGAATAACTAGTTTTCAAATTTGAAGTAAAAATAATTAATTATTGTGGTTTACATGGGACAATTAGAAATGTTGGTTAATACTTTAGTAAACGTCATTGAATTTCACAATTTTGATTTGCTTTCGCGGGCCGAATAAAATGATGGGGTGGGCCAGATTCGGCCCCCGGGCCATGACTTTGTCTTTGATGATGCTATTTAAAAAAAATGCACTGCATACATGTGCAAGCACAAAAGATTCTCCATAACTCCCACCAGTAACCCAACTACAACTGTACTGTCATATTAGTCAAGCTTTTGGAGCAATCTTGTGACTTTTTTTTCCAATAGGGTTCCACAGATGAAAACAAATTGGAATTTTACTACCCACGGGTTGAGAACCACTGTTTTCTATATCTGAGCACAAACTAACCCTGTAATATTTGATCTAGCCGTTGCTTATGATCATGTCAGTGACTGATCAATTCATGTCTTTTATTTTTCTTCTCAGCTGGAACCAGAGGGACTGCTGACATGGATCCTGGCAGGATCTCTTGGGTTGTCTTTGGTTCTGTCGTTTGTCATTGTTCCAATGAGCCGCTTTCATTTGGGTTGGCCCTATGGCATTTTCCTACTCATCTTCTACGCCATTTTCCTCATTGTTGCTTTGCTCACAGAGTTTGGCATCATCTATGTAGCATAGATTGTTGATGGGGAGCCTTGCATGAGGAATGGGAAATTGATATACTGGAACCACCATAGAACTCTTTTTATAGTCTACCTGATTGCTACTTTTACATTACTGCTGTATTGAAATCATGGAGCCAAGCAAATTTTACTCAACAAAGCCATAGCATCAATGTACCAGAATTTTTACATATTTTTTAAAATCTCATGACTGACACCGCAATGACCACATGGGTAAAATCAATTCACCATTTCATTTTAAAAGCTATTCTTTTTACCTCTATACAAGACCTAAATGTGCGAAACATGACAATCAAGTCGATTTGGAGGTTATTACAAACGGGAACTACATTGTGCCTTTCATGTACTGTTACACCATTTTGCCTTTTTTTAACTCTTAAATAAAAACATGATTCATTTTGTCCGTGCTTGTGGAGTGGAGCTAAAAAGTCGTGTTTATCGTGCCTGTGATTGTTTTTTTTTCTCGGAGCTGATGAGAAATTAGTTTAAGGCATCGGGTTGAAAGACATAATTTACACAAACCAACTCCAAAAGAAGTCAAGGCGCTGTGCTACACAGAAATATAATTTAATACAGTACAAAGATAGACAAACCGATGACATTTGTTGGTTTTAGTCAATACACAAAACTGACTGAAGGTCAAAAGAATTCAGTAATATTGAATGCGGACTTGGGACAGCTTCATGTATTGCTGCTGAGTGTGCTCACTTTGGAAAACGGTTGCCAGTAAACAGTACTCAATTGTTAAGCAACTAATTACTGTAGTCATAATGTGACATTATCCATGGTAGCATGACTTTGGTTAAACTGAGGTTCTAAAGGAGGCCACAAAAGGCCTCCAGCGTTCATTACATACTGCAATACAAGTATTAACAGGCTCTTCACATTAATGGTCCCTGGAAAATGTCTGTCTGAGCAGTGGATCTGCCGTCCATCCACAGGGAGGCCACTATTTCATCATCTTATTACATCAAGACACCAGACCAGCTCCCACGATGGGGAATGGTGTGTTGAGTGAGTTGGGTGGGAGTAAAAGTCCTGCAGCGATACAATTGTAAGATCACTGCCGCATGAGTTAGTCAGTTAATACTGTAATGTCCAGCATGTGCGTTTAGCTGAGGTGCAGGCACAAAAGGCGGATTGGAGGTGGGACTGTCCATGTCGGGCTCTTGATTTTGATCTAGCTCAGGCAGGTTTCCCCTTGAATACTCTAAATACCACTCCTGGAAGAAAAGGAGGAAGAGAGACACGTCAGGGGATGAACTCACACAAGTTCTTGAGTTAACGATATAGGCTATGTGATTTTAAAAACATATGCAGGACACTGTATGGATATCAATTTTGAACTGGGCCTCTTCCAAATTCAGTTTTATATACGTATACAATACATAGTGATGCCTTGAAATTCAAGGGCTGAACTAATTTCACGACAAGCTGAAAGTTGGCAAATACTTAAAACATGCACGCAACCGTTTAAAGCCGTTCCCAGTTAAGATGTCAATCTAAACAAAAGAGAATCACGTATTGTGTATTCAAAGCAACCACAACTTTTCCACCAAGTAGCTTAGTGCTAATATATGGAGAGATTTCATACAGGGGGAAAACAAATAGTGGCAATATTATAATGCAATAGATATTTGAGCACAAATGGTGCAGCAACACATGCAGACCAATAAAACTCCAGTTACATATTCCTTATCCTCTGAAAAAAAATAAAATATTGCTGCAGTTTTTAATCAAATACTGTATTTGAACAACTGGTTGTGTCCGTTCCCCCAGAGACATTGTTGCGCACACCAGAAGGTATCGTAATGAATTTAGCATGATTCATAAACTGTTGGATTCCTTTTAAGGACAACCGACACCATTTTTTTTTGTTTCCTAACTGACATTAGAAAAACATTTTATCGCATCTAAAATACCCAAAAGACACAGGCTGATATTTTTAGTCAAATGCAAAACATCAATAAAAATGACTTATAGTGTCCCAAAACTGCCACAAAATGACCTCAGAAATGGGGATTTTCAGAAAGTCCCGCCCCCAGTTCGTGACGTCACGCCAGGACGTCTTCCTTGCTCCAGAATCAAAGCAATGGCCTCATGGAGTTCAGATTCGGAGAAGATGCTTTCTTGTTACTCATCCAGTTATGACTATGACTCAAATAGTTCTGAAGAGGAAAGTTGGCTGATAAAGTAGCTGCATTTAAAGCCAAACTGGATTTGTGGGGACTGGATTTGACATGTTTCAAACATTGGCGGGGTTTTTGGAAGAGACTGAGCCCGAGCCTTCATTCCCCCAGCTGATGCACGAGCACCTGTCTTTGCTTTTAAAAGAATTCGAGCGCGACTTCCCAGCCACAAAAGAGCCACGAACTGCCAAGGAATGGATCCGCAACCCATTTGTCAACAAACTAGGTGAATCCAGCATGCCTGTGCAAGAGGAAGAACAACTGCTGGAGTTCGCAAATGATGGCGGACGTAAAGGTATGTTTGAGACAACAACTCTGCTGGTGTTCTGGATTAAAGTGATGGCAGAATACCCCAAGATCGCCACAACAGCACTGAAAACCCTGTTGCCGACATCTTATTTGTGTGAAGCGGGGTTTGACAGTTTGCAGTGACAGCAACCAAAACAAAACTACCGAGTAGACTGGACATGAGCATGACACTTTGGGTGTCATTGTCTCCCATTATCCCTAAATGGGACCGTCTCGTTGCAGAGAAACAAGCTCAGGGGTCCCACTGATTCCGTTGTAGTGAGTTGTATTTTTCATGCGCTTTGTACTTGTTTTTGTGGTGGATCTTATTTTGAAGGCACGTTTAAACATTACCATGTTGACCATCGAGCGTTAAAGGACAACCGACCTCACTTTTTTGTGTCTTAACTGACATCAGAAAAACTTTTTATAGCATCTAAAAGACTTAAAGTGTCCAAAATCTGCAAAAAAATTGAGCTGCGAATTGGGCATTTTCAGAAAGTCCCGCCCCCAGTTCGTGACGTCACGCCAAGACGTCTTGCATTGCTGGAGAATCAAAACAATGGCTTCAGATTCGGATAATATGCTTTCTTGTTACACCTCCAGTTATGAATATGATTCAAATAGTTCTGAAGAGGAAAGCATACATGTTTGCAATCGATTAAATAATTTATTCCGTGTCATTTTGAGGCAACATTGAGGGGAAATGTCTCACCGAAAAAGAGGCACAAAATGGCGACCTCCTGTGGCCACCTCTGTTTCCACAGGCTGATAAATTCCTTATATGGAGCTTGGACGCCCTCTTCTGGCGGCTTTTGGGTGCAACACGAGGTCCCCAGACCAAACAAGTACAGCAAAATACATTGACGTGACGGAAGGACTGCTACAATGCGTCTTTTTTTCGATCAGGGGCGTTCCAGACATGACGTCATGTCAGGCATCGTCACCAACTCAAAAACAAGACTTCCGGAATATTCAGCGCGAGTCTTAAAACGTAAAATATAGCTATATGCGGTGGAATCTTATTAAAATACGCTCAGTAGAAGTCATTTGAAGCCATGTTACAAATTATGGACACAACTTGTCCGGAGACGTCGGTTATCCTTTAAGGCGCAGAGACGATGTTACATATGTTGTAGTTGGTGCGATGTTACCAGGACTCTGTTAATAAAGGTGTATACAAATACACAATGGATTCACGTTTATTATTATATTTAAAAGAAATAAAAAAACAGTTTCCATGCCTGTCGTATCATTTTATTTTGTTGTATTCATCCGCCGGTCCGTGAAAACATTGTCTGACATTAAACCGGTCCGTGGCGCAAAAAAGGTTGGGGACCACTGCTTCAAAGGACAACTTGTCCGGAGGCGTCTGTTGTCCTTGAAAGGACAACTTGTCCAGAGGCGTCGGTTGTCCTTTGAAGGACAACCGACGCCATCCGTTTTGGGTATTTTAGATGCTATAAAATGTTTCTCTGATGTCAGTTAGAAAACAAAAAGGTGATGTCGGTTGTCCTTTAAATATCATAAGCTGGCTTACTGTGACAACCATAGCGAATGCTCAAATGAACCACTCGATCTGTATGTTTCTTCTCACCTGCATCTCTTCCTCGTACATTTTCATGCTGAGGTCACACTTTGTCCTTGACCTCCGCCCTTGGTAGAGCAGGGGTGAGTTCTGCTCACTCTGAAGTAAAAAAAAAAAAAAGCGGAAGGCTGTTTATTTAAAAAAAATGTGGGCGGGGAAATGTTGTGTGAAAAGTATGGTGATGGTTTTACCCTACTACGGTCCATCGCCTGCACGACTCCCACCAGAGAGCTGATAGACGACGGTCCAGAACATGTCTGCTTGTAAAACTCCAGAGTGGACAGAGCTTCGTCACGCGTCACTTCGACTTCAAACACGATTCCATTTTCATCTGGAACACAAAGACACCAACATGGCTTCGCTGTTTTGAATGATGGTGGACATACTAGTAAAGATCAGGTTTTACAGCAGGTTTCACAGTGTGGAATAACGAGCTCCTCAAAAACAACACTGACAGATCATTCAGTGGATTCTGTCAGTATTGTCAATTTCAGAGGGTTAGTATTATATTTCGCAGTGAATTATGTCCTGATAAGCCTTGCTTTCATTTCATTGTTCATAATTCTGACATGACCCATCTTTTTGACGAGCACTTGGATGATGTACCTTAGAAGCGAAAACAGATTCTTACTGATAAAATGCGCACATCGGCTACATGCCAGATCAGACAGAAAAATGTATGCATTGAATTTAGGATCAGCTTATTGAATGGCAACAGAAGACAGTCAACGGTGGCATCACTCTTCGCTATGGAGAGCAAGTGACTGCGTTACCAACATGCGTGACACATTACCAACTTGGAAAACAAAAGTACAAGGCAAAAAATAAAAGCAGTCCCATGAGATTCATTTAAAAAAAACAGCAACACGATGTTTATTATTTCATTCACTCATTCACTACTATGCACAAATTTATTCGGGAATTGAAAATATGACGTAGAGCGGCATTCCCGACCGAATTAGTTCAGGTTTTGGGTTTTTTTTTCTTGCTTGGGTGCCGATAAAGCAATGGCCAGACCTCTGTCAATGCCCCCCCCACAAGGGGGCAGCATTTCCATTTCTTTCCATTTTAACACTTTTTTCCAGTTTCAGTTGTTTTTAAAGCGCTATATAAACCAACATGTATGTATTGTATAGTATTTTGTACAGCCACCCCCATTTCAAGCTCATCTAACTCCAGACCAATATAGTTTAGGAATTAACTCTTTTTTTCTGATAGAGAGTGTATGGTTTCTTACACTGCACTGAATGTGTATGTATTCTTAAAACTCAATATTATGTGGGTCCTGGAATATGAGTGACATATTTTTGCACGTCTGGCAGTGAATGAGTTAACTGACAGATCATCCATACTTGTGTATACACATACACACACGCAATCATTCATTGTGTCCTACCTTGAGCATTATCCAGCATTTCCCGGTTCTTGCGACTGTAGTTCATGCGGAAGACGAAAGCATCCAGGATGAAAGCCACAATGATGGTCATGACCACCTAAAGGGACAGAGCAACGTTGCACGTCACAAAAAAAGCTAAACTAAATGTGTTTGGTGAAACAGCACAGCGAGCCCCCACCATGGTGACGATGTAGAAGGTCATGAAATAGAGTCGACTCCAGTGGCTGGTCATGGAGGTCACTCCTTCCTGCAGAGCAAGGAACATGACAAACGTCAAACAGGAATAGGCAGGAAATGACATCATCTTCGGACATCATCTCACCATTGTGATGTACCAGTTGTTGACCACGGTCAGCTCAAAGAGAGTCACTGGAGGAAGAGGAAACGACAAGCCAAATTATTTAACTCATTCACTGCCAGGCGTGCAAAAATGTGTCCACACCAGTGCCAGGGTTTTTGTCATTGTGACTCAAATTCTAGGACCCACAGAATATTGAGTTTTAGGACCACATTAACATTTAACGCAGCGCTAGAAACCTGAGACTCTCTTCTTTCAACAGAATGAAAGAGTTTATTCCTAAATGATATTGGTCTAGAGTTATATGAGCTTGAAATGAGGGCAGATGTCCAAAATACAATGCAATACACTGTACTTACATAGTGGTATATATAGCACTTTAACAACAGCTGCAGCTGGAACAAAGCGCTAACATGGAAAAAAAGGAAATGCTGCCCCCTTGTAGAAAAGAAAAACATGGGCAGAGGCCATGACCAGCGCTTTATCAGCACCCAAGCATGAAAAAAACAAAACCCGAACAAATTCGGGAATGGCGCTCTACGTCATATTTGCAATTCCTGAATGAATTAGTGGCAGTGAATGAGTTAAAGGGAACTGAAAGCTTGTACCTCTCTTTTTTGTTTTTTAAAATGAATAAATGATCATTCTCCAGGGGACGTCCAGAAATGATGTGGGAACGACAGTAGCGCCTTTGCCAGCTACAATTGCATATGTGAGGAAGCTTGATTTGTTCAAAATGGATCATTGGGCCTGCAAGTGTGTCTGCACCAAAGGCTGGCATGCATATTTATTTTTGTACATTAACCCTTTAGGTAAGAGTGGTTACAACAGTGGACGTCTCATAATGTTAGGGTACAGGTTGCATGAAAGGGTTAAACTACCTTTGACAAGTAGTCACTTGCAGTTAGCTAAAACTGGCACCTTATTATACAATTTTCAACTTGGGCCAAGCCAATCTCCACTTCTGTGCATTACGGTACCATTCATCCAATGAGCTGCAGGTAATCTCTGGTCAGCATTACACGACTGCAAAGATAAAAAGTGCTTACCGAAGCTGCTGAGAATGTTGTTGAAGTTGTTGAGATAATAGTAGCCTCCTTCCAACACGGTTTTGTTGCCATGTGTGACATTGATCAGCCTGTAGGAGTCAGCTACCGTGCTGGTGCTGAGGATTGACAATGTGAATTTGTTTTTGCATAGGACCACAGAGAGACAATTTCTGTGACCTACTTGCAGCAGTTGGGGTAAACCACGTCAGCGAAGAATTCCATGCCCACGATAGCAAACGAGTAGTAGAAGATGATCAAGGTCAAACCCAAACTGGCCATCCTGGGGAAGAGCTCAAACATGGTGTCCAACACGTTGCGGTATCGCTTCTTTATCTTAAACAACCTGCAATAATGCGATGCAGTCATAAAGGCAGAATATTTCCCTACACATTGATCGTATTGGTGTGAGAAGTCGAGATGAGACTGCACCGGAGGAGCTGAAGTGGTCGGAGCACAACGATGAAGTAGAAAGGCTCCATATTGAAAGCGAGTGCAATTAGACCCAGGAAAGCAAATACGGTCACAGAAAAGTCGAACCTGGATAGAAAGAGGACAACATGGAACTGTCAAAAAAAGATTGCAATGCTAAGTTTTGTCCTAAAGAGAAGTGATTACGTACAAATTCCATCCAGAACTGAAATAAGCCAACGGCCCCAAGCCTGATATCTTTAGTAAAACCTCCACGCCGTAAACTGGAAATAAGCAGGATTTCAACAGGTTAATTCATAAAAAATCTCAAAAAGGCAAAATGACAACCAAGAGAATACTGATGAAGGCCACATTGTGTGATGTACCTCCTGTTTTGAAAACTGCTGGTGATAGAATCAAATCTAATTGTTGTGTAACTGTTAAATTATTTTTTTTGTTTTGTTTGTAAAGTGCTGATCTTTATGGGGTAAGGAACCATATTAGATATTTGATAGCTCTCTGATCAATGATACATATTTAATTTGGAACTCGTCATTTCCAGTCAGGCCTCAGAAAGAAACAACATGAATAATGCTTTCTTGAAACTTATGAGAGATTCTTGATGTCATGAAAAAAGGCTATGTCACTGATAGAACCCTGGTATTTTGCATTTTGTTTTTCTACTTTCTTTCCTTTTACAGTATCTTCCTTTCGTAACTTTGCTGCTGTGAAATGTAAATGCTTCCACTGCAAGACTAATAAAGGTAAATCCAATCCAGTGGTTGTCCTGTTAATTAAAAGGTGTTACCTCAAAAGGTACTAAAACACGACATGGGAGTACCTCAGGGGTCAATAATGGGCCCCTAGTTATTTACTATATTGATACATTGGCTTCAACAAAATGTTCCCTATTCTTTATTTCATCATCATGCTGAGGGAACAGTATTTTATTTTTCGGTCTCCAAACTACACCCGTATTAGCTTTTAAAAATCTACAGTGTGGTTTTTAGACCAAAATCATCTTCACCAGCTCCACTTTGGTAATATTTTAAATTTAAGATTCATCTCCAAATGGATTTCTTGACTTACCATTGTACCTTGTACTCTGTCGTCAGCCGGGCTGCTTTGAGCTCATGACGTCTTAGATATTACTGTAGTACGTTTTTAGTTATTAAGCTATTGGAGCCTATATTCCTAAAAAAATGTAGATTGATTATAAAGGACAGAAAATGTATAACATGTATTTGCATGAGTTTGTGCAGTTTGTTTGTGGTATAAGTCTAAAACTATATTTAATGGCCAATCTCTAAATGTACTACAACCAATATTTATAAAAACATATTTCAACAGCTGCCCTACAAACATGACAATGTGTAGCCTACTCACTGGTAAGGAAGACAATGTAATTCCACGGCACCAATCTAGACCAGGAGAAGCCACCTGTAGGGGAGATTATAATCTGTAGTCAAACATATTGAGTTTAATCAAATGCGCACATATACACAAAAATGTCTTACTGTCTAGTGTGTACGTCTCCACGAGGATCCACACACCATTGATGGCCACGACTGCATCTGTAGATTGTGGGGTGGTGGTTGAGTTGAGGGGGGGGAAGAGGCGCGAAGAGGGTTAAGAGAATGTCAAATAAAAAATGAAAGGTGAAATACGTACACATGGTGTACTGGAAGGCTTTAGACTTCACCAGCAGATTGATGCCTGTAAGAGTGGAATTTAAAAAGTAGAATAGGGATCAAAAAATAAACAAACACACAAATAACTGAACAAACGAAAAATAAATAAATAAATAAATAACGTTTGGAGAAGAGAATATTCAACTCATTCACTGCCATTCACAAATTTATTCGGGAATTGAAAATATAACAGAGCGCCACTTCAGAATTTGATCGGGTTTTGTTTTCTTTCTTGTTTGGGTGCCGATAAAGCACTGGCCATGGCCCATGGCACAGGTGTCAAAGTCAAGGCCAGCGGGCCAAATCTGGGCCGCCACATCATTTTATTCGGCCCGTGAAAGCAAATCAAACTTGGGAAAATCCATGTGCATCTATCCAGCTCGCGAACTAGATAGCAAGCTCGCTCTCTTTCTATTCAGCTAGCTGGCTAATCCCTAACATCTCAGGGTTCAAAGTCAAGGCCCGAGGACCAATCTGGCCGGCCTCATCATTTTATTCGGCCCACGAAAGCAAGTCAAACTTGTGAAATTCCATGTTCAACTATCGATTTAACGAGCGAGCGAGCTAGCTAGTGAGCGAGATCGCTAGATCTCTTTCTACTCAGCTAGGTGACTCATCCCTTACATCACAGGTTTCAAAGTTAAGGCCCAGGGGCCAAATCTGGCTCGCCACATAATTTTATTCGGCCCGCAAAAGCAAATCAAGCATGTTGAGAGCCAAGATGCTAGTTAAAGTCTGAACCAAAATTTCAAATTGTCCCATGGAACCACAATAACAGTCATTTTTCACTTTGAAGTTGAAAACCACTTATTTATTAATTTGTTGTGCACTTTATATGTAATACGTGCAGGGGATTAATCATTCTAATGGCCTCCCTAAATTCATAACGGCCCCAAGAGGAACCGTAACTACAATGTGGCCCGCCGTAAAAAATGACTGACACTTTTTACATATTGCAATGTTTTTTTCTTTTCCACAAGGGGGCAGCATTTCACCCTTTTCCATGTTAGTGTTTTGTTCCAGCTTCAGCTGTTGTTAAAGTGCTATATAAAGCAATATGTATGAATTGCACTGTATTTTGGACAGCCGCCCTCATTTGAAGCTCATTTTACTCCAGACCCATATGACTTAGGAATTAACTCTTTTTTTATGATGAACGAAGAGAGTCTAAGGTGTCTTATGTTTATGTAGTCCTAAAAGTTGGCAGCAATACGTCTGTGTAAGCTCTCAGTCGTACAGGACTGGTCCATCGATGAGAAGGTTTCTTCAGCCGTCATCTGTACAAATGTGAAGGTTTCAGACGTTTCGCCTCCTATCCAAGAGGCTTCGTCAGCGAACTAAACTACAAATGTGAAGGTTTCAGACATTTCGCCTCCTATCCAAGAGGCTTCGTCAGCGAACTAAACTACAAATGTACGAACTAAACTTTAGTTCGCTGACGAAGCCTCTTGGATAGGAGGCGAAACGTCCGAAACCTTCACATTTGTACAGATGACGGCTGAAGAAACCTTCTCATCGGTAGTCCTAAAAGTCAATATTCTGTGCTTCCTGGAATTCAAGTGACAATGACAAAAACCCTGGCACTGGAGTGGACACATTTTTGCACGTCTGGCAATGAATGAGTTAAGACTAAGGGAATAATATAGTGAACTTGCCTTTTAAAATAATGTAGGCTGTGTGTGGAAGGTCATCAAACCAGTGTTCTCCACTGCGCCGTGTCTTATACAACACATATAGGATGGTAACAGCAACAGTCCTGCCAATCTGGCACAGATATTACGTGTTTCCTTACCTTCCATTTAAGGCCCGTCACTTCATAGAACTTATAAAAGTCCTGCAGACTACAGAAGAAGCAAAGACACATGCGGTGAACTGTCAGCGAACAAAACTAGATTTTGAGCGATGGAGTGGAGACACCGACCTGAGCATAGGTGAGCCAGAGGTGTTCAGCGCTTTATAGGTGAGGAAGCGGTCTCTCGCTGACATCCTCGGTCGATAAAAACGCATCAGGCCATCAAACTGTTTCAGTGAGACACCCATTGGCCTCTGAGGTGAAAAGGTTGAAATGTATTAGAGTCAGTTGAGACATTGATGCATGGAGCAGCAAATTATTAATTTGATACCTGGCGGCTGACTAACAGCTGGAAGGCGTGGTCAATCGCAGAGCGTTTGTGAAGCAACAGAGACTTGAACTTCATCTTCTCCACGTCGTTGAAGGTGTCAAACACCACAGCGAGGAGCTAGAGGTAAGAGGAAAACGGAAAGGAACATGGAAAATCAGCTAGTGGAAGGGAAAAGTATGGGAAAAAATGCTGTGCTTCAACAGTTGAAAGAAGGTTATACCAGGTTCATGATGAAGTAGAGCTCAATGGAGAGGTACACAATGAAGAACACACAAGACCAGCGGTTCTTTGAGTACGACGGCATCATCACATCAGGGAAACTACAAGAAAAGGCAAGCAGATGTGTTTGCTTGATTCCGCCTCACATGATCGCAGTAGATGCCGCTGTTGCTTACTTTGCCGTTGTCAACAGCACAAAGAGGCTAACCATGCTGTTCTCCAGCGTGTTGAAGTACTGTGGTGACAACAGAGGTGTCAAAATCAGCTAATAGGGCCACAAATACACACACCAACTGCCGCAGGCGTGCTACCTCCACAGTGGGAGTCTCAGGGAAAAGAACAGTAAAGGAACTCCGACTTACTGGATCGGATGTGTTTGTAGAAAAGAGGCAGAAACCTGGGATGGAAAAACATCAGCACATTTAACACATTGAACTCATTCCACCATGTGCAAATATGTGTCTGCTCCAGTGCCAGGGTTTTTGTCATTTTAACTAAAATTCCAGGACCCACAGAATATTGAGTCTTAGGACTACATCAACATTCAATGCAGTGTAAGAAACCTTACTCTCTTCTTTCATCAGAAAAAAAGAGTTAATTCCTAAGTTATATGGGTCTGGAGTTATCTGAGCTTGAAATTGAAGGTGGGGTCTGTACAAAAGGCAAATGTTACCCCCTTGTGGGATTGAAAAACATTGCCAAAGGTCTGACCAGCGCTTTCTCAGCAACCCCCGAATAAAAAACAAAACCCGAACAAAGTCAGGAAGGGCGCTTCACGTTATATTTTCAGTTGCCGAATAATTTCAGAAATGACATTGAATGAGTTAAGAATGCTTTTCTTGTGTACATTACATAACGTCACAAACATGGGTGTAACTTAGCATTTAGGGTAGAGGTCCCCAACCCCGTGGGTCATTTGGTACCGGGCCGCGCAGAAAGAATAAATCCTTTACATAATTTCGTTTTATTTATTATCCGAGTCCAAACTAAGTTTTATTTTGAAAAACTACCAGATTACATCCATCTATGACTTACTCCTGACGCATGTCAAAACGCTTGTCTAGGTCATGTGATATATACTGCTAAAATTAGCCGGTTTCCATGCCTGTTGTATCATTTTATTTTGTTGTATTTATCCGCCGGTGCGTGAAAATATTGTCTGACATTAAACCGCAGTCCGTGGCACAAAAAAGGTTGGGGACCACTCATTTAGGGGACAGCTTCAAGACTACATTAGTTGATGACTATTTAGTTCTTAATTGCATCTGTAGGTATGGCACGCTGAGGTTTATTAATGAGCTGGAGTGTCCAAATAAATACTTTTTGCATTTCACAATATGTCATTCTTACCCAAGATAGCAAATATGACCATAAAGAAGAGCAGTAGGAGTAGGATGTCAATAAACGGTGGGAGAGACTGGAAGATCTGCCGCAAATTTCTGATTGCATGAGAGAAAAAACACAAATATGGACATTTCTAAGCAATCCCTTAAAGTTTTTAACATTTGTGTCTGGATACAACGAGCATCTTCATGAAAAACAAGGAATCATCATCAAAAAATTGACTCGTAGTGTACCTGCGCACAGCACCGCAGTATCTACAGTCCACAAGGAAAATTGGTCGGAGTGCTCTGGTCACACGCATGTGCGATGTCTGGCGGACCAGAACCACGATGGCCTCAACAAACTGCAGCAGCAACACACAAGCCTGGAGAGAGACAATGATGGGAGCTCAAGCTACGACACTTAACACTGTGGCTGTTGCTAGCGAGTAAACCGAGTGCACAAATTAAGATTTGGGGTTTCATTCAGGGATACATCTGGGAAATTGAAAAAGGGGGGCAGTTGGCCCCTTGTGTCTGAAAAGGGGGCCAAATTCTAAAATTGATGGGGACTGATTTAACTCGAAGTATACAAAACTGTTTGAAATAAACCAAAATACATTCACTGGAACATACAATTTCAAACTTGCACATGAAAAACCATTATTTGACTAAAATCTATGTTTCTAATATATCAACAACTTAAAGGACAACCGACGTCTCCGGACAAGTTGTGTCCATAATTTGTAAAATGGCTTCAAATGACTTCTACTGAGTGTATCTTACAAAGATTCCATCGCATATAGCTATATTTTACGTTTTAAGACTCGCGCTGAACATTCAGGAAGTCTTGTTTTTGAGTTGGTGACGAGTCCTCACGTTACGTCATGAAAGGACCGACAAAAAGACACATTGTAGCAGTCCATCACGTCAATATATTTTGCTGTACCGTTTATCTGAAAACCTTGATGTTACATCCAAAAGCCGCCAGCAGAGGGAGTCCAAGCTCCATGAAAGGAATCTATCAGCCTGTGGAAACGGGCTGATTCATTCCTCACGGGAGCTGGTCGCCATTTTTGGGTGAGACATTCCCTCCTGCCCGTTTGCCTCAAAATGACACGGAATAAATTCTTTAATCGATTGCAAACATGTATGCTTTCCTCTTCAGAACTATGTCATGATGCCAAAAGAAATGTTAAATAATTTTGTGTGTTCTGGATTTTGGATGGGAGAAAGGTGCGCATTTCTCCCCATCCAAAACAGAGTTGGGCGACCACTAATTGATTGAGACTGATTGAGAAGGTGATTGCAACCACCTGGGAATGGCCAATTGCCGCTGGGATCTGATTGGCCAGAAGCTCAGGTGAAGCACCTTTAAAACTAGACTGAGCCAGTCACTTCGAGGAGGAAGAAGAGGGACAAAGGAAAACCTGGAGAGCAGTGTTACCTGGGGTCTGCCGAAAACTGATATCAACTTCAAATAAAGAAAACTCACAATACCCTTCCTGCATCTGGCTGAGTGAACTTTTATCAACTTTCCACCTGCGCGCTGTATCGCCGCACGACAATTGGTGGCAGTGGTGGGATCGTTTCACCCTGCATGAAGAAGGTGGGATCGTTACGCCTTGCTGGAGTGGAAAGGATAAGAGGAAGCCGAGATGGAGAAGGTGAGACGAGGAAGAAGACGTGCAGCACGGGCCAACCAAACTGAACTGGAGAGTTCTGAAGAGGATCAAGGAAACCAGCAGCTTGAGTTGCCCCAAGACGATGCCGTTCTTTATTTCCATGAGGAGTCTGGCCAAGCCAAGGCTGGAACTGGGCAGAGTGAGCCAGAACCAGTGGTGAAGCCTAAGACTCAGACAGTGAGTACCACCAGAGCTCAACTTAATGAGGAATTGGTGAAAGAAATCAGAACTTTCATGCAACACTCTAAAGATAGAGAGGGGGTGTTGATTGAACAAATCAACCAATTAAGAAATCAGATGCTCCTCAACAAGCAAGAATGGACATTTGATTATCAATCGAGTCAACATTATCCTCAAAAAGCAGAGCCGCAAAACACTGACCCTCGAACATCCAGACCAACAAACCTTCCTCCGGCACAAGAAACCTCCAAGTCGGGTTACCTACCATATGCCCAACCCCCACATTTTCCTCATCAAAGACAAGCTGCAGTTCCCATGGTTTCTGAACCGAGAATTCCAGAACTGAGAGAGGGTGAAGATGCAGAAAGTTTTTTCGTCAGGTTTGAAAGAATAGCTAAAACCTGGGGGTGGAATTATAAAGAGTGGGCTGCTCGAGTAGTGACCTTGCTGACTGGAAAGGCACTTGAGGCATATGCTGGCATGGATGAAGAGCAGGCTGAGTCCTACGAAGCCATTAAAGCAGCAGTATTAATCAAATACAACGTTACTGAAGAAACCTATCGACAGAGGTTTCGCAGTACGATTGTTCCAACAGGAGAGACTGTCACAGAAAGCTATAATCGACTGAAAGGACTTTACAGGAGGTGGATGCGCCCTGATCACCGCAGCAAGGATCAGATTGGAGAAGTCGTGATTCTGGAGCAGTATCTGAGAGTTCTTCAACCTGAGGTCCGCATTTGGGTAAAGGAGCACAAGCCTAAGACTGGAGAAGAAGCAGCGGAGTTGGCTGAGCGCTACGTAGCGGCACACCGGGAGTCGTACAGGAAAAAGGGACCATCGGCAAAGCTGAAATACGAGAGCCCTCAAACCATTCAACATGCAGACTGGGGTAAAGCTGACAATGGGGCTCAGAGACAGTCTGGAAAGTTTCAACCAAGAGGTAACTTTATTTGTTTTAATTGTCAGCAACGTGGCCACAAGGCTTCCGTGTGTCCTGTACGCCAACCCAGAGCCGTAGAATTTTGTTCAGTTCCTAAAGCTGGGCAGGAAAGCTGTCCAAATGGAAATTATTGCAAACATAGACATACAACATCTGTTACGGTAAATGGGAAAGTGGTAAAAGCACTGGCCGACACAGGCAGCAATCAAACATTAGTCAGAGGGAGTTTAGTCAGTAATGACATGCTCAATTATGATCAAGTTGTAAATATTACTTGTGTTCATGGTGACAGTCATGATTATCCCACCACCAAAATGACCTTTGAGATTGATGGCCAATTTTTCATACTTAAGGTTGGCGTATTGAAGAATTTATTTTATGATGTCGTGTTGGGGGATGATTTTCCTGTATTGGACAATGTTATCCATAAAATTGCGAAGGATTGCACATGTATGGCAGTCACTAGGTCTCAAACAAAAGGTTTGGAACCATTGCCTAATCTTGATGATACACTTGTCCAAGCAGGAGGCAAGGTAAAGAAAAGTAGACGACAGCGCAGACAGGAAAAGAACTGGAGATGCGTTCCTTCTAGCATTCCAATGCAAACTGGTATGGAGGGCACGAGCATTAAAGCAGAGTGGCAGATTCCAGAGAACTTTAAGGATCATCAAAAAAATGATCCAACTTTGAAATCACTGTTTGAGAAGGTTTATGAGGTTGATGGGGTGCCAGTGAATAGCACAAAGTGTTTAGGAAAATTCACCGGAGACCCGTTTATGTTAAAAAACGGCTTATTGTATCTCTCTGACACTGCAACACCTAGATTAGTTATCCCTACCATTTACAGGCAGCTCATCTTACATTTAGGACACACTATTCCTTGGGCTGGACATCTAGGACAGGCAAAGACGTATGACAGAGTCAGTCAGCGATTCTATTGGCCAGGGCTCTATAAAGATGTACAAGAATATTGTAGACAATGTGGCACTTGTCAGATGGTTGCACCAGCAAAAAAATCTGATAGGGGCTACTTACAGCCATTACCTATCATGAGTGTCCCCTATGACAGGATAGCCATGGACATTATTGGCCCATTGCCAAAAAGTAGCTCAGGATGCAAGTATGCTCTTGTAATTTGTGATTATGCAACCAGGTACCCAGATGTTTACCCATTACGTTCTATGCAGGTGAAACATGTAGTCCGATGTTTGGTTGAGTTATTCTCGAGAACAGGCATACCTAAAGAGATATTAACAGACCAAGGTACAAACTTTATGTCTCACCTGATGAAAGGCCTATATAGCCAGCTTGGAGTTAAAGGAATAAGAACCACTCCTTACCATCCTGAAACCGATGGTCTGGTTGAAAGATTTAATGGGACATTAAAACAAATGCTGAGGAAGTTCATTCATGAAACTGGTAAAGACTGGGACAAATGGCTGCCTTTTCTATTATTTGCTTATCGAGAAGTGCCCCAAGCGTCAACTGGTTTTTCTCCTTTTGAGTTGCTTTATGGTAGACAGGTTCGTGGACCCCTGGACATGCTGAAGGAGAACTGGGTGGCTGGAGAGGCGACGTCACGCAGTGTCATCTCCTATATTCTTCAAATGAGGGACAAGTTGGAGAACTTCAGGGAGATGGCAAAGAAGCACATGGAGGAGAGTCAACGAAACCAAAAGGTGTGGTATGATAAACACGCCAGAGAGAGAGATTTGCACCCTGGACAGAAGAAGGTGTTAATATTGCTGCCTACGGGACCAAGTAAGCTACTGGCAAAGTGGCAGGGCCCGTACACTGTGACAAGGAGAATAGGACCTGTCACATATGAGATTCTCTGCCCTGACAGACAAAAGAAAAAGCAGATTCTACATGTGAACCTCCTGAAGGTGTATGCAGAGAAACAAGTGGAACCATTGAGCTCCCAGAGCCTATTCATCAGAGAAATCTCGGTTACTGAGAAGGAGGAGGAAGAAGAGGGACAAAGGAAAACCTGGAGAGCAGTGTTACCTGGGGTCTGCCGAAAACTGATATCAACTTCAAATAAAGAAAACTCACAATACCCTTCCTGCATCTGGCTGAGTGAACTTTTATCAACTTTCCACCTGCGCGCTGTATCGCCGCACGACAATTGGTGGCAGTGGTGGGATCCAGTCTCTCAGGAGGAGATGGATGAGGCTGTGATGACACCCAAGAGGGAATGGGGTAATTCTAAAGAGACCTTGTTACACCTGACCCCAAAGCAACAAATTCAGTTAGCAGAGGTAAGGGAATCATTTCCTTCCCTATTCAAAGATAAACCCGGACGAACTAATCTCATCACCCACAAGATTGTGCTCAAAGAAAATAAACCTGTACGTTTGAGGCCATATCGGATTCCGGAGCGGCAGGTTGAACCACTGAAGCAGGAGGTACGAGCAATGCTTGATATGGGGATCATCGAACCATCTAAAAGTGAGTGGTCTAACCCAATAGTGTTAGTACCTAAAAAGGACACCGCTCAACTACGATTCTGCTCAGACATGAGAAAGCTCAATAGTGTCTCATGTTTTGACTCCTACCCTATGCCTCGTATTGATGAGCTGCTGGAGAGATTGGGGCGAGCGAAATTTATTACAACGCTGGATCTGTGTAAAGGATACTGGCAGGTCCCTCTCGATCCCACCTGCAAAGAATACACAGCTTTTCAGATTCCGGGGTTAGGGCTCTTCCACTACACAGTTTTACCATTTGGTCTGCATGGAGCACCAGCGACCTTTCAAAGATTAATGGATATTATCCTGAAGGACTGTTCCAGTTTCTCAGCTGCCTATCTTGATGACATCGTGATCTACAGTGAAGGTTGGGAGGACCATCTCCTGCACATCAAGACCGTCCTTGGGAAAATACAAGCGGCTGGACTTCCAATTAATGAGCAAAAATGCTCCTGGGCACAAGAAGAGGTGCGTTACCTGGGACATTTGATTGGGAAAGGAAAGATTCAGCCCCAGGTGGAAAAAGTGAAGGCCGTGGAGAAGATACCACCTCCCCAGACCAAGAAGCAATTGAGGTCATTTCTTGGGCTGATTGGTTGGTATAGGCGGTTTATTCCACACTTTGCTACATTAGCTGCTCCTTTAACCGACCTGACAAGAAAGAACATCAAATCACCTCTACCATGGACAGCAGCATGTGACCAAGCTTTTAGGGCCTTGAAATATTTCATCATTCAAGCTCCTGTCCTACAAAGTGTAGATTTTGCCAAGGAGTTTCTAGTCCAGGTGGATGCTTCGGATGTTGGTCTCGGCGCAGTTCTGGTACAGGGCAGTGCTGGAGAAGAGAGACCCATCCTGTTCCTGAGTAGGAAACTCTATGAGAGGGAGAAGAAATACTCCACAATTGAGAAGGAGGCCCTAGCCATCAAGTGGGCAATTGACTCACTCCGTTACTACCTCCTAGGACGGGAATTCAGATTACAGACTGACCATCGCGCCCTGAAGTGGATGCACTCCATGCAACACCAGAATGCGAGGATACTGCGGTGGTGTCTTGCCCTTCAGCCATACCAGTTCACCATTGAGCATTGCCAGGGTAAGAAAAATGTCATAGCTGATTATTTGTCAAGAATGTCTGAACTCTGAGGAGAGGGTGTGAATGATGTCATGATGCCAAAAGAAATGTTAAATAATTTTGTGTGTTCTGGATTTTGGATGGGAGAAAGGTGCGCATTTCTCCCCATCCAAAACAGAGTTGGGCGACCACTAATTGATTGAGACTGATTGAGAAGGTGATTGCAACCACCTGGGAATGGCCAATTGCCGCTGGGATCTGATTGGCCAGAAGCTCAGGTGAAGCACCTTTAAAACTAGACTGAGCCAGTCACTTCGAGGAGGAAGAAGAGGGACAAAGGAAAACCTGGAGAGCAGTGTTACCTGGGGTCTGCCGAAAACTGATATCAACTTCAAATAAAGAAAACTCACAATACCCTTCCTGCATCTGGCTGAGTGAACTTTTATCAACTTTCCACCTGCGCGCTGTATCGCCGCACGACAAACTATTTGAATCATATTCATCACTGGATGTGTAACAAGAAAGCATATTCTCCGAATCTGAAGCCATTGTTTTTATTCTCCAGCAATGCAAGACGTCTTGGAGTGACGTCACGAACTGGGGGCGGGACTTTCTGAAAATGCCCAATTCACAGCTCAATTTTTTGCAGATTTTGGACACTTTAAGTCATTTTTATTGGTGTTTTGCATTTGAATAAAAATATCATACTGCGTGTTTTGGGTATTTTAGATGCTATAAAACGTTTTTCTGATGTCAGTTAAAAAAACACAAAAGTGACGTCGGTTGTCCTTTAAATTCAAGTCAAATAAATATATATTCATACATAAAATAAATAACATTTTCTATTTTATTTAGTTTTTGCACAATCAATCCTATGCTATTTTCGACTGTATTACAGAGAAGACAATGAGAACAGACTTAGCACAATACGTATTTCTTACTAGTGTCGACTGAAACAAATTCGGAAATAATTCCCATTAGCCACTCGAATCATGAACAGCAGTTTGCTGCAACGAATTGTCACTACCATCCACAAACGTATTCGATTGCTTCTTAAAAAAACGAGAATATGCTTGTTTGATGCCTATTTTCAATGTCTTTTAGAGTTTTATTCCTGTTCACACGCTCCATACTGCAACCATCCACTATGTTCGATACTGCAATGCACCATGGGTAAATGAATATTCGATTATATCTTTCAGCAGTTTCCAGCAAATCACGGAGAAGCCCGATATCTTCGACCACGACTTTGGAATGCACCAAAAAACAAATGCTCTGTGATTACGACTAGACAATCGATAAGGCAAGGTGGCATATGACGAAAGTTAAAACCTCTGAAGGAAAACCAACAGCTTTCAATTGCTTTTTAACTAAATTTGTTTCTCTAGCTATTTTAACAGAAGTATGTCATATGTGGCGCTGGTCATGTAGCAATACACGCTAATCGTAATAGACTGAAGTCTATCGCGCCGGTGCTGTTACAGTGGAGTTACATATTTGCAGCAGTGGGTGCCAAAATGTGTAAATGGCGCAATGGCGCGGCCCAGATGCATCCCTGATTATTGTATCGCAACAATCGCAAAACAGAAACTTTCTGCAGCATCTTTTTTTAATCAAGGGTTTTTATATACATATTTTGCTCCAGGGTTAACTGCTGACTGTGCTTTGTGACTCACGTTCTCCCTAGCCACTGCCCAAAATGCAGTTCAAATTGGATGATGACGTTCACACCAGAACGGAAAAATGCCCACGCCGCTCTTTGTCCAAACATACAAAAATAAAAATCAATTCCATTGAAGGCTCGTACTGAGCTGTTAATGCAAGGTTGGATAACACATTTTCTGCAACAATTTCCATTAGAAGCAAAAACACATTGAAAGTAATCTTTTAAGTCAAGGTCTCACGAGATCAAGATTTACGAAATATTTTCCATGAAAACATATCCATCATTTACCTTCACCATGGTCCTCTTGTGTCGTATGAAGGTGTGGAAGCCCAGCCAGCGGAGCTTCATGCACAACTCAAAAGCCACAATAACCAAGGCCAGAAGCTCCAGAGTGGCATGAACCTGCACAGGTGATTCAAATTGCTCAACAAATGTATTTTTTTAATTTTCTCTCCACATGGATGTGCCTTCCTTCATCCTCACTCACATAGACGTCCAGGCGCAGTGAAGGGACCGCAGGAGCTTCGCACAGCGACAGTGTCATGAGCAGCAGCCCCGTTAGCAGCTCCATCATGTAAAAGAGGTGGTTGTGGGCAAAAAGGTATGCTGCTAGCGCCTTGGAGTTTCGAGGGTGGGTGAAGAACTTGTCGTTGTTCTCCCCCTCCTGGAAGTGACATTCAGGAGAGAACGGATACTTTAAACTGATACTTTTTTTGTAACATCACAAAAAAAGTCTCTTTGATAGTCACAAACTCATAAACAGATTCTATAATGTGAAATTGGGCATGTTGGTGGCAGAGCTAGAAAATATTTCTCTTTTTTTTAATACTGTCTTGATCGTATGGAAGGTATGTACCCTCTATGGTTCGATCATATGTTATGTTATAACACGCCATGCATACTGTTGTAATATTATTACTAATCAAAATGATCCCAATAAATCCTCACAATATATTTGGGTTATTATTATTTAGGTTCAATATTTGGTAAAGAGCTTTGTTACAGCTGCAGCTGTTGCTCAGTATCAATAATGGTGTCATCTTTAACTCACTCACTGCCAGACAATGTGCAAAAATGTGTCCACTCCAGTGCCAGGGTTTTTGTCATTTTCACTCAAATTGCAGGAGTTTTAGGACTACATAAACATTCAATGCATCAGGAAAAAAAAGAATTAATTCATAAGTTATATGGGTCTGGAATTATCTGCGCTTGAAACAGTAGCAGCTGGAAGGGAAAAATATTGCCAGAGGTCTGACCGGAGGTTGATCCGCATCGCCCCACAAGAAAAACCAAAACCCAAACAAATTCGGTAATGGCGCTCCGCGTCATGCTTTTCAATTCCCGAATAAATTTGGGAATGGCAATGAATGAGCTAACATAAATAGATACACTTTTGAAAGGTACTGTAAGACAAGGGTGTCACACTCATTTTTTTGCCGCAGGCCACATTGTAGTTACGGTCTCCTTTCGGGGGCCGTTATGAATTTGGGGAAACCATTACAATGCTTCATCCCCTTAAACATATTACAAACGAGCGCACAACAAATTAATGAATAATTACTTTTCAAATTTGAAGTAAAAAATAATAACTGTTATTGTGGTTTACATGGGACAATTGGAAATGTTGGTCTGAACTTTAGCAAGCATCAAGGAAGTTCACAAGTTTGATTTGCTTTCGCGGGCCGAATCAAAAGATGTGGCGGGCCAGATTTGGGCCCCGGCCATTGACTTTGACACATGGAGGTAAGACATATGTCATTTTTTTTAATCTACAATTCAATTTTGGTTTGCGCCATCCATCCATTCATTTTCCGTACCGCTTATTCCTCATTAGGGTGGCGGGGGGTGCTGGAGCCTATCTCAGCTGTCTTCGGGCACGAGGCGGAGGACACCCTGAATTGGTTGCCAGCCAATCGCAGAGCACACAAAGACATACAACATTCACTCATACCTAGGGACAATTTGGAGTGGTCAATCTGCCTGCCATGCATGTTTTTGGAGTGTGGGAGGAAACCGGAGGACCTGGAGAAAACCCACGGGCCATTGACTAAAATATAAATATGCTAGCAAAAATGGCTTACATTTGTGGAAGTATTTTGTGGTATAGCACGCCATGTAAAATATTATGCGTAATTCTGAAAAAGAAATCAACTTTTCACCTTTAAAGTGATAAGCAGCGAAAGGAATTGTGAAAAATATTCAGAGCCAAAGCTTGTAACGTGAAACCTACATTCAAATAACGTGGTCAGGACTGGTGGGTGATATCAAATCATATAATCATGTGACACTGCGGCTCTATTGACAACACTGTCCACTTGCCCATCTGCCTGTGAATACCTGCAAATAAATGGCCGCCTCTTGGTAGTTCATCTCCCAGCTTTGCCGTATAGACACATTGTGTGCTCGGTGTGTTTGAGGCCCAGGTGTTGACACTGCAGATCTATTTACATTGTCATAGTTTCCAGCGCCACCATCTGGAAGAATACACAAGTATACAGAATGACAGGGTTGGGTCAAAAATAGGTCAAACGCGTATTAGGCAGCTGCTCCTACCATAGCAGTCCAATTGTATCTGCCGGCAATATGAAGAGACCACCAAAGGCATTTCTTTACTTCGCAGATCTCGGAGTAAAGTAGGTAAGTTGCTGTTTAAAAACTCCATTGATACTTCTGTGGCGGTGTGTGTTTCTCTGTGGTCGAATTTGAGAAGCACGTATCATTCGCTGCTGTTACAGGCTTGTTTCAGCTTCCACGCACATGGGGATACAGATGGCCCAACATTCCACAAGACTGATGTGAACTCCAGAGATTCTTGATCGCGGTAATGTGAACGTCTTTGACAAGTGAAGGAGGCAAAGTGTGGATCCATTCAAGACAAAAGCCGGTATGTGAAACAAAGTTGGCCTTTTATAACACAGCAGCAAAGGCGGTAAAATATCTCCTTTGTGCCTCAGTGGTAAAATGTGAACTTTAGCCCCAATGTAGTAGGTGAGTACATATGTGCCAAAAGTTGGGTGTCACCAAGATCTCAATTAGAGAATCGAAGAAACAAACAAGCAAAAAAACATGCAGAATGGAATAAATCAAGACCAATATGTGTATCTATAATGCACAGATTAAAAAAAGGACCACAATGACACATATCTGCCCCTGAGAACACCTTAAAATGTCCACGGACAATCAATCATTTGTTGGGAAACAATCAGCTTCGAAGCAAAAAACAATCTGATCGGCTTTGTCGCACTCCAAAGAGCTAAATAATCATCAACGAGAGCTTCTCCACCATCCACCCCATCATGTGACTTGTCATATAATTTGTAACAAGTTTCACTTCTTCTTCACATCGGCAGTACATCTGCACCTAAAAGCTAGCAACCACTCATTTGCCGACAATGAGGTTAAAATCTTAGCGAAAGAACACAGATGGTTTGAAAGGGGAGTAAAAGAAGCGATTTTCATAAAACAGCTAAATCCTTCACTTAACTGATATGGTGGGGTGAGGTTCAATTTGGATCGTTCGTACAATAGCCTGCTTAGGCAACATCGGATTAGCAATACTGATGAGGTGATACCGGAGGAAGTGGGGCAATCAGGCCAGTCGTTAGTCAGAACGATATGAACTATCAGTGGAGCAGCTGCAGGGAGTAGTCGTCTGCTCCCCCCAACCTGAGAGCAGGGACCTATCACAGCAGAGGCCGGCACCGCCATGTCTGGACAGTAGGGATATATATATATATATATATATATAGGGCCTAAAGTACCAGTAAGACTTTAGTTTGCTGACGAAGTTTATTGGATAAGAAGCAAAACGTCCGACACCTTCAAAGAAGTACAGATGACGGCTGAACAAACCTTTTCATCGATGGACCACTCCGGTACGACTGAGAGCTTACACAGACGTATTGTAACAACAGTGTCAATTAAGGGAAAATCCATTTTCAAGAGTTTCCTCAATCAAGGAAAGAGTCCCAAGTATACTTCTCAGTAACAATGTTTCCCTCTTAGCTGACACTCCTTGGCATCCTTGAAAACATCCACTTTTCTTCCTGTTCCATTGAAGAACCAGTATGTCCTAGCACAACATTAGCTTTCTATCTATTTGAGTTACTGGCATGTACAATAGCCTGCTTAGGCAACATACACGCTGACATGTGTGGCTGCCGCTGCTCACCCACAGACAAAAATTTATCCTGTGACTGTGAAGTGACCTTGAGAGTTTTAAAAGGCGCTTATAAATGAAATGTATTATTATTATTAACATTCACACACTTTCTACACATGACCGCGAAGGTGGGTGGGCCAGAAGATTTTGCTGAGGATGCATTTCCTTTGATGAGTCTTATGTAACTTTTACGCTATGGAACCTGGACTGGTGAGTGGATGCTTGCACATACTACAAAAGGGGCCAAATGGTTAATGGTTGTGCATCTCCAGGGGCCAACCCCCCATCTCATAAAACTTTGTGACACCGCTGACTAATACATTGTCATTTTGTAGGACATACTCATAAGAAAGCATTTCATTATTTTTTTATTTAAAACAGATTCTTTTCTTACAGACAGTGTATTTTAGGTGTTCAATTACCTGACATGTTCCGGCGTATACTTCCGCCTTCGTTAGAGTGTCACAGATGTTGTTGTGACGAGCCTTTTTCAGCTGGTGTTACTATGAGGGCGTGACCTACCTGTCAGATCTGACAGACAAGTCACGCATCCCCCGCGGTCCGCTCGTCCCTCCAGGAGGTAGAGTGCATGTAAGATCCCTCATCCCTGTTGATGGTCCTTGGTTCTCGCTTCCGGATTTCAATGGCCTCCCTGATCTAGCGCTGATGTTTGTTTTCTTCGGTGCGGATGACTCTGGCCTTCTCCCAGTCCATGATATGATTTTCTCTTTTGCAATGGTATGTGACTTGCCTGTCAGATCTGACAGGTAGGTGACACCCTCATAGTAACACCAGCTGAAAAAGGCACGTCACAACAACATCCGTGACACTCTGACGAAGGCGGAAGTATACGCCAAAACATGTCAGGTAATTTGTCACGTCACTTGAGGCTCGAGGGCTGGGCTCGAGTGACGAAAGGAAAGCGGGGGGTGTGGATCCGAAATACACGGCGAGACAGATACTCGTATACAAAAGTCTTTACTGAGGCACGCATAAAAAAAGGACAGCAGGATGAGGTGAGTGAGGGAGATCGGTGACAGCTGATCTGACGGCACGGAAGTCCAGGATGGCTTTCAGAATACTCCGACGGCGCCAGAATGGCGCGATCGGTAGATATAGTCAGAAGGCACAATCAAGGGAATGACAGTCAGCTGTGGGGACCCAGGTGCGTGATGATGGGAGGGGCCGTCTCCCGGGAGCAGCGGAGGAGGTGACAGGAGGGGCGGGGCGCGCCCAGGACGGCGACGAGATGTGACAGTGCCCCACCCCTCAACGGACGCCTCTTGGCGGCCCACCAGGTTTGGAGGGGTGAGCCGCATGGAACGCCCGGATGAGAGATGGGTCGAGGATCCAGGCACGTGGGACCCACTGTCGTTCCTCCGGTCCATAGCCCTCCCAGTCGACCAGGTACTGCACTCCTCTGCCCATGCGCCTGGAGTCCATTATCTCCCGCACGGTGTAGACCGGTCCGTCGGCCAACATCCGGGGGGGAGGTGGGGGGGTGGGCGTGGGGGCTAAGGAGCAGGTTTCCACTGGCTTGAGGAGGGAAACATGGAAAACGGGGTGGATCCTCATGGTGGGTGGCAGCCGGAGCCTCACCGAGACCGGGCTGAGGATGGCCTCGATGGGGAAGGGACCCGTGAAGCGTGGGCCCAGCTTGGCTGAAGACCCTGCCAGCCGAAGGTCCCTCGTCGACAGCCACACCTCCTGCCCGACCTGGTAGTTGGGTGCCTGTCTCCGGTGACGGTCCGCCACCCGCTGGTTCCGGGATGCGGTGCGTGTCAGGGCGTCCCTGGTTTCCTTCCAGACTCGGTGGGCCCGTCTGAGGTGATGTTCAATAGACGGGACCTCCACCTGGCCCTCCTGAGTGGGAAACAAGGGCGGCTGATAGCCACAGGCGGACATAAATGGGGACCGACCTGTGGCTGCGGAGACCAGGGAGTTGTGGGCGTACTCCACCCAGGGTAGGTGCAGGGCCCACGACGCCGGGTTGTGGAGGCACACGCACCGGAGGGCCGCCTCCAGGTCCTGGTTCTTCCTCTCCGTCTGTCCGTTGGTCTGGGGATGGTATCCAGACGACAGGCTCGCCGACGCCCCTAGGGACCGACAGAAACGTTTCCATACCTTGGACACGAACTGCGGTCCCCGGTCCGACACGATGTCCGTCGGAATCCCGTGGAGACGGACGACGTGGTTAACCAGGAGTTGAGCCGTCTCGATGGCGGACGGCAACCTGGTTAACGGGACGAAGTGGGCCGACTTGGAGAATCGGTCCACAACGGTAAGGACGACCGTCTTGCCACGGGAGGGGGGGAGGCCTGTCACGAAGTCAACGGAGATGTGGGACCAGGGTCTGGACGGTACCGGTAGCGGCCGGAGGAGTCCTGCCGGGGGCTGATGGGAGGCTTTCCCACAGGCACAGGTCGGGCAGGCCTTCACGAAGAGGGTGATGTCCCTCCGGAACCCCGGCCACCAGAACCGTTGGGCGATGAGTTGGATCGTCCTGTTGACCCCCGGGTGACAAGCTATCTTGGAGGTGTGCCCCCAGACGAGCACCTCCGTGCGAAGAGGGGGGGGGACGAACAGGCGATCCTTAGGACAGCCCCTGGGGATGGGGGTCGTCCCCTGGGCTTGCTGTACTTTTCTCTCAACCTCCCACCTCAGGGCACCCAGGATGCGTTGGGCCGGCAGGATGTTGGTGGTGGTCTCCTCCCTTTCTGCCGGCTCATGGATGCGGGATAGGGCATCGGGCTTGGTGTTCTGTGACCCTGGGCAGTAGGTGAGAGAAAAGTTAAACCGGGTGAGGAAGAGTGACCATCGGGCCTGTCTTGAGTTTAGTCTCTTGGCCGACCGGATGGCCGCCAGGTTTTTATGGTCCGTGAAGACGGTGAAGGGGTGTTTCGCTCCCTCAAGCCAGTGTCTCCATTCCTGAAGGGCCAGGACGACCGCCAGCAGTTCCCGGTTGCCGACGTCATAGTTGGCCTCGGCGGGGCTGAGCCGGCGGGAGAAGAAGGCGCATGGGCGTAGCTTCTGGTCCATGGGAGAGCGCTGGGATAGGACGGCCCCTACTCCGGATTCGGATGCGTCAACCTCGACCGTGAACGGGAGATCCGGGTCGGGATGACGCAGAACTGGGGGGTTAGTGAAGGCAAGACGGAGGCGGTTGAATGCCCCCTCTGCGTCGGGCGTCCACCTGAAGGGGATCTTAGAGGACGTGAGGTTAGTGAGGGGGAGTGCCTTCTGACTATACCCGCGGATGAAGCGGCGGTAGAAGTTGGCAAACCCCAAAAACCGCTGAAGCTGTTTGCGCGTCTTCGGGATCGGCCATTCCACCACCGCTTTAGTCTTAGTAGGGTCGGCCCTGAGCTGCCCCCGCTCCACGACAAACCCTAGGAAGGACAGAGAGCGGACATGGAACTCGCACTTCTCTGCCTTCACGTAGAGCCGGTTTTGCAGGAGCCGCGCCAGGACCCGTCGGACGTGTTGCCGGTGCTCCTCTGCAGAACGAGAGAAAATAAGAATGTCATCCAGATAAACGAAAACAAAAACATTGAGGAAGTCCCTGAGCACATCGTTGATCAGATTTTGGAATACGGCGGGAGCGTTCGTGAGTCCGAACGGCATCACCAGATATTCAAAATGTCCTAATGGGGTTTTAAATGCAGTTTTCCATTCGTCCCCCTCCCGGATGCGGACCAAGTGGTACGCACTGCGGAGGTCTAATTTAGAAAAAATGGTTGCGGACTGAAGGGGCGTGAAGGCTGAGTCCATGAGGGGGAGGGGGTATTTGTTACGGATGGTGATGTCGTTCAGACTCCGATAATCGACACATGGACGCAGGGTTCCGTCCTTCTTGTCAATAAAGAAGAACCCTGCGCCCAGCGGAGACCGAGACGGCCTAATGAGTCCCGCCGCGAGGGAGGAGTCTATGTAAGCGCTCAGGGCTTCCCGTTCCGGTTGTGAGATGTGGAAAAGTCTGGAGTCCGGTAATGGAGCCCCTGGCTGCAAGTCAATAGCACAGTCATACGGTCGGTGGGGCGGCAGGGATTGGGCGTTGTCCTTGCTGAACACCTCCCGCAGGTCGTGGTAGCAGTGTGGCACGCCCTTGAGGCAGATGGCCTCCGGCGGTCCACCGCGGGAGGCGTCTCGCCCTGCCGTAGCCGACCGTAGGCAGTTGGCGTAGCAGTAGGGGCTCCAGCCCTGAATGGTGGGGCCCTCCCAGGAGATTGACGGGTCGTGGGTATTGAGCCAGGGGAGACCCAATACCAACGGCGCATTCCGGGAGGGCATAACTAAAAATTGGCGGTGCTCGACGTGGTTCCCCGCCACCCGGAGTTTGAGCGGGGCCGTGAGGTGGGTGACTCGGGCCAACAGTCTGCCGTCCAGGTCGACCATCTCCTTATGGGGGTGGAGATTGATCAGCTGGCAGCCCAACGAGTCCGCCAGCTGGGGGTCAATGATGCACCCGTCGGCCCCAGAGTCCACTAGGGCCCGCACGGTTTGGGAGCTGGACGGGCCGATTAATTCGCTGTCCAGCTCCAACCGCGTAACGGGGGTAGTGGATTTGACCTCCAGAGGTCGCTGTGGTCGCCGTCTTGCCGGGGACTTGCGTGGACCTGAGGTCTTCGCCTGGGGGCCTTGGGTGCGACGAGCCCCGGGGGTGGTGTGGTCGTTCCCCCCCCCAACGATCATGGGTTCGGGGGATTCCTCCAGGCGCCGCACACGCTCGCTGCCGGGTGTGGGAGATCTGGACCGGCTGCGTGGCTGTCTGGGCCGTCGGCCGCGCTGCTCCCTCTGTCGCTCCCGAAGGCGGTGATCCAGGCCGATGACGATGGCGACCAGGTCGTCGAAGGTGGTGCCCGCGTCGCGGGTAGCCAACTCGTCCTTGAGGTCGGTGTTCAATCCGCGACGAAACACCCCCCTCAACGCTCGGTCGCCGTAGCCGCTGCCAGCGGCCCGGATGCGGAAGTCGACGGAGTATTCCGCGGCTGAACGGGCCCCTTGGACGCAGTCCAGTAATCTCCCCTCCGCTTCGGACTCCGTCACCGGGTGATGGAAAACCCGGCGTAACTCGGCGACGAAGTCCGGATACGAGGTGCGCAGCTCCGGTCGGGATTCTCGGATGGCCAGCACCCACGTCTCGGCTTCTCCCGTGAGCAGGCTGGTGATGAAGGCTACCTTCGCCTCATCGCTAACGCAGGCGTATGGATGTTGCTCAAACACGAGCGTGCACTGCATTAAAAACTGAGCGCAACGCCCGGTCTCGCCTGCGTAGCGGGAGGGAAGGGGAAATTGAGGAGCGTGCCTACTCACGGGCGGGGAAGACTTGATCGTGAGAGCGGAAATGCGTGCCTCAGCCGCCTCGAAGCGTTGAGCCAGCCTGGTGGTAATTTGGCTGATTTCCGCGATGGCTCGGGCCAGCTGGCTTGAACGCTCCGCTTGCTCGGTGAGGGCGGCGAGATATCTGTCTTCGCCGGCGGGATCCATGGTTGGTCGGAGTATTATGTCACGTCACTTGAGGCTCGAGGGCTGGGCTCGAGTGACGAAAGGAAAGCGGGGGGTGTGGATCCGAAATACACGGCGAGACAGATACTCGTATACAAAAGTCTTTACTGAGGCACGCATAAAAAAAGGACAGCAGGATGAGGTGAGTGAGGGAGATCGGTGACAGCTGATCTGACGGCACGGAAGTCCAGGATGGCTTTCAGAATACTCCGACGGCGCCAGAATGGCGCGATCGGTAGATATAGTCAGAAGGCACAATCAAGGGAATGACAGTCAGCTGTGGGGACCCAGGTGCGTGATGATGGGAGGGGCCGTCTCCCGGGAGCAGCGGAGGAGGTGACAGGAGGGGCGGGGCGCGCCCAGGACGGCGACGAGATGTGACATAATTGAACAGCTAAAATACACTTTCTGTAAGAAAATAATCTGTTTAAAATTAGATATCAAGTAGACAGGATGAACTTAATACAACTAACATTTCATTATATTGTATAAGCACAAAGAATAGCAGACTAGCAGTAAGAATATCAGTTTGGTGTTCCTGTTATCACAGTTACAACTATTATTCAGAAATTTAATATCAACAGAAGTGTAACAAAGCTGTCTGGGTTGCTCTCAGTCACAGGTCATCTGTTTCGTAATAGGATGGTGATCCAAAACACCCAAATAATGACTAGAAGAAAAACATTTTGTTTTCTGAAGTAAAACCTTGATCTAAATCCTATTGTAATATGACGAAGACGCTGGGAAACTAGTCTGGAAAGTACCCGTCCAACCCATGGCAACTAGAGCAGTTTACCCACGAAAAAAAGATGCGGAAGTCGCAGTGAAACTTTCAAAAATCGTTCGAGGTTGTCCACGTGTGTATTCGTCAGAAACGTATAAAGTAACAATACCCCACCCCATGTTTCTTCTATACCTTTTTATTTCACAGATTTCTTAGATGTAAACGGTGTTAATCTAATCAAGCTAGATCTACTCACCTTCGTCTGCCCTCTCTGGGTCCTCGTTGAGTAAATCGGTGTTTGCATCGTCCCAAGTGAGGATAAGCGGCACGTCATCGTCGTCAACCACCATTCTTCAATCACAAATAAAACATCGGTCTGTCACAAATCTCGATTTACTGTGGGCAAATACATTCCAAGGGTGAAGTCAGCTAGCTAGTGCATTGCAAAACCACTCGCAACAAAATTGTAAGACGCTAACGCTAAAGTTGTTAGCTAACAAACAAGGGTACTTCAAGTAGTATTGTTTCGCAATGCGAAATTTAAAAATTCCTAAGGAGCCCACGGGCATTAAAGCTACGATTAAGTTAATGTGCACACGCCTTGTTTACAGTTTTGGTCCAGCCCGAGCACGGAAGGGACATCTGTCACTGAATCAATTGACTCAGAGCGTCACAAGCTGAACGCCTGCTGCGTACGTCGCGGCATCTTCAGATGCTGTAACACTGTAAATAGACCAGCTCCAAAAATATGAGGTGGCTTGGCTAAACACGATCAGTTCTTTTGATATTTTTTTCCCAAGTAAAAAAAAGAAACAGCAGTGACGAATGGAGTGTATTTGAAGCAAGATCCGCATCCAAGTTATAGTTTGGTCTGACGGCGGCGGATTTTACGACACTTTCAGCGATTCGCGGCACGCTGTAAGCATATTGTTTCAAAATAAAGGTTGCCAACAAAAGTGATTTTATGGACCTATTGATGTATATGATTGATAAAAAATACAACTTTAGTAGTTGTATCCTGAATAAATTATTTACTCGTATGAATGCATTTGATCGTCGTTTTTGACCGTATCCTAGCAACAGGAAACATTTGAAAGCGAAATATCACAGTGCGTTTCTGACTATCAACAAAAGACGTGGTGGTAATGTACATTCTTTCTCTTTTCGTTTGGTAACTGTCATTGCATTTTAGCAACACTCAGAACAAGACAAAAGTCGAGATAAAAAAGCTTTACAAAGCGCAATGTGTTACATGAGTTCAAAAGTAAACGTGGTCAGAATTAAATGTTATTAACTTTTAAACATGAATGGAACAAAAACGAGTATAGTTGACTAAAATGTAGCTTTTTATTTCTTTTAAGGTAGCGACATTGGATTTGAAAAACGTAGATCACCTGACCTCATCACACAACGTAAGAAGGCTCTGGGTCGATGTCACAATCTTCACAACTTTTCATCTTCCGAATCGCTTATTCCGCACGAGGATCGCGGAGGTGCTGGAGCCTATCCCAGCTGTCTTTGGGCGATAGTCATGGGATTTCTTGACCTGGTTGCCAGCCATTCGCGGGGCACAAAGAAGCAAACAACCATTTGCGCTCTATGAAATAATAATATAGGATAAATAAAAATGTTAAATATCATATACGGTTTGCAATAGATATTAAGTTGTAAGCCACCAATGCACATGTAACTCTCAGCTTGTAAACTACTTTTGTAGATTGTCATTATTTTGTTTTCTCTGAGGCAATTTTAACAATACGTCTGTAGTTCAGCTGATAGAGATGATAGAGGGAGACACCACTCAGCTCATATCCCCTGGTCTGCCGCAAGATGACGAATGGGATGCTGCGCTTACCCACGAGGTGCCACAGCAGAGGCTACTTTCCCCCGAGGCCCAGACCGTGTCAAACATACTGGAGAACTGCATCGCTCAAATTGAGATTACATCATATATGTCCACCGTCCGTCAATTAGTCTGTTCGTCTGTTGATGTACAAGATGAGTTCACTAAGATCCTTGAGGTGCATCAAACGTTAAAGGAAAGGATGAAAACATCGTCTGACCTCAAGGAGGTAAAAGATGGAGTCCCAGGAGAAGAAAGTGCTCGGCGGAAAAGGAAGGCTCAGTTAGAGAGAGACTTCAAATACTCCGTTAGGGATTTGCTCAGGTTTTTCCGGACCCACCCTGATGCAATTTCGGGTTTGAAACCAGAGGTTGGCATAGAAGTTAAGGAGATGGAATCCACACTCATCGTTGGGCTGAAGAAATTTCATGTACATATGATAGAGAGGTTGCAGACGAGCCCAGAAGAGGAAATACTCTTAGCCCTTGAGACAGTGCCACCTGACACAGAACTAATTGTCAAACTCGAAGAAACAGGTGCAGCTATCATCCAAAAAGATGTTGAGGTGAGCAGTTCTATCAACACATGTATATAATGGAAGTAATCACATACTATATTTTTAAAATATATTTCATGTCGCATTGTTTTTTTAATACATGTTTTACATCAATATGAAAAAAAAAACATTTAAAAAAGGGTTTGTCCGATGTACAGTCATCCCTTAAAATAGTTAGCAATTTAAAAAATATATACAGTAACTCAGGACACTAAATGTCTGACCTCTCCCATTTTTTTTTGATTGGATTTTTAGATTTCCGAGAAGAAAGATGACATTGAAATTTTGGAGCGTCGTCTTAAGGAGAACCAGATAGAAGTAGTTGACTGGCAGCTTTTCGCTGACGAACAGTGCCAGTCCATCATCAAGACTTCTCAAGAGAAGCAAGCCAGTATCCAGCAGGAAATAGACCGACTCAACATTCGAATCCACACTTCGACACTTAAATTCAGAGAAGGGGAGAAAACACTCCAAGAGGTGCTCTTATTTTTTAGTACTGTTTTTTGACATATTTTATGTGACGCGGATGAAATAAACCCCATGTTTTTCCTTCTTTGACAGATAAATGAAAATGTAGAGATGGAAATTGAATACTTGCTCCACAAGTTTGATGATGAAATACAAGAGCACCAGGTACAAACTTTTCAAACATTTTTTTTTTGTTACATGTTGGTGAACTATACCTAAGGCACATTATGTATACAGTAATCCCTCGTTTTTCGCGTTGAATGGGGACCAGGACACAACAGCAATAGGCGATTCACGAAGGAGAGTTATATAATAACCCACGTGATAAAACAAAGGGGGGTGCTGGGCGGGCCTGAGAATATGCACAGCCAATCCACATGGCTGTAAACCACGTGATATCGTGCTGTCATTGGGTGATGTCACAATTGGGAACCAATCAAGCGACAGCCATGTACAAAACCTCTGAGTCATTGGCATTTTTTTCTGTACATTTTTTCCCCTAAAAAACCGCGATGCACCGAAACCGTGAAGTACGACACTGTATACAACGTATTGAGCCTAATAGAATAACTCAGACACTCAATGAAAAAAACGGTGACCCTAACAAGTTCAATTTGTTTGTAACATGGGATGCTCATATGTCAAGTTATTACTTCCCTTTAAAACGAATTTACTTAAAAATACATAAAAACAAAATTGACATGAAATAAAAACAAAAGAAAATGTAAATTATGTTCATTTAATGGCTATTAGGGCGGCCCGGTAGTCGAGTGGTTAGCACACCGGCTTCACAGTGCAGAGGTCGCCGGTTCGCGTCCCGGTCCGGCCTCCCTGTGTGGAGTTTGCATGTTCTCCCCGGACCTGCGTGGGTTTTCTCCGGGTCCTCCGGTTTCCTCCCACACTCCAAAAACATGCATGGCAGGCAGATTGACCACTCCAAATTGTCCCTAGGTGTGAGTGTGAGAGTGACTGTTGTATGTCTTTGTGTGCCCTGCGATTGGCTGGCAACCAATTCAGGGTGTCCCCCGCCTCGTGCTCGAAGACAGCTGGGATTGGCTCCAGAAACCCCCGCGACCCTAGTAATGCTCATTCCACCGCGCAATTTTAACCACTAGGGGACGATATAATACAGACATTTGTAAAATAACGACGAAAAACAAGAATTAAGCTGCTATGTGTCAATATTGTTTTTGTAATGTTATTACAAAATCTAACTGGGACTGGCAATTATCAGGTTGAAAAAAAGCACATTCAAATACATTATAAATACATGTGCCCAAAATTATCATACAATTTATTTTAGCTCACTTGTTTTTTTTTTTTTTTTTGGGGGGGGGAGGGGCGGTTAATCTATGTGCTTACATCCATTTTGCGTATCCAGAATCAGAATCTGAATCATCTTTATTGCCAAGTATGTAGAACACACAAGGAATTTGTTTCCGGTAGAACACGCTGCACTAGTATCGTCGTCAAAAAACTGCTAAGTGGCACTATACAGTTCCATTTTGCTGTTTAAATGTTTGAAGCTGTTTAAATGTCTGCTGGATTTGGTGCGCATGGATCAGTAGCGCCTGCCTGAGGGGAGTAGCTGGAAAAGGTGGTGGGCAGGGTGCGGAGGGTCCAGTAGGATTTTCCGCACCCTAGTTTGGATTCTTGCAGTGTCCAATCAGTAATGCCAGTTTGATCATTAAATGAAGACATTGCAACTGATAATCGATTTTGCATCACAATGCAAAATATCTGCTGATTCGATCCAGCCTACCAAATCTGTAAAAAAAAGTGTAATTAAGACCAGTATAGTCAAACGAGCAAAAATCCAAAACGTCTGACTCAAGGGGGGGGGGGGGGGGGGGGGGGGCAAAAAAACCTGAATTAATCAAAACCACTTCATTATCTTTTTCTCTAAGGCTGATCTGGAGTTATGTCAGATGGATGTGGAGAGGGAGGAAGGAGAACGCAATAGACTGGAGAAGCCTTATGCTGACCTGGAGAAGGAGTACAACTACATCATGGAGAAACGTCGACTGGAACAAGAACGAAGAGTTGCTGAGTTGAAGCTTAAGGTTGCTCTTTACTGTCAGTCATGGTGGAGAGGCTATTGTACTCGTAAGATGTTGGCTAGCAATCCCATTGTACCGGCTAAAGGTGGCAAAAAGAAGGGTAAGGGTAAAGGCAAAGGGAAAGGCAAAGGGAAAAAGAAGAAATAGTCTGGATTTAAACATCACTACCGTACGAAATTCGTATCTGAGCATTTGGAATACGTATTTGTAGGCCTAAAGAAGAAATAGTCTGGATTTAAACATCACTAAAGTCCGCAATTCATATCTGAGCATTTGGAATATGTGTAGGCCTCTTACTAATGCTTAGTTGACATACAACCAGGGACGTGTCACGATGTTGATGAAGAATGAGCAGTCTGCACTTCCAACAATGTTATAAGAACACAAGCATGGTGCTTAGTCCTCATTGGCTGTAATAATTGTCAACAATTCGTTAAAGCAACTGTTTGTAATGGTGTTTGCTATTGCATTGTACATGTACATTGTTTTATATTTAGTCAAATGTCTTTTTCTTGATTAAACGTCTCATAAAAGAACACATTGAATCTGTGAACTCTGATTGGGCCTTTTAACTCATTCACTGCCATTCCCGAACTCATTCGGGAATTGAAAATACGACGTGGAGCACCATTCCCAAATTTGTTTGGGTTTTGGTTTTTGTCAGACCTCTGGCAGTGTTTTTCCCTCCCACGAGGGAAAAACACTGCCTTTTGTACAACCACCCCCACTTGCACCTCATTTTACTGGAGACACATTTAACTTACGAATTCACTCCATTCCTTCTGATGAAAGAAGAGAGTCTAAGGTTTCTTATATGAACATTTGTTGAATGTTTATGTAGTCCTAAAACTCAATATTCTGTGGGTCCTGCAATTTCAGTGAAAATGACACAAACCCTGGCACTGGAGTGGACACATTTTTGCACTTCTAGCAGTGAATTCGTTAATTGCTGTGAGAAATTTCATGAAATGAGAATCAAAGTCACCTTAAATTTGGAAATCCTGTTTTCTTGTGGCAATCAGAAGGAATAATTTTAACAGTAAAAATTACCCCAAGTGGGGAAGGAAAACATTTTTTTAAATTACAGTAAAGTCTCGTTATATCGATATCGGATATATCGATAGTCCCAGTTATATCGATACTATTTCTATGCACGCACTGAGAAAATTACATGCAAACAGGGTCGGATATATCGATAGTCCCGGTTATATCGATATTTTTTCGGACTCCCTTGAATATCGATATAACGAGACTTTACTGTATTTGAATCATATTCATAACTGAATGTGTAACAAGAAAGCATATTCTCCGAATCTGAAGCCATTGTTTTGATTCTCCAGCAATGCAAGACGTATTGGCGAAAATTACATGCAAACAGGGTCGGATATATCGATAGTCCCGGTTATATCGATATTTTTTCGGACTCCCTTGAATATCGATATAACGAGACTTTACTGTATGTTTTTATTCGTGGTAACATAATTCACGATATATTTACACAGATAACATGAACAAAAGTACAAGAGGGGGACGTTTTAAGGTTCCACATCAAACTTTCTTAGCCAATCTTGCCTTATTGGTTTTATTATCGTCATGTTGAAATACGAATGGATCCATCAAATAGCTGTTTTCTTGTTTGATCACATGATGGCAGTACGGGACTGCTCAATGCCATTGAACACTGGCTGTCACCATTCGCCATGTGGGAGTCACGAGGCGTTCCAGATTCAGGAAAGTACTTGTTGATATTCATTAATAATGAGCCCGAAAACGTTTTCGTGTATTATCGTAACATTGTCCTTTTGTTCCTACTCTTTTTTTGGGGGACACGACTATCCACTGTCGACTCCATGCTAGACACAAGGTCATGTGTCACGCACAGCAAGTGGGAGTCATTTAACATGAATAAAAGTAATGGTGAAAATTAATATATTTATATTTCTGTTTCTGAAATAACTTTCTTCATGTTTTATAATGTATTCTTCATATGTGATGCAATATGGAAAAAAAACGAATATATTCACATTTCAGAACTTACTGTTCCTATTTTATGATGTACAGTATTCATATGTAATGCAATACCCCCACATTTCGGGTACTTGGCAGTTTTTAATAGTCAAGTAATATCATAGTCTTGGTTTGCTCAATGATGAGTTACATGTAAATCCCTCTGACAAGGAGATCATAAGAAATCATAAAATGTTGACCAAAATTCATGCATTCATTCATTTTCCAAACCCCTCCATCCTCACAAGGGTCGCAGGGCGAGCTGGAGCCTATCCCAGCTGTCTTCTATGTGTACAGCATTTCATTAACAAATTCAGATTTTACAGTACGATAATATTTTGGTAACATAACAGCGGTACAGTACTTTAACTCATTCACTGCTATTCACAAATGTATTGGGCAATTGAAAATATGACGAAGAGTGTCATTCCCGAATGTGTTCAAGTTTTGTTTTTTTCATGCTTGGGTGTTGATAAAGTGTTGGCCATGGGCTCTGTCAATGTTTATTTTTCCACAAGGGGGGCAGCATTTCCCTTCTTTCTATGGGAGCGCTTTGTTTCAGCTTCAGCTGTTGTTCAAGCGAGATAATAAATCAATTCCATTGTATTTTGGACAGCCTCCCTCATTTCAAGCTCATATATCTCCAGACCCGTATAATTTAGGAATTAATTTTCTGATGAAAGAAGAGAGTCTAAGGTTTCTAACGCTCTACTGAATGTTTACATAGTCCTAAAACTCAATATTCTACGGGTCCTGGAATTCAAGTGACAATGACGAAAACAATGGCACTGCAGTGGACAATTTTTTTCACGTCTGGCAGTGAATGAGTTAATGTTGAGTTAATGTAAGAGTGTTCTATTCTTCATCTTTTCTGTGTGAGCTACTTTGGTGTAGTCTTACAATGTCCTTGTGGTCCTCCATGAACATCTTGATCTACAAAGAGACAAAAAGAAGTGTCTCTATGTGTGTATGTTGAGCTCATTCCTACTTCAGATTCTGTCAATCATGTGTCAAGGTACAAACCTTGTCCAGTTGTGTGTCGGTGTCACTCAGAGGGACGCCTTTCTCTCCGTCCACGTCGCCGCCCGTCAACTCGTAGAGGTTGAGTGCTGCCATCTTGATCAGTCCCAGCAACAATGTTTCCTTGGCTGCAGTACCTCGAATGTGTTTCCACTTTGTCTCCTTGTATAAAGGGAAATGTAGAAAAATGAGAAAATCATCATATAACATTCAAAGTAGCGTTTTTTTTTTTTTTTTTTTTTTTGCCAGGATTGGCTTTGATACCCAGTGTTGCACTTCAGGTTGTGCCTTGTCCAGTTTGTGGTGCAGCTGTGACAGCTGGTTGCTGCACTGCAGAAGCATCAAGCGATGTTGGCTGTTGAAGGTCAGCAGGGCTTTCCTTTGCATGCCCACCTGCTCCTCGGCTAACCTCTGCTTCTCACAGAGCTGCTCCCTGATGCGCAGAAGATTCTCCAGATGACCTGCCAGAGATGCTTTATCTTCAAACTGTGAACACAAAGATGACATGGGTCAAAATCACATTCATTGTTCCTCTCAAAAAGGCCTGTTGAAGACAATGGCCACATTTTCTTAGAAGGAAAAATATGTTAAGTAACTTTTGTGTATACTGCATTGAATTGTACCAAAGGTGAGACGCGGATACACATCTTTCACCAGTCAAAGCAGATGTGCTGAGATATGCACAAGAGAACTACTTTCAGCTTTTAACGGTTTAACTACAATATGAAAGGACAACCGACGTCTCCGGACAAGTTGTGTCCATAATTTGTAAAATGGCTTCAAATGACTTCTACTGAGCGTATTTTAATAAGATTCCACCGCATATAGGTATATTTTACGTTTTAAGACTCGCGCTGAATATTCAGGAAGTCTTGTTTTTGAGTTGGTGACGAGTCCGTACATGACGTCACTAAAGGAACGCCCCTGACCGAAAAAAAGACACATTGTAGCAGTCCTTCAATGTATTTTGCTGTACTTGTTTGGTCTGGGACCTCGTGTTGCACCCAAAAGCCGCCAGAAGAGGGTGTCCACGCTCCATAAGGAATTTATCAGCCTGTGGAAACGGAGGTGGCCACAGGAGGTCGCCATTTTGTGTCTCTTTTTTGGGTGAGACATTTCCCCCCAATGTTGGCTCAAAATGGCACAAAATAAATTCTTTAATCGATTGCAAACATGTATGCTTTCCTCTTCAGAACTACAGTAAAGTCTCGTTATATCGATATCGGATATATCGATAGTCCCGGTTATATCGATACTATTTCTATGCACGCACTGAGAAAATTACATGCAAACAGGGTCGGATATATCGATAGTCCCGGTTATATCGATATTTTTTCGGACTCCCTTGAATATCGATATAACGAGACTTTACTGTATTTGAATCATATTCATAACTGAATGTGTAACAAGAAAGCATATTCTCCGAATCTGAAGCCATTGTTTTGATTCTCCAGCAATGCAAGACGTATTGGCGTGACGTCACGAACTGGGGGCGGGACTTTCTGAAAATGCCCAATTCGCAGCTCAATTTTTTGCAGATTTTGGACACTTCAAGTCATTTTTATTGGTGTTTTGCATTTGAATAAAAATATCATACTGCGTGTTTTGGGTATTTTAGATGCTATAAAACGTTTTTCTGGAGTCAGTTAAAAAAACAAAAAAGTGATGTCGGTTGTCCTTTAAAAGTAAACTATAGCTGAGATACAGTGGACCGAGCCGATTTGTGATGGCTTTTATGAATGTCTAAGGTCTCAGAGAAAGTGATTCTTTTTCTTTTCCTTTCGGCTTTTCCCTTCAATGGGTCGCCAGAGCAAATCAGTGCCCTCCATCTTTAGAGGTTTGAAAGTGATTCTAATTTCCTCTATTCAGTTTAAACCACCCACTTGCCACAATCTATGACCACAAAAATTCTGGAGATACTCACAGCATTTCAACTAGTTGCAAATACTACTACAGAACATTACGAACATTCAAGTTACGAACAACGGTACATACAAACATTTTTGGGGGTATGTCAAAAAATGTTCGGACAGAGATGCTAGCATGTAAGTTAGATTCTTTATTGTGAAGTTGAACTTCATTTTATTTATATTATTACGTCCATATACATACTGTGTGTGTGTTTCTCTCTCTCACACATACTTAGTATTCTCCCCAGTTGTACATGGCTTTAGAGAGCATATAGTTGATTAAATGTTTATTTTTCAGTACAAACCAGTACAGATTACTTATACAAGCTTTAAACATTTATATAAACCTTAAACATACTTACATAAACCTTAAATATACATTCCATACAAAATATAGCACTGAAGCAACTTAGGAACGAATTCCCCTTACGAACGACCGTTCGGAACATATCTTGTTCTTAAATTGGGGATCGTCTGTATACTTGTGTTAACACTTCAATCATTTCTGCGCATTAAGGTTATCCCTCACGTCAACCTTACCCGAGTTAGCTTCAACACCTGTTGCATGAAGTCCCGATACACCGCGTCTCTTTGCACGCGGTGATGGAGTTCGTGTTTTCTGCGCTGCAGTTGAGTGTACTCTTCCTGTAGCATCTTCACCTCCACCTCTTTCTTGTTTACCTCTTTCTTCTCTTTTTCTGCCTTTTTAAATTGATGAGCAGCATCACGTTCCTGCACACGGAGATGGGTTGTTCTTTGGGAAGAGTGGTCCGAAACCCATAATTGATTGTGTGATTATTTGTGGATTATTATATTGTGGGCACTCACTTGGATTGCAGAGTGTTTTGTGAACAAAACAAATTTTCCATATTTACTGTTGATGAAATGTACGTCTAAAAAAACGATGTGGCCCTGAAGGCAAATCTTTTTTCTAAATTTATACTTGGGTGTATTTTACATCAAGGCAGACTGTATTACTTAATTCACATTGAATCAATAAATAATGCCTTATCTTGACATAAACACAGATAGAGTAAGTGTAACGTCTTAAATTTCATGTCAGGGAGGCTAAAATGTTATCTTTAAGCTTATGTATTGATTTTTTTTCAGACTCCTTGTCTGGAGCTGTTCAGTGCCAATGGCAATTAATGTTTTTTGTTTTCAGTTCTCTTCAATATTTTGAAAATAATGTTCACTGCACACCCAACAACGTCATGAATGTTGGATGGCTGCAACATGGTCTAAAGCTACATGTTGAGCAAAAGTTAAAGTATGAGTTTAAAAAAGTTAGTTAAGTTAAAATATGAAACTGAGTTTTTCAAGCTTCATTTTAGCAGGGCAGATGCAAGGGATCTGTGCAACAATCACTTTGTTCCCATGATTTCAGTACAGTAGATAGAAAATACTGTAGGATTTTCTTGGAAGCCCTTAGAACACATGTGGGGCCGACATATACTTTATAATTTGAGATCACGGCCAAAATACAACAAAATTGTTTAGGATATTCTTTTTGAACTTAATAAGGAGGTCTTGTTTAAAACTCTACCGTACCTTTGAAGAAATGTCGAAGTTTGAGATTAATTCCTTGGCCTCCTTCGCCTCTTTTAATAGCTCATCTCCACACTGTTGCAAGCTCTCCAACTTCTTTGAAGACATATCAAGCACACAATTACTTTGGGAATTGGAAGTGACAATGAACGTTGTTTATGTTGTAATTGTAGATATGTACCAGGTTTTCTTCAGATACAAAGACACAGCTATAGTCGACACAATAAAACTCAATGGCACAAGTAGACCTGGAAAATATTGCTCGAGAACCAATCCATTGTCATGCAGAATTATGAGGAAACAGATTTTTCCAAGACACCCTGTACAAAGGTTCAACAACAACAACAAAAGCATTTTGAACACTGCTGAGCAGAAATTAGTTACTTTCACACTGGGGTTGAATGCTAAATACTTGCTCGTCGATGACTAAACCCCAAACGCCCCAAGAGCCTCCTAAAATTGGATGCCTGGTCACTCCCACCACCCCCACTTTATGCATGCCACTGCCCACCCACGAACACTCCTTAAAATTTATTTTATAAAGAGAATCAGGTATTTTTCTGTTGCTGTCGGTTGACCATTTTTTTTGTGAGCTCACGACGTTAGCAAAGCTTGATTTAATTGCATAAAAGTCAGAATACGCCCTTCTACTTTAAATAATAATAATAATAATAATAATAATAATAATAATAATAAGCCCGGCCCGGTAGTCGAGTGGCTAGCACACCGGCTTCACAGTGCAGAGGTCGCCGGTTCGCGTCCCGGTCCGGCCTCCCTGTGTGGAGTTTGCATGTTCTCCCCGGGCCCGCGTGGGTTTTCTCCGGGTCCTCCGGTTTCCTCCCACACTCCAAAAACATGCATGGCAGGCAGATTGACCACTCCAAATTGTCCCTCGGTGTGAGTGTGAGAGTGACTGTTGTATGTCTTTGTGTGCCCTGTGATTGGCTGGCAACCAATTCGGGGTGTCCCCCGCCTCGTGCCCGAAGACAGCTGAGATAGGCTCCAGCAACCCCCGCGACCCTAATGAGGAATAAGCGGTACGGAAAATGAGATGACATGAGAATAATAATAATATCCTGTGACTGTAAAGTGACCTTGAGAGTTTTGAAAGGCGCTTATAAATGAAACATATATTATTATTATTATTATTATTATTAATAATAATAATAATAATAATAATAATAATAATAATAATAATAATAATAATACATTTTATTTATATGTGCCTTTGAAAACTCACAAGGACACGTTACAGTCACAGGATACATTTTTCTGCAGGTGAGCAGCGGCAGACAGACGAGCCATAATTCATTCAACTCGTAAGTAACACACACTCACACCACTATAGAGAGAGAGCTTTTCATCAGAGCCTTTTTCTGCACAAGAAAGTGTACTTATACTTAAAGGACAACCGACGTCTCCGGACAAGTTGTGTCCATAATTTGTAAAATGGCTTCAAATGACTTCTACTGAGCGTATTTTAATAACTATATTTTACGTTTTAAGACTCGCGCTGAATATTCAGGAAGTCTTGTTTTTGAGTTGGTGACGAGTCCGTACGTGACGTCACTAAAGGAACGCCCCTTACCGGAAAAAAAAGACGCATTGTAGCGGTCCTTCCATCACGTCAGTGTATTTTGCTGTAATGTTTGGTCTGGGGACCTCGTGTTGCACCCAAAAGCCGCCAGAAGAGGGCTTCCAAGCTCCACATAAGGAATTTATCAGCCTGTGGAAACGGAGGTGGCCACAGGAGGTCGCCATTTTGTGCCTCTTTTTCGGTAAGAAATTTCCCCTCAATGTTGCCTCAATATGACAGGGAATAACTTCTTTAATCGATTGCAAACATGTATGCTTTCCTCTTCAGAACTATTTGAATCATATTCATAACTGGATGTGTAACAAGAAAGCATATTCTCCGAATCTGAAGCCATTGTTTTGATTCTCCAGTGATGCAAGACGTCTTACAGTGACGTCACGAGATGGGGGCGGGACTTTCTGAAAATGCCCCAATTCACAGCTCAATTTTTTGCAGATTTTGGACACTTTAAGTCATTTTTATTGGTGTTTTGCATTTGAATAAAAATATCATACTGCGTGTTTTGGGTATTTTAGATGCTATAAAACGTTTTTCTGATGTCAGTTAAGAAACATAAAAGTGACGTCGGTTGTCCTTTAAGTACTACGTGAAGCCCCCAGTGCCGTTTTCCACTTCACCTTTAAACGCTTCTCCAATATCGCTGCGAGATATTCCTGTTCCTGGCGAGCCTCCATAATTTCAATCCAAATATCGTTCCTGTCACGGGATTTACTCGCTGTCCCCTCGTAGCGTTCACCGCCAGACATGTTCCACTTCACACTTGAAAACAAAATAAAGAGTTTAATGAACATTGATAGCTTTCACACGGACTCTGGCCAGGTTTCACAGTTTGTGCAAATTCACAGCGAAATAATCTTCGTTGGGACGGCTCAGAGATGATTAATTAAATATGTCGAATACTCACGCAGTGTTCAGTTTGGAGGCTGAGTTTGTTCCTTTGGTTTGCATTGGTGTCACTTGTCGAAATCTTTGTCAAGCATTGAGTTGACGCTGAGGTACTTCCCGGCTGGTTGTTACTATGGTAACTCGTTGACTTAACTCTTTAGATTTGGTTCATTTTTGTGCACTGGAGTACGTATGTACACATGGGCAAAATGCACAGAAAAGTTCATTTGGAACATTTGATTCCATTGGTTTTATAAAGAAGAGAAAACGCCCTAAAATAAATAAAGAAACTAATCAACCACCGACATCATGACCAACAAAAACGGGTAGGCAAGGCACGGTAGTTATATTTAAAGAGCACATTTCATACATAAGAAAACTCAGTACACAACGCCAAAAAAGCATTTACAAACACAACCGTCAACAACATTCAAAAGTAAAATAAAAATAAACCTAGGTAGCTGACAAAAACGACTAGCGTGTAACGACAACATTGAAGGACATTAAACGAAAACCTTTTTTTAAAAAAAGTCGTTTTAACATTGGCATTTTACATTTGCACTCCATTTAATACAATACATATACAATATATTGATTTTTATAGCATTTTAATAACAGCTGGAGCTGTAACAAAGCCATTGAAATTTAAATGTAAAGAATAAAAATAGGAGACAGCAGGTAAATCATTTTCAAAACGTTGTAAAATATATTTTATTTAAATGTTAAATTGAATTTGAACTGTATTTTGAACAAATATTGTGCTGGTACTGTGTTAAAAAAAGTTTGTTCCACCTTTTTGAATGTGACAAAACTAGAAGTTCCTTACTAAGACGTGAATAATGATGGCAAGCGTTGATGGCCTGACTGATAAGTGTTACATATGTGAAACGTGTGACTTTTTCACTTAAAGCACAAGTCACACTTAAAAAAAATCACACCCTTGGCTAAAGCGGACCAGAGCACATGGTTACACGACACATTCGCATCAGACTGACATTTAGCATTATGAGTGTGTCACGCTTGCGCGCACAAAATTGTCTTATATTCATCAGCAAATAAGAGGAACCTTATGCACACCATCCATGCCTAAAATATATTTTGAAACTTGCTGTTTTCACCTCTCAGGGAAGAGACCGTTCGCCCAGGTTACAAGATTGAAACACACGATACAAGGCGAAAGAGGCAGGTGGCATTAGCCCACATAATGGAAATGTTATGTGCTGTCCTTTATGCATAATAATTACGAGGTGAGAAGAGGATGGCGACGCAGACAAAAGCGACATAGAACAACCGGGAAAATGCATCTGCTGATTTAAAAGGATTTAAATATGTCCACATCCACACACACACCTTTGAAGGGATAAGTAACGCTTGACCAGAGAGCAATGAAGAGGAAAAACAAAAACACACTGAAATGCCTCTGCATCTATATTTAATGAATGGATAGCTTACTATGCGCACACACCTACATGTGCATTCACAGAGTATACTTTATTAATACTCATCGAATGGAATGCTATTATAATAAAAGCATGTCGTGTGAGGTGATGGGCCAAATGTGGGTGTGAGAAAGGGGAGACATCACACCCATGTTAACATCAGTAGAGCTTTTTAACTGCTGTAAAGAAAAAAAGGGGGGAAATGATAAGTCACTTTTATGGTAAGTTGATGCAAACTGTGTTGAACAGCAAGATTCGCTCTCTTTTTTCTACTGGTGAAGGTAATTTTGCTCCAGTTTTCTGCAAAAGTGTCTTTTAATCAGTCACACATGTCGAGCATATTGATGGAAACAATGTCGTCAAGATTCTTGAACTGATCCAAAGTCATGTTTTTATATGTCTCTGAGGTAGTGCCCTTTCTTTCTCTCATCACGAACTGAAAGACAGACGAGTTTTCTTTGCTCGAAACAAATTATTTATTGTCAAAGATGAGAGAGAGAGTGCAGAAGAAGTATACATACCATTGAAAAACGTGACCAGCTCCTGACACTGGACCAATGGCAGCAGTTTATAGCAAACACTGTTACTGGTTAGCAACCATGGCAACAGCCAATTAAATTTTATCCACGGAGCACCAAGTTATTTCAAGGCACTTTTCGTAAGGATCAGGCTGGATCACACTGCTTGTCCATCAAACCGGCCCGACAGCAAGCCATATGATCAAACGCTTTGGAGACAGATGCAAAGAAACTATATTTCCCTTTCTGAATAACATCCAACACGGCTGTATTAAATCAATTTGTCCTAATAATAGAGAATTTGACGGAGGACCGGACCCCGATGGTATGAAACCATCAACTGAGACTCGCTTCAATGTCCTACAACGTATCATTAGGACAAGCAGGCACACAAATACATGGATGAAGGGATGTCGAGGCAGCGCCGTGGTGCATATGGCTGACTCTTATGTGCACCTAGCGTGGCATCGATTTATGTTCAGTGAGTAAAAGTGAGGCTTATTTCTTGCCTGTCAAAATGAGCCTCTTGATTGAGTGGCGTACAGGCCAAGGCAGGAATGGGCAAACTACGGCCCGCGGGCCACATACGGCCCGTTAGGCTTTTTAATCCGGCCCGCCGAACCTGCCCAAATTATAGTAAAAACAGCGCCTGAAACTCATGACAAAACGTTAGCGGACAACAGGGCAGATAACTGAAAAGTTGCCTGCCCCATCTTTCACAACCTGAAGCACAATGAGACAATTTACCACATTAAAAAACATTGTCACAAAGTATAACGGTTTTTTTTTAAATCAAGAATGTACCTACTACAAATGCTACCTTGCTTAATTTACGGTAAATGTGCATGGCTAGATTTTGCTGCAGTAGTCGATTGTCATTGTGGTGCACAATGCAACGTTTGCATTGCTTCCTACAAGCCACTCAGCCCCTTTCATGAGTCTCACGTACACTTTACAGTCACGGTTTAATGTAAATTTACGTTTTGTAGCGTCACATATGTTGTTAGCTTCTATTGAATCTTTCTTCTGGGCTGAGGTTCTGTGCATCTATTTTGGAAAATGATATGCAATTGCACGACTTTATAACGCTTGCGAAAGTCCGGAATAAAGCAGCATGCTTCTGATTGGCTGCCGTGCCGAGTATGCAAATTTCACTGCAGGTTGTCTATGTTTGTGTGCTCGGCGACGGTACACGTGTATTGTTTGCGCGTGAAGGCGAGGGCGTCAGTGAGGAGTTTGTTGAACGCGCGGTCAGGACAAACCATCTATGATTTGACGGAATTTAACACAAGTAGGTATTATTGAGCTTGAATATTTCGTTGTGGAATAATATGTTTTGAATGTTGAAAGTGATTCCATTTTTCAATAAATGTTGATTTCTTTAACTTTGCCCCGTCAATGAAAACCTATTAAAAACAGACGCAATCTTGATGAATCACAGTGCATATGTTATTTTAATCTATTTCCATTTCCTCCTCCAAGTATCTGCGAAATAGTATGTAAACGCCATATTCCTTGAGACACATTTATTAACTTATCAGGGATATTTTTCACATTTGAAACACAGTTAATAAATTGGGTTCTTACTGTGCTATGAGGTTTGTACACACTACATTTAAAGGACAACCGGCACCATTTTTTTGTGTTTCCCACTGACATTATAAAAACGTTTTATAGCATCTATAATACCCAAAACAGGCAGGCTGATATTTTTAGTTAAATGAAAAACACCAATAAAAATGACTTCAAAATGAATCCGGAAATGGCCAGTTTCAGAAGGACCCACCCCCCTGTTCGTGACGTCACGCCAAGACGTCTTGCCTTTGATCGAGAATCAAAACAATGGCTTCAGATTCGGAGAAGATGTTTTCTTGTTACTCATCCAGTTATGAATATGATTCAAATAGTTCTAAAGAGGAAAGCATAAATGTTTGCAATTGATTCAAGGAGTCCTCCCATATCAATTCAAGCCATCAATGACAGCAATGTAGCACCCAGAAAATGCAGAAGATTGCGCCCAAGCTCCGTTGGAAATGGGCTGATTTGTCAGCTGGGAATTTGTGTCAGCGAATATCAAATAGTTGTCTTGGT